>NC_138228.1:38769300-39151800 GCF_964197995.2 Scardinius erythrophthalmus
ACACTACAATGCAAAAACGGCATTTTCAAATTGCATCCACTTGAAAGGGCGTCTTTAAAAGCTGTTTTTGCAGGATATAAACGCGGTCTCAGAGTGGACGGAAGGCCAAAACAGAGAGAAAAAAATACATTTTCAAATGTATCCAGATTCATGTAGATGTAGTAAGTCTTCATACAGTTTCTAATCTGTGTGCTTTTGTGTGTTTCTCACCCGGTCGTCCATTATGTCTGGGTGTGGCGGAGCCTCCATCTGGACAACGGTGTAGAGGATGTCATGTATGTGGTTTCCGAGGTGCAGGACTGGGTTGGCGATGACGGTTTTGGTGGGGGCGATGCTGGCCGACAGCAGGGGCAGAGTGGTGGGGAGGGGGAGTGGCGACTGAAGCTGCTTCACTGTCATTTCCTGAGGATACACAACCAGCCAGTTATATGGGAACACACTCAATCAACCAGCCAGTTGCATTAGAGCACAATATAAATCAATCAGCATGTTGGGAATGCAAGGACACACCTGTTGCGATTCCTGCAGCAGGAAGAGCAGTTCCATTCTGACAGACGTCACTCCTCCACCCTTGGCCCCATGCAGACTGCAGTAACTGAGGAAGACTCTGAGCAGAGCCTGATTCTTCCTCAGCCAGGCTTTCCTCCGCTCTGCATGCAGCTGCTTGGCTTGCAGACGCCGTCGCTCCATCTGGTGACGTTCATACGCGCCTGCTTCACCACGGATTAGTGAGTCTTCCAGGTCAAGAGATCCGTCTCCACCCCATTTCTCAAGCTGACCTCCGGACGCTTTCCCCTCAACCTGACATATAAGAATATCGAAAAACAAATAAGACCAATCTATTGAATACATTTAATAATATTTTGCTGGAAATATACAATTAACCAACATCAGTAATTTTGATGTAATTCCAAGCAATTCAGTTTCATAAACACTGTCAATACACTTGCTTCGTGTTCACCTGCATAATTGCTTCTTGAAGTTAACCTTCAGAAGATAATTTTAACCTCATGATTCAGCTGTTTTGAACTGCTTGTTTCAAAGAATCACTCACAATATGATTCGCCATTTGGGTTATCAGTGCACAGACTTCTTACTTTGGTATTTTATATTCTTTAAAATGTAAAGATGTATGCATTTAAACATTGCGGATTTTTACTTTATATATACTTTACGCATAAATCAGTTAATAAATTATTATTCCTTGTGTTCATTTACTGAAAATAAATGAATGTGGAAATTATTATATTGTGTAATTTTTTTTAAAAACCAATAAAAAACCTGATGAAACGGAAGTAGCGACTGATCATTCCTTCCATATTGTGAATTACATCCAAGTATAATAAATAATCGGAATTTGTTTTTTTTGGTGACGTGGTTCTATGCTTCAGTTGTTGATTGGATTTTGAGGTGTAGGCGTTGCACCCAAAGGTAATGGCAGATGAACGCAAGCTTTTAGGGGAGGGGTTTAAATGGACTAAGTTATTGGTGAAATCCTGTATAGTACGTCACCATTTTTGAAGGAAAGTCTAGTTATGACATTGATTAAACATTAGACACATAAAAAAAAGAAAGGACACATATGGATGGAAAAATTGTTCACAATAAGATCTATAATATGCATTTAGAAAAAAGAAGATATATTTTCATTATAATAAATACTTATAATAAATATAAGAAATAAGAACTAAAAACGAATATACTGTACACTGAATACGGTCAAAGAGCTGAATAGTATTGAGATTGACCACTCTCACGTTCACCACATGCATTGGATTTTGTGAAGTGAAGAACCATTGTATTCAATTATCAGGTTCAGAGACAATCTCAATATTGCTCATCTTTAGATTTTTGGTTCATCAAAATCCCAGTAAAGGTTTCATCTGAGATTAATATCTTGCAAAGAGATGACAAGCACCAACCTTATAGTTGCAGATGTGGTGCACGGCCTCAATCTCTTTCTCAAGCCAGTTGTAGAGCTGAAAACGCAGTTTGCCACCATCCACCTCGTATCCTGTCGCCAGTGTCCGCAGCTCTGTCATGAGAATCTTCAAACAGGCTCGGAACTTGAGCTGTTCGGCGATCACGTCCACCTCCGACTCGGCCTTTGAGTCTTCACGCTGCAGGGCTGCTGATTTGGATGGCTTTTTGGCCTCTTCATCTTCCTCTTCTGCCTTTTTCATGGTCAACCCACCATCTTCATCCTCATCTTCCTCCTTATTATCTTCCCAGTCCAACTGTAGACTCTCATCCTCCACTTTAACCAATGGTTGACTCCAGTCCAGCCCGGAGTCGGCTCCCCAGGCCTGGCTGGGGATGGCAGGAGCTCCCCAGTCAAGTTCTAAAGCCTTTCCTCCATTCTCCTGTGGTTGGGCAGCACTGATGTTGGCCACAGATGAGCCCTTACTCAGAGAAGATGGTTTCTTAGTGACTTTGGGGATTTTGGATAAGACCTCAAGGGCCAGGAGAGGGCAGCCCACCTTAAAGTGAGCATTAGCGGTGGTGAAGAAGAGCTTCCGCTCTATCAAATTGATTTCGTCTGCACTGTTGCGTTCTGATGTTAGACCAACTGCAGTCACAAATCCCTCAGGTTTGGCCAAGTGCCGGCGAACGATCAGAGGGTGTGCGCGCAAGTAGTTATAGAAACTAAATACGACAGGATTGCACGATTTCACCAGCACATCTGAAAGAAAGAGAAATGGTTCTGTCTCAAATAGTCATTTGCAAAAAAAAATTTGTGTGCTGCTGAAAGTCCAACAGTTAGCAAACTAAACCTGGGTCGCTCCATCTTTAAAATATATCCCCCTTTAAAGCACTGCCTTTGACTAGCTGACCTTCCTACACCATCCCAATTATTATTGAAAAGCTAACATACAGTAAACAGTGTACAGTTAGACTAAAATAGAGGAAGTGCTGTTTGCTGTGATTATTACTCTACATTTTTAAGTAATTATTGGTAGCTATCATGTTGTTTTATTAACCCTATAAAGCATACTGTATCATATTTGATATGCAGATTTTAAAGGCCTCTAAATAATCAACATGATCAAAACTTCTACGTGCTTTCTGTCATCTGATTGACAATTTATACTTCTTTTTGGGAAGTATAGAAATCATGACTTTTTTGTTAAAGGTCCCATGACATGAAATTTTCACTTTCTGGGGTTTTTTAACATTAATATGACTTCCCCTAGCCTGTATATGGTCCCCAAGTTTCTAGAAATTTTAATCGGTGTAAATGGAGCTTTTGCTATCTTTCTCTGCCTTTGAGAAAATGGAAGCTCAATCGCGCTGATCTTGAATCTCCTCCTTGTGACGTTATAAGGAGGAATGTTACCTCCCTTGTCTCTGCTTTGCCCGCCCAGAGAATATTTTCCTCCCATGAGAAAATGAGCTAGGAAGGAAGTAGGAACGCGCGCGCGATTTTAGTTTGTCCACGAGAGATATAATGGCTTTTGAGCGAGCGAAGCATAATAATTGCTCAATAATTGGATGTAAGTTACAAATGAACACCGAGGGGTTAATACAGAGCTGGGCTTGCTGAACGTCTGAAACTAAAGTCTGGATCAGTACCAACTCTCTTTGGCTCAGCTAACGTTACACACCTCGGACAAGTAAGTCAACTAATAATACAAGTTGTTGCTTTACTGTTTATGGTTACCTAGCTTGTTACACGTAGAATGTGAATGTGGCTGTAACATTAGCTATGCAGTTACTTGCGCTAATGTAATGTTAGATAGCATCAAGTGTGTGTGAATACACACACTGTAACGCGAGTGTTGTACACTTCTTTGTTATTTGGATAGCGTTTTCCTGTTGGTTATACGGTGTGCGCGATATCCGCATTTCAAGATCGCAGAGCTTGATGTAATTGTAATAAGATAAATTACAGATGTTACAGATCTCTCGTGAAATGCAACAGTAGGTTAGCGTTAGCTACATGATAATAACTAAACCATCCGAATAAAGTCCAGACATAATATTTTAAACTAACCATTCGGAAACGTCCTGCTGGAGCCGCTGAGTTGCATAACTTCTTCATCCGTTGTTTCTCCATCTGGATCAGATTCTGGGTCAAACTGAAATGCTTGAACGACTGCGTGTCTCCGTGCCATTGCAATATATCCAATGTAAACATGCATGGTCTACCGTTGCCGCAGATGGTCAAGGCCACACCCACCCTCCACCTTACGCCGCCTTTCTCCTCCTCATTAACATTTAAAGCTACAGACACCGAAACGGCCCGTCTGAAGGAAGCTCATTCTGGGACTGGCTTATAGTGGCTATAATTCTGCACTGAGACTGAATTTTTGGAAAGAGATTTCAGATACAGTACTAGGGACCACTAAGGCCTATATTAAAGCCTACAAAAAGTAGCATGTCATGGGACCTTTAAGAAGTCTTTGATTTTTAAGAAGTAAACCTAATAATGAATTGTATCCATACATCACCTGTAAAAATCATGTTAAAATGAGAGCATCAAATATGATACAACAGGCTTTTCAGGAATTTTTATTTGTACATCTTTCAATCATCATTGTATTGCGTTGCATTATGTTTTTTACCCTACAATAAATACTACAGAGCTTTGATCATAAAACTATAAAGTTTAGATATAGAGTGACAACTGATTTATATGCATTTATGCAAAAAGTCCACTATACTGTTATAAAGATCTGATTGATTTACATTAATATCTATTATACCATGGTCTGGGTGAATACTCGATTCTGATTGGCTGCAGGGTGTCTGTTAAAAAGTGATAATGTACACCTAAATAAACCGTCAGGCGTAACTAACCAAGGAAACCAAGTTATTGTTTGTAACTTGTAACTTTAGATTTCGATTGTAAAACTAATTAAAATATAAACTGTTTTAAAAATGTGTTATTTGGCAAGTGACCATGGTATAAGCGGGTTAATGCCCTTCGAGGTTTCCATTGTCAGGTATTAATGGACTTCGGCGGAGGCAACCGTCGCCATCGTCCATTAATACCTGATAATGGACACCTCGTCGGGCATTAACCCTTACTTAGAATTTCATTATTTTTTTTGCCTAAATAAATATTAGCAATTGCACCAAACTGCATATGTATTGCTCAGTTTGGTGTTTTTTTCCTCATTGAGTATGAGCTCCATATTCTCATGTATTACACTATATGAGCCGTAAAAGCCTGATGTATCAAATACAGTACTCAACAAAAAACAAATATCCAAACCTTTTCTCTTTATTCTTTTTGTCTACAGGATCGATAAACTGTTAGATTTTTCAGACCATTATTTCATGTCAGGCTTTACAGGGACTCACCAGGGTTCTCATTATCCTCTTTATGAATTTGTTCCAGCAGTGTGTCCAGGGCTCTGGTGTAGTCCTTCATGATCCAGTACGCAATGCTCCTCAGGAACGGGTCAGGGTGCAGTTTGGTACAGGAGAACCCGCTTCCATCTCTGTTGCAGCCGAGAACCTTCTCGTACAGGATACCCTGACAGGTGGAGGAACTCTCGTAATCAGCCTCGTAAAGACGAGAAACAATCATCGCAAGCTGGATGTCCTCCATTTTCTCCAGACAAACCTACCAGAAAGATGGATCAACTTTTCAACATGTCTCAATCATGTTTCATTTAAAAATCAAAAGATTGGTGAAAGACAATGGTAAAATGGTAAGATTTTTTGGTTCCCAATTCATGTAAAGTGTCTTTAACTAGTACAATGTACTAACATTCCAATTAATCATTTGATACAATGTACTTATTGCGTAGATGTTTTCCTATTGCACTTATATTTAAAAATACAGCTGTTATATCTGTAATTAATTTCTGTAATTACATCTATATATTAGATTTTGACCTTTTTCTTACACCCTAACCCACCCTTAAACCCAACCATACCACCAAACCTATCCCTAACTTTACTCATCCCCAACCTCAATAGCAGCAAAAGGCTTTTGCAATACAAGTACAGTGCACCAAACAATTCTTTATTTTTATTATAAACAGTACATAGTAGTTAAAGACACCTAATATAAAGTGTGACCATTGTGGCATTTTTTGCATTGTGACATTATTTTTTTTCATAATTAAGCATTTTTGACCTAAAATCCTCACTGTAATGTAAAAATAAAAGACTCAAATAATTAAATATAGCTGCGAGCAGCGATTACGGGCCCAAGCCGGTGGCACCGCAACCCCGGTGCCTTTAGGGTGGCGGTGCCGCCAGCTTTGGCCCTTTATCGCTGCTCGCAGCTATATATATATATATATATATATATATATATATATATATATATATATATATTTATATATTTATATATTTATTTATTCATTCATTCATTTTTTTTTTATTATTATTATTATTATTTTTTTATTCAGATTTTATGATACACTCAAAATATTCCACAACAAATCCTTTAAATTTAATGTAAAAGTAAAAATGAAAGTAAGCAGTGTTGGGCTCACGTAACCCTCTCATCAGAATCAAAATGTTTCAACATTTGCGATGTATTTGGATGCTAAACTATTCTTTATTATAGGCTTTGTTCTTCACTCGTGTTCCAATATTGATGGAAAAAATCATCCTCTTCACATGCGCAAAAATTTGCTTGGAAACATCACAGTGGAGCGAGCGGTGCTTACTGTGAATGTACGAATTGTACTACTGACTATTTAGAGCAGTGTAATTTTTATATGTTAGGTTGACTATTTTATTATTATATTTTATTAAGGCTATAATGAACAGGCTGCGATGTCAAGATTGTAATGCTGGAGTGTGTGTGTGTGTGTGTGTGTGTGTGTGTGTGTGTGTGTGTGTGTGTGTGTGTGTGTGTGTGTGTGTGTTCATGTTTTTCTATCCCGGTGGGGACTTTAACCTGAATGCACACAGACTCATGGGGACTCGTGTCACAGTGGGGACCTAAATAGAGGTCCCCATGGGTAAACAAGATTATAAATCATACAGAATGAGTTTTTTTGGAAATGTAAAAATGCAGAAAGTTTTATGGGATAGGTAGGTTTAGGGGTAGGGTTAGTGTGAGGAGAATATACAGTTTGTACAGTATAAAAACCATTAAGTCCATGGAGAGTACCCACAAAGATAGTAAACCGTGTGTGTGTGTGTGTGTGTGTGTGTGTGTGTGTGGCGTGGGCGCGATTGAACAGTAGACACATAAAAACATACTCCATCATTATACAGGACGACATTCAAACTGCAAAGTGTTAACTTATATTTGTGTACAGTTGCAATAAAACACAAAATTGTGCTTTTGTAAAATAATTTCAAGCAATCCACCCCCCGAAAGGCGCTAATTTTAAAATGAAACTAAAATGCTCATGGCTGCATGGGCATTCATAACGGTGCACGTCCACGGCGAGGAACGAGCAGAACAGAGTGAACGTTTTTCAGTTAATTCCTACTTCCATAGGAATTCATTTGAAACGCTCGCTCAACCAATATAAATGTCAGTGCGGACGAACATATTTTACTTTAGTTTTTAAGTTAGCGATTAAAAAGCCCCCAGCGGTGTCACACGTCAGTTAACCGGTGGTAAAATATTCTCACCGTCACATACCTAGTATATTTATATATAGATATAATAGGCCTACCTGATTTTGAACACAAGAGGGCAGTATAGCACTATGTTTGACTTTATTTATGTATTGTTTAGACTAAACAACCATTCTGGCAGTTTTTAAACTTAAAATTCATTCTTAAATTGAAAAAAAAAGAATAAAATGTTTAGTTGTGATGTTTGTATACTTTTATATAGAAATAAATGGTATATAATTACATTTTTAGAAAATTTGAGGCTTTTAGTTTTTCCTTTTTGGACATTACTTTAATCCCTCGCCATAGCAAAACCGTTTGAGATATTTATTATCCGTTCACAATTTAGCATATTTAATGTATTTTCATCATGTTGAAAAAGTTTGGTGGGAATAAAATAAATAGTTTAAGAGGAGTGGCTAAAAATTCATAGGCTGATTTTGCAAAAAAATCCACATTCAGACCAAAATATCTGACTTCCTTTTGCTCTGAGCTAATGAATGTAAATTAGAAAGTTGTCCGGCTTGATGAGAACAATATAAAAACATTTTTTTTTTACTGTATTTAAAACTAACCCCCCCACTTTTGTCAAAAGCATGTTGAAAGTGACACACTTCCTGCTGCCAGTTGGTGGCGCTATAACTTTGACTCACAATAGTCACATCCATCTGATCGGCCTCTTACCACGAACACACTGCTGAAGTTTCATCAAGATCAGTTGATGTATGCAGAAGTTATAACACTTCGTGTCTCTCTTTTCTCGCCATAAATTCGTTTCCTCACCACGGCCAAACCGTTCAAGATATCAAAAATCCGTCCGCAATTTAGCATCCTCAATGTCTTTACTTCATGCTGACTGAGTTTGGAGGTGATTGAATGAATTCTCTAGGAGGAGTACATCACATTCCACAGCAAGCGTTTTCCAAACAACCCATAATAGCTGACTTCCTGTTGGGCTGGCGTGAAACTTGTCAGAGGGAAAGTTGTTCGGCCCGACGAAATCTATATGTGTACCGAGTTTCATATTATTTCATGCAAGCGTGTTTGATATATGGACCAAGTTTTCAGACCCTGTTCAAGAGGGCGCTGTTGAGCCCCCCTGCCACGCCCGTTTCTGAAACTTTTCACATGTCTACTGGCTAATAAGTGTTATGTGTCTGTCGAGTTTCATCCAATTTCAAGCATGTTAAGAGTCTCAAACGCATCCGAAAAGAATATTAAAACTTGATGCGTTGCCACGGCAACAGTATCTAAGATATCAATAATCCTTTCACAGGTCTACATCTGCCCTGTGTTTACATTATACACATAAAGTTTGAAGCAAATCGGGTAAAATTAAGAGGGTGACTTCAAAGCATTTTGAAAGTGACACACTTCCTGCTGCCAGTTGGTGGCGCTATAACTTTGACTCACAATAGTCACATCCATGTGATCGGCTTTATTCTCACCGAGTTTGGTGGCGATCGGATGAAATCCCTAGGAGGAGTATTTCACATTCCATTGTATGCGTTTTCCAAACAACGTATAATAACCGACTTCCTGTTGGGCTTTTGTAAAACTTAGAGCACGAAAGTTGTTCGGCCCGATGAGATCTATATGTGTACTGAGTTTCATATTATTACATGCAAGCGTGTTTGATTTATGGACCAAGTTTTCGGACCCCATTCCAGGGGGCGCTGTCGAGCCCCCCTGCCACGCCCCAGTACCAGCTTCAGCCCGGCCCTGATGGCCGCAGGTTCTGACGTGTGTGCAAAATTTCAAGAGTTTTTGAGCATGTTAAGGGCCCCAAAAGTGGCAAAAAGGCAAAAAAAAAAATAATGAAGAAAAAAAAAATAATAATCCTTACGGAAACAATAGGGCCTTCGCCCTTTCAGGGCTTGGGCCCTAAATATTACTTAAAAGGGTAAACCATTTATACACTGTTGTTGTATTTGTAATGCCTTTAAAACATGCTGATTAAAAAATGTCATTGTAATTTTATATTAAATGAACATCTAAAGAGAATCACAAAAAAAAAAAAGAATACAAATAACAACAATTTCTTTAAAACTCAGATGTAAAATGTCCGGACACATTTCAGAATTTGATGGGTAAACGTGCTTAACTGTCATTAAAATAATAACTTGTTTTCCTATTTTAAAATGGCAACAAAATATGACCCAGACATATTGATTTAGGAACATTAGTGATTTTACAGACCATTTTTCATTAATCTTTTCAAAATATAAAAAGATTATAGATAGACTAAAAACAGAAGCAAAGCTAATTTATATTCCTATTGTAACTCCACATGTCCCATTTTTACAACCAATGCAATATTTCATGAGTGGTGCTATCATTGTTTTGACTGTTTGCTGTCAGACATCCAGCCCAAGGTAAACTAAAGTTGTCATGTGTCCATCAAGGGAGTTTATCAGTGATGTTTAGACTAAACCAAACCACTCAGGGCTGTTATATCACACTCCACTCTTCACAGACGACCACACACTCTATGATGTCACAAAACCACAACAAAAGCAGCAGACTCCAACACACGGTTTCAACATTCTCCTAGAAGTGCATTTCGGCACGATTAAAATAGGATGGTGCAAACCTCAATGGCGTCTTTCAGTGAGCCAGCGAGCAGGAAAAACGCAGCCGACTGCTCAAAGCGCTGTTTTCCCAGGAGAGAAAAGGCATTCTTTAAAGCTGCCTTCCTCCAGCGGTCCTCCTTGAAGTTATGGCTGAAAAACTGGGTCATCTTCTCATCGTGTTGAGACCTACACAGAAATCAATATATAAATAAACAAGCAGAAATTTCACAGCTGCTTCAAGCTGCATGCGGCTCTTTGCATCAAGAGAATAACAATGCATATGAGATGCATGAGTAAGTGAGTTTAAAGTACCTGAAGAGACCCCAGAGAACGGCCTTCTTCTTCATGGCCAGATAGAAGAGAGCTGCATCTAGCGGATCATTATTCCTCTGAAATGCTGCTTTGGCTACCTAATGCGTGAAGTGAAGAGGCAGAGATCGTTTTTTAAATCATATTTATAAACTGTAATATCACCAATGCCATATATTAGAGATGTCAATTTATACAAAATCCCATGATCGATTGTCATTTAAATTAACGATCAATTAATCGATTAATCGTTAGCTTTAATACTGCAATAAGCGTCTAATGCAGTGGTATATAACCAACATGACAGGGTGTGCAAATGCTGCTCAAAACGCCATGGTCCTCACCAAATGAAGGAGAAGGTTTTTTAGTCTAACTAAAGGGCTAGTTGGATTGTAAAATGAGTCGATGTGATTGATCATTTAATTAAATTACTTATTTAATAATCAAATATAACGACTAATCCAACAGACAGTAGAGCGTTGGCGCTTGCAACGCGAAGGTCATGGGTTCGAGTCCCAGGGAAAGCAAGAACTGATAAGAATGTAAATGTGTACTTTGAAATGCAATGTAAGTCGCTTTGGATAAAAGCGTCTGCCAAATGCATAAAACGTAAATTAAATGAAAATCAAATAAACTGCAAAAATGTATCAGATTAACTGAATTGCAGTGAAATTTTACTGAACTGAATTAAAGCAAAGTGACAAAATTAAACAACTGAAATTTCAACTGAACTGAGCTAAAATGATTTGAACTGAAGTGTAAACATATTTAATTGCACTGATATCAACTAAATTGAATTTAACTGAATTAAAGAGAACTGCAATTTCCAAAGAACAAAAAAAAATGAACTAACTAAAGTGAAGTAAAATTAATTGAAATTAGATTAACTGAACTGAAATTTCAACTGAACTAAAATTATCTGAAAAATGTATTGAACTGTACTATTAACGGAAATGAATTTAACTGAATTATAGAGAAAATAAATTTCAAAAGAACTGAAGTGAACTAATGAACTGCAATTAGATTAACCAAACTGCAGTGAAATTTTATTGAACTGAATTAAATTGAAGTACAATAAAATTAAACTGAACTGAAATTTCAAAAGAACAAAGAAAATTAACTAACTAAAGTGAAGTTAAACCAACTAAAGTGAAGCTAAAATAATTTGAAATTAAGTGAAAAACTGAACAGATATTGAAATGATTAGAAATAGAATCAAATTGGAACTGAACTTAAATTAAATTAGCTGAACTGAATGCAAGCAAAATGTATACTTAATTAGAACAGAATGCAATTTAAAGGGGTCATATAATGCCATTTTTGTACAAGCTAATATGATTCTTTAGGGTCTAAATTAAAGGTTTGTAATATACTTTAAGTAAAAATTCTCATTAGTATTGTAAGAAAACACTAATTTTACCTGGTCAAAAACAGCTCTGTTTTCAGCACGCCGTTTGAGTGCATGTGTCTTTAAATGATAATGAGCTTTGCTCACCCCGCCCCTCTGTTCTGTGGGTACACCGTATTAGACATTCTCTGACCGTATCTAACACAATAACCACGTGTTATTCGTTATAAACGTGGGATTATGAATTATATTGAGAACGTCGTACATAGAAAACATGCCGTAATGTACCCTGAGTGTAAACCTTAGACGCATTCATCGTGAAGCCTGCAGCAAGGTTTGCAAATTTCGCAAAGATTAATATAAATACTAATATAAAGGTTAATAAAACATTACACTCACATCTTCTGGAGGTTCAGCAGGAACACGTTGGTACCGATCCGTTTTTTCTCGTTTGTGAAGCTGTCTGGTGTGAAATGATTCGCGCAAACATGAAAGCACAGACGATCGTGGGGAATCCCCGTGAGGGAATCCCCGCGTCAATCCTTTGGGCATATCGCTTCAAAAACAAAACTCAGCCACTGTTTCTTCAACGGCTCGGATTTAGGAACATCCAAATGACTGCTGTGTTCCTTATTATATCTAAGAACAGAACACCACAATCGCGTAGACGCCATTCTACTCCAGCATATCCACAATGGCGGACTACTATGACGACGGCTGTCACAGCTTGCTCAGGGCGGGTCTTGTGTTGAAACACGGCTGTCAATCACAATAGCGGGAGGGGCGTACGATCTTATGACGTCACAATATCGAACGGCTTGATTTTAGAGATGGTCAAACATATAAGGAGATTAAAACAAAACCACTGGATGGATTTTTAGCATGATAGGATGGTTGTGTACAGGCACTGCCAACAGACATTTCAGTGCAATCAACTTGTAAAAGTGCATGTACCATTATATGACCCCTTTAATGGAGAGTAAAAAATGTTTCAAAAAAATTGCGGTAATGTAGTTCTCCTGTCTCCTGTTTCTGGAACAACATTCCTATCAGCCAATAATAGTCCTATAACTTTATATACATTACTACTTTCCTGGAGACCCAATCAAACAAATTACAAATGTCTCCCTTATCTGGCACATCCATTTCATGTCTTGATTTTGAAGACATCGAAAATGTGTACTGCTGGGGGGCTTTCAGGAAGAGGATTGAGAATTACTGGTTTCTATAGAAATGTTGATCCAGAAACATCTTTTGTGTAAATAATGTTGTGTATGCGCAAGTGTGTTTGTGTGGTCTCACCTTCTCCACCATCCGCCTCAGCGTGTTAATGTTTCTGACCCACCATCCGACGCCCACCGCCCTGAGCTCAGACCACTGTGGATCTCCTCTCTGCATGGCAGGAATCATGTTCAACATCTCCTCCTCAGCTTCAGAGTGGAACGCCCACGCAAAGTGACAAGTGGACACTCCTGGACGCACAAACTCAGTATAAAAAGCCAATTCACCCAAGACCAAAACAAAGATATACATCAGGCTCCTTTACAACAGGTGAATGCAGCACTCAGGACAAGCAACCAAGTTAAAACTAATCTAAATTTATCAGCAACTCGGAATTTGAAAACTGTTCTACAATAGAAAACCACAAGTAGTAGTTTTAGGGCTGTCAAGTTAAATCTTTAACATATGAGATTAACTAAATATTCTATATATCATATAATCTTTCTTTTCAACCATTTCATTCTCCACTATCTCCTGATTTCTAAATATTGAAATATCCTAAACCAGTCAATATCAACCTTTTTGACTTTGACTTTACAGAAATAATTAAAAAAGAAAGGATTTTAAGGTAAAGTCTGCAAAATATTTAATTTTTTTATGCGTGAGACAGGTAAGCAATGTTGCAAGAAGAACCCAGTCCAATGTTTTTTTTTATTCATATATGCGTACATTTAACAAGTGGGGGCTCGTCTGGGATTTGAACCCGGGACTTCTCACATATATATTAAATATAGTTTCAAAAGATTATTTGCTCCACATCGATCTTCAGTGAGTCCATATTCCTTTACTGGTGTCAGTTAAATACAAGTGTTAAACATTGTTCAA
Organism: Scardinius erythrophthalmus; assembly: GCF_964197995.2. Lineage (NCBI taxonomy): Eukaryota > Metazoa > Chordata > Actinopteri > Cypriniformes > Leuciscidae > Scardinius > Scardinius erythrophthalmus. The sequence continues at coordinate 38,783,176 of NC_138228.1, forward strand.
CAGTTACTGAACAGAATCAGCATTGAACTGACTTGAGCACTACTGAACATTGAACACTATTGGCTTCTGTAAACCTGCTTTATAGCTTAATTAAATCTGTTTCATAATTAATGAACATAGATTGACACGGGTATTGAAATGAATTGAATCAAAACTGCACTAAATTGAGTTGAATATTACAACATTAACATGTTTTTGTGTATTCATGTGAATCTGCTTTGAAACAATCTGTATGTATGAAGCACTATATCAATGTGACTTGACTGCCTTCGCTAGAAAAGCTTTAGTGCCACCTTATCTGATGAAACCACTTACCACTGCATACATGTGCAAATGTGAGTGTGATGTGTTCGTATATGTTTATGTAGGTGAGTGTGTGTTACCCTGATGCAGTAGCTGTATCCTGTAGAGAGGAGGCAGGGAGTTCAGCAGACAGGTATGTAATCTCATGGCCAACAGGTAACGTAGACCACATTCATCTAGAGCTTCTCCACCTGCAGAAACACACATTTACTAAACCATAACCCTAAGAAACCTTGTTGCTTTTTAACTTCTATTTCCTTTTCTGTAAGGCGATTCCACTGCTTTGGAGGTACAATCAAACCTTCTGTTTTGAAAGCGTGCCATGTGATCGTCACTCTCAGTCATATAGGTCTGTCATCAAAGAATGTTAATTAAGTTCAGAGCACACACACAATCCTGAACATATTCCAGACTTTGATCTGAAACACTTCATGATGACTTTGATCACACCTGATCCAATTAAACATTTAACAGCACAAAAAAAATCCAGCACATCAACACTCAGAGACTAGGTCTAATTAAAAACCCTTCCTCTAGGGGGAAATTGAGGCTTGAACTTTGTAGTTCACCAGCAACCAAATTTTATGTGAATTAGAACTAAACTATAAACACACACACGTGCCGTATGATTTATCCTACTGTCCCTGAACCTTTCTCCTTGCATTTTGGCTCTAGCAAGCACTGGAACACTGTGTTAAGGTTTAGTACTAAAGAGACTAAATAAAAAAAGATCTGAGCTATAGGTAACATGGATAAAGCCTGATAGGTTCAATGTTGACAATAAATAATAATATCAAGGTTTTTATAAAAAAAGTTTTATTATGGTTCTCTTCATGTACTTGGTAAACCCCACTGACATATTAGACAGTTAGCCAACACAAGAAGTATATCACATTCACAAGATACTCATGTATATTATCAGAGACAAATGCTTTAATCTAACTGTGAATAGTGTTAGTTTATTCATTTAATATTTAAATGTATTTACCTGAACATTTGAATATGGCAATATAACATATTGATCTTAAACACAGTTTCTATTTTAAACTTTATGTTCTTTGATATTTGTGGCTTATACTGCCAGTCAAAGGAGAAAGATGCTAATTGGCTGCCAGCTGGTGTATTGGCTAAATCTTCCAGCAGAGGGTGACAATGGAACTAAGACCTTAGGACATAGTGCTATGTATAAATTGTGTCTTTGATACCAGTCACCACTGTTGTGTACCTTAAAATACATTATAACTTAAAAAAAAAAAAAAAAACAAAAAAAAAAAAAAAAAACATGAGTTTAAGTGTCTCAGCCCTTTTATACAACTAAAAAAGTTGAAACATAGCTGCCAAATGGCTATATCTTTAGCTGTTTATCTGATAAATCTGCCAATCATGGGTTATTGAACGAAGATACGACTACCCACAAGGATTTGATTCATAATGTATGGCTGTTGATGTGCTTTGTTCACGTCATGCTACAATTACCATAATAGAGTGCTGCAGGGATATTTTTTTCTTGCCGTTAATTGTCGTTAACTGCTGTCGTTAATTCTAGGGACGAGGCTTCTAAATCGTGAATTATTAGATGCGTGATATTCAAATGACAATTGTTTTCAGCTGCCACATTTATCAACGTACGATGGGATTGGCAGCATACGAATGTTTCATAAATCACACGTGAACCCTGTCATAGGATGATTTCTGGGCTTGTATCTATGTTAGATTGATAAATGAGGCCCACTTTTACTGTTTCAAAATTCATAAAAGTTGTCTTCAAGGTGTGTGAAAATTATCATGATTAAAAAAAACATGTGAGAATCATAAACTTGTGTTAGTCATAGAGCTTACATCCTGCAATAATCCAAAAGCCAATGGAAACATCCTATTAGGATTTTGTTGAGGGAACCAGAGTGATGCTAACTTCCATGTTGGCCAATAATACCCACTACAAAATGACAGTAAATTGTAGTTAGTTATGAGAAACGTGAATAGCTCAAGAGTAGAATCTGCAGGTTGATATCTTGGAAATCAAGTGGACATCCTGACATTATTTACTGTTTGGCAAAGTTTAGCTTCAAATCTATTCAAACACACCTGAAAAATCAAACCAAAGTCCTCAGGGTTACTAGAATATTACAGGTGTATGTGTTTGATCAGGATTGGAGCCAAACTCTGCAGTGCAGAGTTTCCCACCCCTGCTGTAGTGTTTAAAAGTAAAGCTTTAATATTTAATTTTCACAAACAAGTATAAAGTAAGCCAATCGTAAGTTGATTCCTTTGAAAAGTGTAAACACTACGGTTCTGTGGAACTAGCAAAACAATGGTTTGTTCGAGCATCCAGAAAAGCCCCCCAAAAAAGCAACACTGGCTCAACCAATGACTCTGAGATGGGATTTGTTTGATTGGCCAATAAGAGATGTGGGGACTGTTTGGGAAACCTGTGGACCAGTCATTTTTTTCTCAATTTAGTGACACTAGCGGCGCAGAAATTACAATCTTTAGTTTTAAAGTTGGTACGAAAAGTAAACTCACCAGCGTACTGCTTATCTGTGGGTCCTGCAACTTCAGCACTAGTGGTCGCCACAGTATCGGCAAGAGCCACAAGGAACATCTGCTCGAGGCGTGTGAGTCCTGGCAGGCTGGAGTGCATAAGATGTGAAGACAGCACCTGTGCGTGTTCAGGGCCAAAGTATGTGGGTCCGTACTGTGAAAGGTTAATAACACGAGACTTCTTCTCCGTTTTCTCTGCAGCAAAGCTCACAAAATCATCGGTGGTGACAGCCGGCACCTGAAACAAATCCGAATACTGATCCTCTGACTGTTTCTGCATCTCATGTTCTGCCCCTTTTCCCACTTCCTCTCCTGCCTTATAAGATGTGTCCTGGTCTGCGGACAGCAGGGCATATAGCGGAAGCGGGGGGATGGAGTTGATTTCAGTGTAATCTCTGCCACTGTCTCGGCCAGCAACGATAATGTCTTTCGCTGTGCTACCAGTCACGCTGATGGTTCGAGATAAGTGCCTCCTTGCACCACCTTCACCTGCCTCTACATCCCTCACCACTGCAACTTCTCCAGCAATGCACTTGACTAGGTGCGCCAAGATAGCCTTGGCTCGACGTACCCTTCCAAGGTCCATAAGCTCTAGCAGCTGGGATGGATGGTATTGCGGGAGAGTGGGTGACAATGCGTGGGCTGCCTCAAACAAGCCGCCATCTTGAATTACCGCTGGGGGGCGGAAAGCATCGTCGATTCCCGCACTGCCCTCGAAGACACTCTTAGATCGCGCTCTGCCCTCATTTGAAACGGATATAGTGCGACCTCCAACACCCTCTGGGGATAAGATGCTGTTGTCCTCCCAGTCGCACGGTTTCTCATCCTGCCTCCACTGTGCGTAAACCTGCATCTCACAGTCCATGCCCACCACCAGGATGCCATCACGCACCCAGGATAGGGACACCGGCAGGGATGGGGTGCCGTCCACGGAAGAGACAACGTTTACAGATCTCAGCAGCACCCAACGAGAGCGAATTCCTTGTTTTATGCTTCCCCCTAGAGGCAGAGTGACTGCCATGCCATCCTTCACTCTTGTCTGCTCGGTGACAACCCCTGAGATACGACCATACATAAGGATGTTGGATCCTACCCCAACAGTCAGAATGTGGGACCCATCTTCTTTAGACAGCCAGTCCAGATGCACAAAGTGCTTGATATTGGGGCTGTCTTTGGTTACAAACAGATCCGACTTGCTATAGACAACCAAATTGCTATCGACACTAACACGTGGATCTAGGGTTTTCACGGGTTTGCTAAAATCATCGAGGTGAATCGTCTGTTCTAGGACCCACTCCGAGCCGCCCGTCGACTCACACTCATAGATTGATACAAGCATGGAGAAGTCCTGAGACATATCACCTTCACTGCCAGGCAAAATCTGTTTGAACGACACTGCAAGTCTTCCTGTGTAGGAGCAACTGACAGCGACAGGTCGGCCCGCAACACACACAGAGCTGTCGTTGTCATCTTCCTCTTTCAAGAGGCTCCAATGCTCCCACCGATATGAATGTGTGTCTTCGGGGCGTGGTGCTGATAAGTCCATGTCTACCCTACAGTGCCAGAACCTGACACGTCCATCAGAACAGGTGGTCACAATCAGGTATGGAGCCAAACAAACAGGGTAGATAGACGAGGAGCTCAAGTGGCCTTTGAAAAGAACAACAAGCACAGCAAAAATGTGAAAAAGCACAGTAAACGTAAAGTTTAATTAAATTCCATAATTCAGTGCAAATGTCCATTTCAAGGATTCCATTTTATGTTAATGGAAGTCCCAAAGTGCAATTTTGCATGGAAAGTATGTTGTTTTACATTAAATATTTTAAATGATTGATCGGAACTGAAAATTAATTAACTCTCGAGTTGTTTCAACACATGTACATTGGATATCAAAATGTTGCACCCCTAAATAAATTAATACTACTATATATATATTTTTCAAATATTGTATATTCTTACTTGAGATGAAAACATAGTGACAGAAAATATTTTATTCTACATAAGGGTACTTATTCACTTTATCCTGATAACCCCCCTATTACCATATATCTCTGAACAGGACATTTATACAATGGCATCAATAAACCTGACCCAATTCTAGGCTGTTACAATGTATACATGAATATATGATCATACCAGCAGAGGGTGTGGCTCTGATAAGCTCCACCCCTGATGGCAGATCTAGCCGCTGACTGTAGACTAGTTTAGAGCTCAGGATGAGTTTGCTGGCTGACTGCAAGTTGGCGGAAGAGGAGGACCGGGGCAGCGGACTATGACCCGGAGTGATATCAGGAGATGAGTCAGCATTGCTCTGACTCAAAGGAACCGTCAGCTGGTTTTGGAAAACGTGGTCATTTACTGGCTCTTCTGTAAGGACACACAAAAAAAAAAAAAAAAAAAAACATTAAAATGTCACAATAATCAATAAAAACACCAATTTTCAAAACACATGATATATAGAATGCATTTCAGATAAGAGTGAAAAGTGAAAATTATGGCGCTTTTCCACTACACAGTACCAGCTCGCCTCGGCTCGCCTCGCCTCGACTCCACTCGGCTTTGTTTGGTTTTCCACTGTGTAAAAGTTGTACCTGTACCTGCTTCCAGGTACTTTTTTTCGTACCACCTCCGGCGAGGTTCTGAGCGAGCTGAGGCGATACTAAAATGTGACGGGAAAACACGGCAGACTGCTGATTGGTCAGAGAGAATCGTCTCTCTTCACTGCGTCATCATTGCACGCGCCAGACGGAGTATCCTGATTAAAAAACAGCAAAAACATCCAAAAACAGCATACACTCGATTTCCTCCATTGTCCTGTGTGTGTGGGTAGCGGGTGTGTGTCGCGTAGAAGATTAAAGTCACAGCAGTTTCCTGCAGCGTCGCTATGACGACCAGGCACTATTGTGGAGGTACTATCTGCAATGAAAAACGGAGCGAACAGCGAGCCGAGACGAGTCGAGTCGAGCTGGTACTGGTAATGGAAAAGCGCCATTAGAGACAGACAGATAAACAGAAAGCTATTTATACAGTACAATCCACAGTACAGATGTACATTATTGCTGTCCAATGGGTAAACTAAGGTATCATTTCATTGTAAACAATTTCCATCTCTGAAAAGGAAATTAGTCATTAGAGGAAGTATGAGTTCTCCATTCATGAGACTCCCTTCACAGTTTCCCCTCATAAGCTGTCTGCTCACAGCTGTGTCATCATTTCATAAATAACCTACAACATACGCACCTACACAAGCCTGCACCGAGCGCAGATGAAGATACCACATCTGTAATACTGAGTTCCGATTTGCATCCTTCTCAATCACCACCAGGAAGAACTTCTCTGAGAAAGGAGGGGGCTGGTACTCTACAACAAAGATAACCCAAATGAAATGTTCTGTAAAAATCAGACTTCAAAAGCTAAAGAATGATTGTTGTACCTTCTGCAGAGGGAAAGCTAGTAATGTTGAAATCTGGAACGTTTTCATGTGGTTTGTATCCTAAAATAAAATCCTCATGGAATACGTGGAGCAGCTGAGTGTTTGAGCCACACTAGGAGACAGCATACACACAACATGTCATTTTCGAATAGTAACAAATTAGTCACACAATGTCAATCTTACAAACAAAACCTTGCGTATGCACACACAAACAGATGTAGACCCCACCTGGTTGGTAATGACATCCAGCTCGATGATGCAGCCGGGTCGGGCAGTGGACTGCTGACTCACAATGTTGAACACTTCACCCACCAGTTTCTAAACACAAAACCAACCATCAGAAATAACAATCAGATCAACTCAAATTACATTTATTATGCATTACTTGGCAGATAAGCACATTATTTTGATAAAATCTTGTCTTAGAAGCTCTTACAGAGGTCTCTGGGTCAGAGAGTTCATCCAGTAGTTTGCGGGCATCCACCACAGCCTGATACAGACGCAGGTTTTTACCATCAGACGCCACAAAGCACGCACTTGCTGAGTTACAGTACGTACCTGGCGTAAACACAAACATTTTTTATTAAGCCCAACAGAGCAGCAATGCAATAAATAACAACTGTTTAAATGGTTGAAATGGCAATATCACAGTTTCTGGGCAGCTGCTAGAGCACTGCTAGGTAGTGTTTTGGGTGGTTGTTGGGTCTTTTGCTAGGCAGTTTTTAAGGAGTTCTGGGTGGTTGCTAGGGCATTGCTAGACAGTTAATGGGTGTTCGCTATGACATTGCTAGGTAGTTTCTATGGTGCTCTGGGTGGTTGCTAGGCAGTTTTTTTTAGTTGATATGGCATACTGTAGCTAGGTAGATCAGGGAGTTCTGGGTGGATGATGGGGCATTGCCAGGTAGTTTCTAGTGTGTTTCTAGGGTGTTGCAATTGTGTTATAGTGGCTAGGGCATTTCTACACAGTTTCTGGTGGTTGCTAGGATGTTGCCATGGTGATTTGTGTGGTGGCTAAGGTAGGCAGTGTCTAGGGTGTTCTGGGTAGTTGTTAGGGTGGTTCATAAGGTATGGTTGGATGGTTTCTGGATGGTTGCAAGGACATTATTAGGGTATTCTGCTTTATAATTTGTCAGACGAAAATTGATTCCTCTGATCATTTACAAAAGTAATACCATGCCTGTGATAAAAACAGTAACAACTTTAGGGAACATTAATGCCCATAGCACTGTGCAGATACAGATCAAAGTTTAGGGGTTTGTTTAAAACAGTCTCCAGTAATCACTCCCTATAAGCAATAGTAATGTATACCAAACAAAACTTTGATTTGAGTTTTGGAGGTTGGTATAAAAGCAGCTGTAGCGTTACACTCACCGAGCACTGAGCTAGGGATTAGTGTTGGCAGCCAGGCCACATTGGAGAATGCGGATGTGTGGAGAGAGTTGATTCGTGCGAGCTCGGACACACCCCCAGTGCAGGACAGTGGGCCAATGTGATCGACTCTCCAGAGGATCAGCTCACTATAGATCGCGTTCGGGTCGTGGAACGTACGTGTGGCTGCATTTCGCAGTTGTTTACGAGGAACGCCTCTCATTGGCCTGGTGGGTTGTAGAGCCACGTCCCCAATCTGATCTCCATCAATACTTCCAGAGGACGGAGTTAACAGTGCATTGTGATGTGACGATGTTAACAGCAAAGGAAGGACCGTGTGACAAGCCAAATCATTGAGATGGAAACGGTGTCCGCAGTAACGGAACTTGTGCGAAACTGTGAGCACGTTTGAAAAGGCAGACTTCTCTGCAAAGGTCACAGCCCATTGGTTGAGTGAGCCATCTACGTGTTTGGACACCATCATGACGGCAGGGCCGATGACAGCAGCAAGAGAGTGTCCGAGACCACCTAGCCCCGCAGACGCAGAGGCGCTCTGAGGAACCCGCCGCTCACTTCGCTTCTCCTCCAGAGCACTGCAGCTCTCTTGGTCCATAAACGTACATGCGTACACCATGATGTTCTTACTGAGGGAGTTAGCATCGCCCGTGGGGAACGCCACTGGGATACGAGAGGAGAACGACACCTGAAAGAGAAAATTAATAGATTTTATTTAGTTTATCAGGGTAATTATTAGTGGTTGGCCAATATAAGTTTTTTAATGGCTGTTACCAACATCTAGTAAGTATAGGGTGGCTGATATTTATGAACGAATACTTATTGACACCATACCTCATACTAATTGAAAATCTTTTTTTATTTTTTTTATTCATTGACAAGGTATGAAGATTTATAGTGGGAAAAAATATATACTTTGGATAAGCACATGTAATATATGAATTAATTATAACCAGGATTAGAAATTAACACCCGCCCACCCGCCAAATGCGGGTAAAAATTTACTTTGGCGGGTAACACTGTCAAATCACTAGCCAATTTGACGTGTTACTATGTTTACTGGCTTTGCTGGGGAAGTTTGTGTAAGCCAAATCTGCGCCGATTTAGCGCAAATACGCAACTTGTGAGTCATCATAATATATATAATACAGCGTATTGCGCAGAATCTGCGCATTTCTGGCTTACTTGAACACACACGTCACTAAGCAACAAATAACGGCGTGCTTATTCACTTGCATTTAAGTAATATCGTATACATATATATATATATATATTAGGGCTGTCAATCGATTAAAAAATTTAATCGATTAATCGCATGATTGTCATGAGGGGGAACAAGGGAACAAACAAAGTCCTGTGACTGCAGCGAGCACAGCGCTGAGGTACTGCTTTCGCTCTCTCGCTTTGGTGGTCTACGGGTGCGCGTGCGCCCTTCCGGGAGAAGAGCCCTTAGGACCGTATAAGGAAATTCCGCCCCATCTGACGTCACACATGCCCATACTCGAAAAAAACTTTCCGAAACTTGTGACAAACCGGAAGGAGTATTTTTGGTACAGAAATACTCAATCAAACGTACAACTTCATTTTTAGCATGGGAATCCAACTCTTTGACAGTGTAAAAAACTCAGTATGCATGAAATAGCATTCCCCCCCCCCCCCTTTAATGTATTATGAAATAAACATTTTAGTAAAAATTTCATCTTCAATTTCAGTTTTGGTAAAAAAACAAAAACAAAACATATTTCGGTGCATCACTAGTCATAACCATGAGTGTCTTACCTGAACCTGTCTGAAGATGCCAGGTATGAACTCATCCAGGTACTTGACGTGCCAGACGAGGAAGGATCCGTCGTGTGGGTGAATGGTGAAGAGCATGTCTGGACTCTTGTTCCACTCTAGAATGAGAGTCTCCAGCTTCCGTTCCAGCAAAACGGAGGGCAGAGGAACACTGCTGCTTGAACCTGGAGAAGAGGCCTTGGTGCTTCCCTCCTGATCTCCCTCCTCATGTTCTGACGAACCCTTATCAGACATCTCATCAAGATCTAACAAAAACACAAAGATCACATAATACAATATAAATATGCAAAAGTAACTAAGCTATGGTTAAAACCCCCATGAATTTAGCTGACGTCTGCTATCTTAAGGCTAATCTATATGCTAAAAGGTTTATTCATAACAAGGCAGTACCGAAGTCAAACTTGGGAGCTCCCTCCTGCTCAAAGTCCTCAGTTGCTTGTTCCAGGTGTTGCTCTGAGAATTTGCGCAGCTGCTGCATGAAAAGGTCCATGGAGGTGGTGAAGCTCAGATCTTTATTATTCAGCCAGTGAACCACAAACCCCCCGCTGACATCCTCGGAGAACAGGCCCGATCCAGCCAGCGCGGCAGGGATATCTAATGACAGAGAAAAAGATCAGCTGCTCTCCATGTGCGTGTATTTATTTATTTTTTTCAATAAATGAAAGAATGAATGAATGTTTAGTTTTTATAAAGCCTATAAAAAGTCTACTCTTTCATATTTGATACGCAAAATTTTAAGGCCTCTAAATTATCAACATGATTAAAATGTTACTGAAAAACCTCTTGTATACAATCTACTACATGCCTTCTGCCCTCTGATTAATATTTGTTTTTAGCAAATAAAATGCCTTTTAGTTTTTAGGGTTTTTTAGTTTATGATTTGCACGTTTTTAAGCCTTGCCAATTTAAATCTTTAAGGGCAAGAAGACAAAAAAGAACTCGATTCGGTACTCCCAGAAAGCTTCTTCTTGCGCTTGAACAGACATATTGACACAAAATTATGTCAAAGTCTTGGCGAGCATGCTCAGTAAACATGTAAACGCTTATGTCGCTTAAGTGAATTTATGAGAAATAAAACCTGTGTGTCAGTATATTGGATCAGTGCATTCGGTCTTAAAGGGACAGCAGCCAAATGAACCTGCTGGCTCCCATGTCATTAATGTTAATCAAACAACAAAAGATTCTCTCTTCACTGCCCTTTACTGAATAACTTTTGTAACTTTATTTATCAATATTTAATTCATACAGTGAAGACTATACAGTGTTATTTTGCATTTTATTACTTTATTCAATTTCTGTACCTGAAAATAACTGTTTATTTCATTTGTATGTTTGGTCTATTGCATTTATTTGTGCTATTGCTCATAATTTGATTATTTGTTCTTATTTTATTACTGACTTGTGTTTAACAATATTTGAAATGTATATCTGTTAGGCTAGTAGGCTAGTTAAGCTAGTAGTTTTTGGTGTCATAACCTTCTTAAGTAACATGGGTCAAAAACAACAAAAAAATAGGCCTATTTTATTTTATTTATTTCTTTATTTACTTACTTTTTGTGGTCGGGCCAGTTAAAACAGTAGCAGGGCAAGAAGATTTTTGAACCACTGGCATTGAGTCCTGTATATATGGTATTACATATATTTGTCAAAATGTTCAATAAGAAAAAAAAAAAAAAAAGGATTTTCGGACTATTATTTAATATGTCAGTCTTTACAGGGTTAAGCCGTTTGGTTTAAGAGGACAGAGGAAATGTCCTCATAAACCATGTTTACTCTGTAATCTCCATGCAACTATACACAATTGTTTCTTCATAAACCATGAATACAAGCCCAAGTATGTGTGTGTGTATGTGCACCTGTGTTGGGATTGATGCTGGCAGAGATGTGGAAGTGGCAGAGGGCATTGGCGTGGTGCGAGATGTGGCGGTGGGTTTCGTGGGACCCCAGCTGGCTGGGCAGCAGCTCAGTGTGGGCCACCAGGGCGGACGATCTTCTGCGGCCCCTGCGCAGGTGCTTGAGGTGGTGGATAGACTGAACAGAGACAGACAATTTTTCACAATCACAATTCACTTACAGCAGGCACGTATGAAATAGTATTCTCAGCTCCAGTAAACACACTTCATCATGTGTGATTAAATTCATTCTGAAGATTTCCCCACAAAATGAGTGTAGAAAATGCAGATTCCATCTGGGTCTACAAGAAGACACATGGAGACAGGTGTGTGTGTGTGTGTGTGTGTGTTTGTGTGTGTGTTGAAGATGTATTATTAATTTAAATACATTAAAGGTGTCACAAACTCACACACTATTCTGTCTAGACTTCAAGCACCTTCTCCAAGCACCATTAAATTATTGCACAGTATTTCACCTAAAACTGAAAATTTCATCATTATTTCCTTCAAGTTGTTCCAAGCCCAGATTATTTATTTTTCTTCTAAGGCAATGTTATGTAATTCAAATTAAATTAAGGACAAGAAAAGCACAATAATAGTATGCATATAATTCATGCATTATATTCCACGTCTTATAAAGCCAAGTCTGTCATTTGCTAGATGGGTGTGAAGAGCAGACCAAAATTCAGAGAAAGCTTCCCCTCTGCCATAGCTTTGAAACAATTTGAAGCTAGGTAGTTTGAAATTACTATTGGTTGGTTGTATTCAACCTAATATCACACGTAATATGGATTTGTTAAGACGTGAGGGTGAGAAAATGATGACAGAATTTAGATTTTTAGGTAAACTATCCCTTTAAAAATCATCAGACTCTTGGCAGCAAAAAAATATTTAGGACACAACAAGTACTGATTGTTAGTGTTTGGTTTACATGGAGACAAAAGTGTACAGTTTTCACACATCCTACTGAAGATGACAACTGCTTAGTAGGAGGAGATCTGTTGCAAAAAAATCATTCAATCCTTCTGAATAACGTCAATATAATTAAATAAAATTACCTGTTTATCTAACCAGATATGATTTGATGCATTAACAATGCAAACCCAATCAACAATGTGATAATTATACCAAATTGCAGGTGTGTGGTGTACATATAATTAGCAAGGAGTAGTTCATTAACAAGTAAACCAGCTAACGTGCCAAGAGTGTTATTCTTTATGATGCACTGACACTGATACTTCAGCCCTACATCATTTTATTATGTGTTGTTTGAGCATGTGCATTTCTGCATGCTGACCTCCAGAGCGTGCTGTATCTTGTCTTTCTGAGCGACGTTTGGCAGAGTGGTGCTGATACTGGTGCTGTTCTCTGAGATCTGCCCCCCCAACAGACTGTCCTCAGGCAAGAGGGTCTCACTCCACAGACGACAGATGCCATCCGCGCAGGACGTCAGCAGCACGTTACACACAGAGCCCCTACGACATACACACACACACAATGAGAAATGCACACTCACGGGTGGAATTCACAGTGTGAGTTAAGTGTGGGTGCCAACTAAAATCTCAGCAGTGTTTTTTGCACTACTAAATGTGCAGCGCCTCGGCGAAAGACATTATATTGTACTTGCTGGAGTCTGAACTAAATGAAATGAGATGTAGGGTGGTGGAAAAAAAAATCGATACAGCTTAGTATCGCAATATTTTGCGTGGGGGTATTGTATGGATGCACAGATGCCAAGTATCAATGTTTTCAGGGAGTGAATTTCGGCTTGCGATTGCGAGTATTGTGCATAATTTTACCTTAAGCTCTGCTCAGTCCATGTTTATGTGTTAATTAAATGTGTTAATTTGACACGGAACTGCAAGCCAGCTGGGAAATGCGATGCAACTAAACTTCCACTTGAGATTAGAAAGAATCAAATAAGCTGTCTATATAATGCCATTTCTACACTGTAAATGCTGTTAATGGCAAATGTATGTATTTACCTGTAACAACAATATAAATATGATCCGGTACATAATTACATTTCATAACTGAATATCTTTGACTTGTTCATTAGGTTGTTAGTAAGGTCATTCTTTGTAAAACTACTTAAAACCCTAATTTTCTTTAAAAAACAAATACATAGAAATTGGGTGTGAATTTTTTTATTTCTAATAAAAATATCTCAAAACTTTAAATATAACAAGGAAGGGATGAAGGAGATGGATATGAAGATATGAAATGAACAGAATGAGAACTTATTAGATAAAAATAGATGTAATATAACTCATATAACTCTACAACTGACTGAATTAACCACATTTGAAGTCATTGTAAAATAGTAAATAAATGTACAGCTGTGACTGCACATCAGTTAAATTCAACCCCCATACAAATATATCTACCATGGTAAAAAAAATTAGCAGCGTATCTACTAGACACATTGCTAGCATTACACCCAAGCATCAGTGAAGGAGTCTGTGGGTGTGTCTGACATACTTGGGCATGTATTTACTGGTTTTCCTCCAGGAGAAGCCTGTGACCGTACGTGGATGGGCCAGATACACGAATGAGAAATGAACCGTTGAGACCTTTTTATCAGTCACGTCTGGCATCACCACTGCAGACTTCCATCCTGTGGTGGGATACCACACCTTCAGCAGGCAGTCATCCTGAGCGTGAGGGAGAGAAATGGTTTTTCCATCAGAAATGGAAGTTACTTTTCTTCTTAAGGGTATGAATCAAACCAACATTAGGATCAGTGAGTAACTAACAATAAGGCCAAAAGTATACTTCTTTTTTCTGTTTTTGGCTCTGGCTGGTGGACAGTCTGCACAACATAATTATCATCATCAGACCAAAGATGTCTACATACAGATACATTTTTTACACAATTACACAAATTGATACGACAATTCATGGTTTTTCTATGGAATGTTGCAGTATTAATTATATATAACGGAGAGGAAGGGAAATCAACGTGATAAGTATGTGTGTTTGCACTGTGCCTAGCGGGGATGTCTACTTTATCCCAAAAACATTTTCCTCATTTCCCATGGAAGGATTTGTTACTGTTTTTACCACAAAAACTCCTTGAATCCAGTCAAATTTTGTGTGTGTGTCTGTATTACAATTTCAAGTGTGACAAAACTGACAAGATCTTGTACCACTCTGATGAATTTGGGTCAGAATTACCCGTGGAGAAGATGACGTTAAGTAGACATCCTAACATTTTCACTAACACTAACATTTGCACTAACATTTTCCAGTAGCATTACAATAGCTCAGCTGTTTTAAAATGGTGTATCTTTACTAGTAAAACATAATTATACACACTCTCCTTTATTCAGTTAATCTCAATTAGCAAAGTCCAATTTAGGGAATCAGTTAATTTGGCAAGTATTAATGAACTGCTAAAAAAAAAAAAAAAAAAAAAACACCACATTTCTTAAGCAAAATTTTGTATCTTTTAGAGAAAGTTTTTGTTAAATCCTTGCTTTAGCATTGTTTTTTATGGCATTTCATCATTTAAGTAGTTGTATGTCAATGTATCTGTTCAAATGCGGTTTAATACTTACATTTTTTTTTACTTGATATCCAGGATTCCATTACAGATAAATACTGGTATGATAAAGATATTGCTCACTTAAATAGCTTAAATATAGTTAGCTACATTTTGCTAATAGCTTGTAGTGTAGCTAACTACTAGTTTAAAAGTGTACCCTGATTGTAGTTTAACTAGTTGGAACCCATAGCTTCAAATGCTACTCATATAAATTAGCTTTCCAATACTGATAGGGCTCTACCTTCATGTACAAAAGAATGTCTTATTTTACACATTATAAGGGTAAACATTTCTGTAAGGGATAGGTCTAGGTTTTAAAAATAATAATTAGCATAATTTAAGAACAACTGAAGTCCACCATGGATCCACCATGATATAGAACATGACGAGGTACCTTTCCAGCTGTGGCGAAGTATTCTCCATCAGGAGACCATTGAGTGATGTGAACGGCAGCAGCAGTCCTGAGACAAAAAACACATAAAGATGGAAGTAATTTACATGCACAAATTTCTGTGCACTTGGCGAGGCAAATATTAAAATGTCCTCTAAATTGGTGTGTGTTTTGAAGGCCCACGTTAGACCTGCATGTTCATGTTCAGGGGCCGTAAACAAAGAACGTGTTTTATCATTCCATTGCACTACTTTTCCATTGTTATTCTATGTAAACATGCGCTAAATGGACCTGCTTGGCCGTTTGGCTCACGTCTCATGTCTTTTGCAGCATCTCCCAATGGCCCCGACTATAACCATACGTTTTTTTAAATCGAAACTCTTAAGATAATAGCAGAATCCACACCACATCAATAATGATGATTTCACAGATTAGACAGAATAGATCAATTTTATGATTGGCTAGGCACTTGACATTTGAAATAAGTAACAGTGCTCCTGCCAAGTTAGTGAATATGTACTGATATGTAAAGGTAGCCACCATATGCTAATAAGCTAATTGTTATGATTTTTCAAATCACGATGATTTCTCAATTTAGACAGGGGAAGAAACTTTTAAGTTAATATTTCAATAATTTAACACATTTGCATGTCCATGTTTCTCTGACGTATGTAGCTAAAAAAACAATTCCATCTTCCTTATAGGGTTGCAAAATTCTGGGAATTTTCAAAGATGGAAACTTTCCATGGGAATTAATGGGGATTTAAGGGAATTAACAGGAATTTATGGGAATAAACGGGAATAAACTGGGAATTTTCAAAGTTGAAGGTTGGCTCTTCATAGGGAACTTAAATATAGTAGAGGAAAGTATATTTTAGCATAATATTGACTAAAACAAACAGATGCCATTCAAATACACTTGAATATCCATGCCATTCCTCAATCCCATGCACATAGCACACTGCTTACTGCATGGCTATTGAGACCACACCCCCTACTGGCACTGTGCATGCCTCCATCACATGTACAGAAGCCCAAAGCACAAGACTATTGAAGGCACACATTTGAGCCTGTGGACTAAACAAAGTGAAGTAAGTTTTGATGATATTATGAGGAAATATATTTATTAAATGTTTAAATTGCAAATATCACATTCAAATGTATTCATCTAGTAGATAAGTTAGATGCTAAATAAGCTAGCATAACTTTATTTACCACATAAGTAGGGCTGGGCGGTATGACGGTATATCGTTACCGCGGAAGAAAAAGTCAACCGTAAAAGATTGTTTTATTCCGTGTATACCACAACATGTAAATAAGTAGGTGTGGTTAACTCACGTGCAGCGTGCGTGAGACTGAGACACTGATATTTGTCAAAGAAACATGAAGAAAGATCAAGAGGATCCACAAAAGGAATTACGTTTTCAAAATTAACGTGATATTTTCGGGGGGGGGGGGGGGAGGCGCAGAAGTCAACTAGAGCAGTGCAGCACACTGAAAGTTTAGAGAGACGCACATGCTCGCAACGGGGCTTACTTGACAACAAGTTCATATATCAATATTTAAACGAATAGAAATAACCTTAAATAATGTATCTAGCCGTCTCTTATGTGTACAGTTACTTTCAGAGTGGACGCGCAAGCGGTTGCCGTGGTAATGAATATTTCCAAAATTCCCCAGCTTAACTTCCCATGGAAATTTACCGCAAACTTTCCGGGAAATTTACCGAAAATGTTCCGTCCCTTTGCAACCCTACTTCCTTAGTTTAATTTTGATTGTTTTTATTTTTTAATTATTTTATTTATTTTAAATTGACATTATGACTTAATTAATTATTAGCTTTTCATCAATTTATGAACCCCTGTAGTCCCCTCACAAAAACCCCTTCCTGCAGTTTGCCTACATATTCCTACATGACACTTTTATTTAGGAGGAGCAAAAGCATTCTTTTCCATCATGTGACCCTTTTAAAAACATTAATTCATCAAATGTGCTTTAACGTTCAGTAAATCAGACAAGCGTCATTAAAGATTTAGTATGCAGACAGATGTTATGGTGCACTCACTTGCACTGCCAGACACACTTCCAATCATTGAGTATGAGCTCATGAGCTCTGTCATCATTCAGCTGACATTCCTCCTCCTCGATCAGCGTGTCACTAGTAGGAGGAGCCCACAGCTGCAAACGCTCAGTCGCCGCCAAGATACGATTGCCTACAGGACAAACAGATGTAATAATTACACATACACATTTGTGTACCACCAATCAAAAGTTTGGACAAACCTTCTTGTTCTATAATATTGTTACACTTACACTTATCATTACTATTTCCCCCTAATTTTTCAATAATAGCACAAATGAAAATATGGGAATTATATAACAAACAATGTCTGCCCCATTCACCACTTCAAATCTCAATAGAAGCATCACGTTTTTAAGATGCTTATTCAAACATGAATCCAGAGGTTGCACTTAAGTCAGAGAAAAATATCTTCTCAATTTATTATTTAATTAGAGGGTCCAAACAGAGTAAAAAAACAAATGCAAATGGCAAAAAGGGCACTAGTGAACATATTTAGTTCATGCATTAACAAAGAGTATATTTTACACCAACCTTGGGGGTCCCAGGCAAGATTGTAGGTTATAGCACTGAGGAAGAACTGACCAGTCTTTTGCCATTGGTAATTCAGTTGCTTTAAAAACACAATAACATAAAAGATCAGCTGCACTGAGTGCTTTATTAGGAAATAAA
This sequence comes from Scardinius erythrophthalmus, assembly GCF_964197995.2. Taxonomy (NCBI): domain Eukaryota; kingdom Metazoa; phylum Chordata; class Actinopteri; order Cypriniformes; family Leuciscidae; genus Scardinius; species Scardinius erythrophthalmus. Next base: position 38,801,215 of record NC_138228.1, read on the forward strand.
TGTAACAAATATTCATTTAAAAAACAAAAACAACTACATTACTGTTTACACAAAAATATTTAAATGTCATTAATATAAAGATATCTTAGTAAAATATGACTATTTCGAATCAGTAAAGTGCTCTCAGGAAAATATAGAAAGCATATATATTTGGGTATTCATAATTATCATATGATCTATGATCAACTGTCCTCCAGTGGAAACTCACCTTGTGACGTTTGTTTGGGTTGGAAGCAATTGGTTCGAAAATACAAACAGTATTTCCGTAAGACGCAGCAATCTAAAAAAATAAATTGCCATTATTATACAAGAGCACCATTTGCAAAGGTAAAAAAAAAAAAAAAAAAGAATAATCATCACATCAAAACCCTAGTCAGTGCAGATAACTGGATGTATGTTATCCATGTTCAAACTATGTCAGGTGTGAGTTGTGGCATGTCAGATCCACAATAATGTCTACTCATCAATGACAGATGCCAGTGTCTAGAGGGTGGATGAAGACACATATATTTTAAATGTTTTGTTACATTTCTCTCTTCTATTCCAGCTTTTAAATCAATTTGCAAGTTGATTTCCCCAAACGTGTAAACGCTGCTCCTCACTGAAGCCTCACCTTTCTTTGTGTATGCCTTTTGAGCAGGCATTATGCTAATATTTCATAATGTGACATAGACGTTTAAGGAAGTAACAGGTCTGAAGCATGGTCTGGTCTGAAGGAATAAAAATCCCTTTGTGGGAGACTATGAGCTTTATACTGTAACTTTGCAAATCTTATACATGCACAAACAGATACTGTACATTAAACATTAAAACATTATAATGAAACATTAAAAATCATCACATGACATTTAATTACAGCAATTGATATATACAGTATGTACAACCAATGACTTTATATATAGAAACACGGTACACTCGTATTACTGTGAATGGGAGAAAGTGTAACGCGGAATATGGCAGAATAAGTCCCGCCTTCTAAATAAAAGAGCCAATCGCCGATTGGTGAAGTTATCGCATCACTGCAGCTGCCGTTAGAAGCTCCAGTTCCTATAGAAACACGCGCGAAGGACTGCTCATTAGCTTGATTCGAGAGTTTAGAAACAAAATTTATGAGACAGCTACTGTCCGATTTCATTGAGATTTCAAATATGAAATTGAATCGTGAGCTTGGTGAACAGTTTGGGAGAATTTGATGTTTCCCTATTCAAAGAGATAGGAGCTGCACTTGCATGCCCAAAAGACGTTTCAAAGATGGCCGCCGAGTAAAATGACTTGTCTTAAAGGGACTTTGGTACAACAACACTGCACTTGAATGAACAAGTCCACAACATTTACTCAAAATCCACTCAAAAATACTGGAAAACATAAACAGTTAATTATCCATTAACATGTTTGTTAGCAGATTTTGAAATACAAGGGAAAAATGGCCAAATCAACTACCGTAAACCTGATATTTTGGTTTAGTAATGTTTACTCTGGTCGTCATCATCACTGGTAATGTGCACTCAGTTTCAGTGTTTGGTACTGTACATTTTGCGTTTAGGTAATATTGGTTTGTACTATAATTTAAATGTGTTACAGAAGTATTTCTTTACAGTAGCATTGTGTATTTTTTTTTACTTATATTTGAGGAATATTTTTCAAGATGTTTGGTTGTATTTAAGTGTATTTGCAATGTCAGCTTCACATGCTATTACATGGCAGATCCAGATTCAATATTCAACAAGCAATACAATAAAAACAAACATAAAATTCAACTTTGAATAAAGACCAAACTATTTTGTATAAATAACTCAATTAAAGATTCTTTAAATGTACTTGTGATTAAAAAAAAAAATTAGTAAAGGTTTTTCAAAATAAGTTCTTTAACTTATAAGTTCTGCATATATGACACATTGTATACAAATTCATCATGTTTGGATTTAATATTTTTTAAGAATATGCTGTAATATTCCACACTATTTTCAAGAATATGTACAGTAGTAATTAAAATAGTAAAATAAAATTAAACAGCAGCACTGCTCATGTTACTGTCTCACTTAGTCATGTGACGGAATTCCTGAAGCTTTTATCACGGCATACAGTTTTATCACTATATTGAAATAAGTTGCAAAAAAAATTGTCATCATACTGTAACAGGTTTAATAACGTTTTCTTGTAACCAAAAGACCTGAACATTTAAATACAATAAAGCAATACACAAAAATGTATCAAGTTTTTCAAAGTGCCCACGATAGCAATATCATACATGTTCATTATCGTGATATATCGTATTACCGAATACAGGCACACGATGGATTGCTTTTGTTATAGTATTCCTCATTTGTTCAGTGCTTTAGATTAAATGTCTTCTATAAGCATTAATGTAATGTCAAGAAATATAGTATGGTCTGGTCTTACCCGGCCAAGCTGCTGAGAGCACTCCACACAGCCCACCTGGATGTTTCCATTCTGAGCTCCAGGAATAATCTGAACACACTCAAAATCACTTGCGAGGATCACGATATCACAGCCTGAGCCATATGCCTAAAGAAACAGAAATCACACAGTTAAAAGTTTGTCATTTTTCAAAACTTATTTAACACCTTAATACATGTTCCCATTTAATCTGTGAGACCATTTCCTGTAAAGGCCCCGATATAGTCACAGCGAAGTCCTTTTTCATTCTTCACATTGGGTAAAAAGGAAGTTGGAAATACGTGAGCAGCGGTATACTGTTAGCGAACATCCGAAATCTGAAAGCGACGTTTAGATGAATGTGTTAATTATGTTCTGCGCGCCAGGCAAAATTCAGAATTTCAGAATTGGCCTCCATTCAATTCATGAATTGGAATTTGAATTGAATTTACTCCGCCCCACAGGACGTTGAATTGAATTGGAATTGGAATGACAGGAAGTGGAATTAAATTCATGGCAATTCAAAGAAATTTCACACAGTCACACAACAGAAAGAATGTGCTGAGTCTCGCATGCATTCAGTGTTAGGAAGGTTACTTTGGAAATATTATTGCTTACTGTTATTAGTTACCCATTATAAATGTGGTTTGGATTACTTTATTTGGATAACTTTATCAATGCAAAGCAATTTCGTTTTAAGTTGATTAGTAACTAATTGAATTAAACATTTTGCCTCAGTAATACAACTAAATACATTAATTTTGTAATTGAATAACAGAAATTTCATTTCACGTAACTATTTACTCCTCAACCCTGCATACATTTTGTTCTAAAATAGATATTGATCAAATTCTTGAAATAAATTAAATCCGTGTATCATTCGTTCAATCGTTTTTTGATTTAATTTTGAAAGTAGAAAAATGAGAAAACAGTTCCTTTTTCGATTTTTCGTTTTTTTCCAAAAAAACGAAAGACAAGAATTCAGCTTGATTTTTCGTTTTTCGTTCTGAGGTAGCAAAATGAATAAACAGATGGAAAATTCGATTTCTACACGTGGGCGTGAATGAAACGCCACTTTCCTCTGATTTGTCAGCCGAAGATCAAACTGTCCCGTCATCAGCTCTTCCTCAGTTCTGCACTGCAGAATAAGAGTCCTCTATGGCAAGCCGTTTTAACTTTTATTCATTTCCGGGATATGAATTGTTGATATCAAGAATTACATTTTTGATATCAACAATTACATTTTTTGATATCAAAAATGTAATTCTTGATATCAACAATTTAATTTTTGATATCAACAATTGAATTCTTGATATCAACAATTTAATTCTTGATATAAAAAATGTAATTCTTGATATCAACAATTGAATTCTTGATATCAACAATTGTATTTTCACTAGTGAAATGTCACCATAGGCTGCCATTCAAAATCAATTGTTGATATCAAGAATTGATTTCTTACTAGTAGAAATATAATTGTTGATATCAAGAATTACATTGTTACTAGTAAAAATGGCAATTACTGATATCAATAATTCAATTGTCACTAGTTGAAATGTCTATTCTTGATATCAACAATTTAATTGCTACTAGTAACAATGTTAATTTTTGATATCTGAAAATGTATTTCTGATATCAATATTATTTCAGATATCTAAAATGGCTTTCTTACTAGTAACAATCACATTCATGATATCAGAAATTAACATTGTCACTAGTGAAAATGGAATTATTGATATAAAAAATGAACATTGTTACTAGTAGCAATTCAATTGTTGATATCAAGAATAGACATTTCAACTAGTGACAATTGAATTCTTGATATCAAAAATAAAGGTTTTTACTAGTAAGAATTGTATTTCTGATATGTGTATTCAGAATTTTAACCAGTAAGAAATCAATTGTAGATATCTGTAATAGTTTTGTCGCCCTTTTAACATTTAAAACACATGTAGGATATGAATTCTTGATATCAAGAATTTAATTCTTGATATCAACAATTCAATTCTTGATATCAAGAATTTAATTCTTGATATCAACAATTCAATTCTTGATATCAACAATTTAATTCTTGATATCAACAATTACATTCTTGATATCAACAATTCAATTCTTGATATCAACAATTACATTTTTGATATCAAGAATTAAATTGTTGATATCAACAATTTAATTCTTGATATCAAAAATGTAATTGTTGATATCAAGAATTATATTTTCACTAGTGAAATGTCACCATAGGCTGCCATTCAAAATCAATTGTTGATATCAAGAATTGAATTGTTGATATCAAGAATTGAATTGTTGATATCAAGAATTGAATTGTTGATATCAAGAATTGAATTGTTGATATCAACAATTCAATTCTTGATATCAACAATTCAATTCTTGATATCAAGAATTCAATTCTTGATATCAAGAATTACATTGTTACTAGTAAAAATGCAAATTCCTGATATCAAGAACTCAATTGTCACTAGTTGAAAGGTCTATTCTTGATATCAACAATTGAATTGCTACTAGTAACAATGTTAATTTTTGATATCTGAAAATGTATTTCTGATATCAATATAATTTCAGATCTCTAAAATGGCTTTCTTACTAGTAACAATCACATTCATGATATCAGAAATTAACATTGTCACTAGTGAAAATGGAATTATTGATATCAAAAATGAACATTGTTACTAGTAGCAATTCAATTGTTGATATCAAGAATAGACATTTCAACTAGTGACAATTGAATTCTTGATATCAAAAATAAAGGTTTTTACTAGTAAGAATTGTATTTCTGATATGTGAAACTGGAATTTTAACTAGTAAGAAATCAATTCTTGATATCAACAATTGATTTTGAATGGCAGCCTATGGTGACATTTCACTAGTGAAAATACAATTACAGATATCAACAATTATAGTTTTTACTAGTTGAAATTCAATTGTTGATATCAAGAATTATCATTTTAACTAGTGAAAATGTAAATTCTGATATCAAGAATTAGCATTGTTACTAGTGGAAATGTAATTCCTGATATCAAAAATTGCCATTGTTACTAGTAGAAATCTAATTCCTGATATCAATAACTATCATTTTAACTAGCGATAATGTAGTTGTTGATATCAAGAATTCAAATCCTGCGAATGATTAAAAGTCAAAACGGCTTGCCTATTGCCATTCCCAGGATATAAATAGTTAATATCAAGAATTATAGTTTTTACTAGTTCAAATTTAATTGTTAATATCAAGAATAATAGTTTTTACTAGTTAAAAGTCAATTGTTGATATCAAGAATGAACATTTTTACTAGTTGAAATGTAATTCCTGATATCAAAAATTGCCATTGTTACTAGTAGAAACATTATTCCTGATATCAAGAATTATCATTTGAACTAGTGAAAATTGAATTGTTGATATCAAGGATTCATATCCTGAAAATGAATAAAAGTTAAATCGGCTTGCCATAGTCCTCCGTTGTGTGGATTCTTAACGCGTTTATTGCAACTTTTTCATGTTTTCCATCAACGAGACTAATGAATGGCTCGACACAACCCGTACTGGGGAATAGACTAGACGGGGCTTTCTTCTTTGTAGACCAGAGTTCTCAAGTGCCAGGGGTTTGCTATTTTCATATTTTCCGAACTGTAAAGTTTTTTTTTTTTCTTTTTTATCATGAACCACGCTGAGTTTTATTCCTGAGTGACTATATAATGCATTTTACTTCAAATAATCTAAATGTTGACTTTGAAAAGTAGGCGCGTCCGAAGGCTATTCACTCTATTTTGGTTCATTTTTGGTGTGCGCCAGAAAGATGTTCAAGGAGACTGAGACGCACTAAAGTAGAAATCATGTTGTTTTCTTTATTTTTCAAAGGCATGACATTTTGTAGTCATTTTGAATGTAAACAAATAAAAACATAAATTTTTACTGTTTCGAATGACAGAGTAACGAATAACGAAGTTATTTCCCCTGCTGAGCAACAACTCCAAGTGATGGCGCTGACGCATCGCTCGCTCTCACAACATAGGCAACATAGGCTATTATCAGTTCACTTCTGGCATTGCTAACTTGACATCGCAGCCTGTTCATTATTAAAATAAAACACAGTCAACCAAATATATAAAAAGTTATTCTGCTTAATTTAATTCGTCTGTTGTACAATATAAAGGCTGTGCCGCACAGTTAATCCAAACTCATTTCCCATGCTGTGAAGATGATGATTTAGCCTATACGTGTAGGCCTATATTGGGACTCGACTGAAGTTTAAAGCCTTCTTTACATTATAGTTAGCATCGAAATTTTGCATTGCAAATATGGAAACTATATGGAACCAACGCCGGTACAGTTTCAGTTTCGATTCAAATAGCCTAAATTTGTTTAGGCTTGGCGTTTAAAATAGGCTAAATGTTGTTTATAAAGGACACAATAGGCTATTATTATAAGCTATTAGGTTATATTTTTATTATACGTGGCTACTTATTTTTTATTCTTGTTGTTTTCTGAATACCATTCATTTAAGGATTTGACATAGGCAAATGTCAAAGGGGAAGTAATGGTAAGGGGAAGTAAAATACGCATAGAAATAGCCTATATGTTATTAATAGTGTTTATAATGTTAATGTTGAATTTTATTTACCGTTTTTTTTCTGAATAGGCTAATAATAAAAATGCGTTTGTTTCCCTCTCAACATGACCCAGTGCACTGCGCACAAGCGCACATCTTTGAGATATACATTAATAAATTTTAATAAAACACAATAAGGCCTACATTATAAAACTCAGAAGAGTATGTATTTTAATATCTATGTTGTTCTCTGTTCTCCGGTTGTTAGATAGTCAGTCTGAATGACATTTCATGCGTTTATGTTAATATAGCCTAGGCTTAGGCTATATATAGTCAATGCATTATTCTTTTCTTTTTCTATAAGTGTTAAAATATTTAATTTATAACTAATTATATTGATTATCTATATCTACATTTATTATTTTAAAAAAATTACTGGGCGATCGAGGGCGACCATGTTAGGCTAACAGTTGTCATTTACCCTGCATACCGAGCTGATGCAAAGCATAAAGTTAGGTGAATTTATATCTACACAGAAGAAAGCCCTGTCTAGTTTATTTCCCAGTACGGGTTGTGTCGAACCACTCGTTAGTCTGGTTGTTTGATGAAAAAAAGATTAAATGTAGTTGCAATAAACGCGTTAAGAATCCACACAACGGAGGACTCTTATTCTGCAGTGCAGAACTGAGGAAGAGCTGATGACGGGACAGTTTGATCTTCGGCTGACAAATCAGAGGAAAGGGGCGTTTCATTCCCGCCCACGTGTAGAAATCGAATTTTCCAGCTGTTTATTAATTTTGCTACCTCAGAACGAAAAACGAAAAATCAAGCTGAATTCTTGTTTTTCGTTTTTTGGAAAAAATGAAAAATCGAAAAAGGAACTGTTTTCTCATTTTTCTACTTTCAATATTAAATCAAAAAACGATTGAACGAATGATACACGGATTAAATTACCCCCTCAATGTTGTTTAATTAGTTTTGTTTTTAACATTCATTGCTGGGGGAAAACATATCCTTTTAATGTAATTCAAATTAATATCATTTATAATGCAATCATATCTGACATATACTGTAAAGCTTCTTTGTTAAACACTTCACTTAAAATATGTATATGAATTTCTTTGAATTTTTACTGAATTGCAATTCTGCTTCCTTTAATTCAAATTTGAATTGTAATTCTAGATCCTGTTTTTGACATCAATTCAAATTCAAGAATTGAATTGGAATTAAGGAGTCATTCTCAATTCAATTCTGAATTGTGCACAAGCCTGCTGCGCGCTTTCGTATCAATAACAAAATAAACACACATCAAAAATGACAGCGATGAGAAAAAAGAAGTTAAGAAAGCATCTGATCATAGTGATGGATATTTGCTCGAGCTCTGCAATTCAGCAGTCCACTTAAGTCACGTCACGTTTATTTTTATACCACTTTATACAATAGATTGTTTAAAAGCAAACAGTTTTACAGTATTAAACATGAAAAGACAGTGTCAGCATCTCTTCCAACTTCATTTTCTATAAAGTGGCTCTTCAGTGTGCTCATATTTTTACTCGCAGATGTCCAACCTCGAGGGACTGAACGAAAGAAATGGACCAGAAACATGTCCATGTCAGCCTCAGAGCCACACCTACCTATTACATAATAGTTTGGCAAGCTGTTTCGAACTCTCGAAACAAACCCAAAATTAACTTTTGATTTGGTTAGAGATGACGTCGGACCAGTTTGTTCTTCGATTTCGCTTGAAGTAGCCTATATTGTGGCATTAAGACTACCAACAATGGAAGATTGACTGATTATATACTGATTATAAACAATGATTATATACAGTACCTGTCAAAATTTTGGAAACATAACATTTTTTATATGTTTTTGAAAGAAGTCTCTTTATTTATTCGAAAATACAGTACAAACTATAATATTGTGAAATATTATTACAATTTAAAAGAATTGTTTTCTATTTTAATCAATTTAAAAATGTATATACTCCTGTGATGACAGCTGACTTTTCAGCATAATTACACCACTTCTTTTAAAATAATAATAATTAAACTTTAAAACTAAAATAAACATTTCCAACCTTTTGAAGGGTACTGTAAATGATGACAGAATTTTGTTTTAACCTTTAGGCATGCATTGCATTGAACGAAAAGCATTGATTATATCTAATAAACAAAGGGGGACAAACATACTAATTCAGCTGAGGTCTCCAAGCTTGTATATACGGTAAAGAACTATACTTTTTTAAAAAAGAAATTCTATTATTCAGCGAGGATGCATTTAATTAATCAAAAGTGACAGCAAAGACTTTTACATTGTTACAGCAAAACTAATGTTTTCAGCATTGATAATAAGAAACATTTTACTGTCATTTTAATCTAAAAAATGCAAGCTTGGTGAGCATAAGAGACATTTTCAATAAAAATATAAATAAAAAAATAGATCCATCCCCAAATGGCTGGGTGGAACCATAAAATTCCTTCCTTATTTTGTAGTTGTATTATCATTATTATGTCACTTTCAAGTTTTGATGTTTCTACACTGGCTGTGGTTCAAGTGAAACTGCTTTGGCAACACAAATGTAGCAATGCGTGTCATAACAAAACTGAGAGAGAGAGTACAGAGTCAGAAAGGTCACAGTCACACACACACACATTTACAATCAGAATTACACCATCTAAACACAATGTGTTGTGACAATTTAAAATGTTGTGGTAAAAATTCAAAAATTACAGGGTTAAACACCACCATGAGTGTAATGCTCTACATAGAGTAGGGAAGTACAGATCCAGTACAGACACAGTGTCCTTCTCTCTAAACAGATGTGCCCATTTGATGATCTAAATATGCTTACTGATGCATGCCTTTTTTTCTGGGTTACAGTTCCTCCTGGAGTTGATCTACTGCACATGCTCAGTTCAGCATTTTTGGTTATGTTTGGAAAAGCACAGTACTACTCATACTGTTATTGCAGTCTGAGAAAGTGTTCTACACATTAAATATCTGGATGATCTGCTACAAGTGCCAATAACATTGTTTTAGTTTTATTGAGATACTATTGTAGTCTATATTAATATTTTTCATTAGTTTTTATTTTTAATGTTCATTTTACTTAAAGGTTTAGTAATTCTGTTGTGTCTTTTGACATTTTTATTAGTGTTTGTTTTATTTAAATACACAGTTTTCATACATTTTTAGTTATTTTAGTACATCAAGTTAAACTGAAAAAATATAAATGTAGTCTTGGCAACCAGATGAAAAAAGAATTTTATAACTTTTTTATTGGTTTTAGTTAACTATAATAACCCTGCAACATAGCACACTGCACTAAATACAGTGACCCACAATGCAATATGCTCGACATTCCATGTCTAATGTGACCATGTGTTTACATTTTAATAAGATTGAGTATCGTTTGAATTTCAATGATTCCGATTCTGTTTATCGATTTCGATTCTGCTCATCGATTCGTAATTTCGATTCCAATAAGGTAAAAAAAAAAAAAAAAAAAAGTAAGATATAATTCACTTTTATTCTAGGTCTCATTGTAAATATAGGAAAATATGAATGTTTGCATATGTTTTAAAAAAATACCATAGCAAAAACAACTAATTTAAATGTAAAGCATTATTAAAGAAGTAAACGGTAATTAAAAAAGAACAAATAAACAAATTAGCAATCGCACAAATATACAACTGAAAGATCTGAAGATTTTCAGGTATAGATACTGTAAATCTAATGTAAAATGACACTGCACTTTATAAATAAAATACACATTACAAATACAGATACAAAAGTTATTCAGTCAAGAACAACGAGTGAATTTTCTTTTTGCCTTTTGCTGTTTGATAAACGTTATTATTGAGACAGAAGCAAGAATATTAGGCTGCTGTCACTTTAAGAGCTGCACGGATCCAATATACTGCTATGCATTTTTTTACGTTCACTTAAACGGGTCATGAACTGAGAAATCAAATTTTCCTTGAGCTTTTGACATACAGTATAAGAGGTCATCATACTATAAGAATATCCTGTACATTTCAGTTGCAATTTCGGCAAAGACTTTTACGATATGGACTCGACAGTAATGCAAGTATGCAAAGTATATTACATGTAAGTATGTTGCATGTAAGTAACTGTTAATTCTAATGCCTGATCTGTGACCAGTGATTTCTTATATGTAATGATGCATGTTCAGTCAGATATTCTTTATCTGTGTCTGTAAATCAAACCAGTGAGTAAACTGTTAACTTCGCACCGTTTCTCTTAGTAGGATGAAAATAATCTGTTATTTAAACTGTGATTAAATTATATATAGAACGCGATCAAAGAACGCTTCCTTTGCAATCGATAGAGCTGTCAATCAAACTGTGTGAGATTATCAATGACTGAGTTCTGGACTGCAACAAACTCCTGTAATAATCAACAAATCTCTTAATTACATTGTGTTTGCACTATTAGTTATGATGAAGGCATTTGTTAGTGTGCAGAAATCGAGTTGCAATCAACATGCCTGTGATTGGCTACAATGCTCATCACTGCCACCTTTCATGCCACGATCTAAATATAATGCTATAATCAACACTTTTCACGATTAATTAACCTTGAGAGCATTCTAAAGTAAAAGTAATTACTTTAGAAGTAGTACTGTAAGTAGTAAAAGCATTCTACAAGTTTTCAAGAGAGTTAAACATTTAATACTTTCTTTTAAAAGCTATTTCACATTCAAAAGATGTTAGCTAATCACAGCAGTGGGCGTTTACTGTAGCCCAATACTGGTTTCCCACTGAAGCTAAGCAGGGCTGAGCCTGGTTAGTACCTGGATGGGAGACCTCCTGGGAAAACCAGGTTGCTGCTGGAAGAGGTGTTAGTGAGGCCAGTAGGGGGCGCTCACCCTGTGGTCTGTGTGGGTCCTAACGCCCCAGTAACGTGACGGGGACACTATACTGACAGAGAGCACCGTCCTTCAGATGAGACGTTAAACTGAGGTCCTGACTCTCTGTGGTCATTAAAAATCCCAGGATGTCCTTCGGAAAAAGAGTAGGGGTTTAACCCCGGCATCCTGGCCAAATTTGCCCATTGGCCTCTATCCATCATGGCCTCCTAATCATCCCCATATACACTGATAGGCTTCAAGGTCTCCTCTCCACCAGTAAGCTGGTGTGTGGTGGACTATCTGGCCCAATATGGCTGCCGTCGCATCATCCAGGTGGATGCTGCACATTGGTGGTGGTTGAGGAGATTGCCCCTTCCATGTAAAGCACTTTGAGTACCTAGAAAAGCGCTATATAAATGTAACAAATTATTATTATTATTATTATTATTAAATAAAAGAGCATTCAAATCAGGGTAGGAAAAAATGCATTTTATTTCTAAATTATGACAATTTTTTATGTAAAAAGCATACTAAGTGAACCACAGGAACCATGATAAAACAATGCAGTTCATGACCCCTTTAAGACATAACCGACTATGTTTACGAGAACATTTTGACATATTTTTGAGTGTATTTGTCCGTTCAAGTGCAAAAAGAGAACTCAGTTCAGTTTCGTCCACTATACAGTGGGTGCTACTCAATAATAAAATTGATGCTTCCTCGTTTCCTTGCTCCTCAGTCCTCCATCGTCTGACCTGGAAACCGATCAAAGAAAGCCATCTTGAAGGACAACTCAATTCTCTAATTGCACCGCGAGGAGTGAGGAAGCTTCCAGATGAGCAATGAGCGAAAGATGCGCAGCTGTATCCTATGCACAGAAGTCTTTCTTGTTGAGAAACCTGACCCATAAATGCTCTTCCCCCTTTACATCTGTCACAATAATTTGAATTTATGCTTTTCCTTTGCATATTATTCCTTTGCATATTTCAACAGGGCATCTTGCGTTATTATTTATTAAGAATTTTTTTTAATTAACCAAACTTCACCAACAAAAGGGCAGATCCTTTGAGCACAGCAGATGATGCTTTGAAGTGACGCTTGAATGATCAAGAATATTCCAATATACATAAGCTTTCCTTCGATTCCTCCATCCTCATTTTATTTCCTTGCAACCTTCCCTCGCATCCTAAAGGGGGGTGGAGCTGAGACGCAAGAAAAGGAAGCAAGGATGCACAAATTAGAAATTAGAAGCACCCAGTATAAGAGGTGGCGCACGGTTTGGATGTGTGTGCAGCACACAAAACAGCACGCGGGTCTTCTTGCGTTTGAATGGTTTAAAGTCATATTAAAATCCACACAAAGGAATCGATAACAGGAATCAAAATAGTAATTTTATAACAAGTATCCAAAATCCTGACCCTTAAATATCTGATTCCAGAATTATAATCCATTTTGGATTCCCATCCCTACTTTTTAATCAACTGTTCAAAGGCTCAAACTTCAAAATAACATTTTAGATGATAATGGGACGTACTCACTAACGTAACGAGGTCATGTGACCAAATTTTATTTAAAAATAAAACTAGGCCTATGTGCACTATAATGTATATTCTATGCAGTAGTAAGCAGTACATAATTGGTACAATAAACACACATGCACACACACACACAGGTTGTCACAAGCCATTAATCAGTCCAGACTGAAAAGCTGAATGCTGCACCTGTTGTTCTGAGCAGTGTGTGTTTGTATGTGTGTGTGTGCATGTGCTCATCCTCTCTATGACTTATTAATGGGAAGAGAGCACAGAGGTACTGAAAGCAAACAAGCTCAAAATGAGCTTTATATATTCCCATTACAGACACGACTGAGCAAACACACGCAGCATGTGTGTGCACAGAAAACAGAGAAACCCTTATAATATGAACAACATTTAGGCCTAGCCTAATTCCATTTCACAAAACATTCTTAAGAATAAAATTCTTCTTAACCATTTTTTTCTTATTATTTTCTAAGAAACAAGTAATAAAAACTCAGTGAGTGTTTTAGCTCAATTTTCTGACGTCATGGGATCACAACACTAAGAGATAGTCAATCTTTTTATGTTTTTTTTTTAGTTTTTTTGTGTGCGTTCCCGAGATTAGACCTTCCTTAACATAATGCCGAAAACCCGAAGTCTCTAGGTGGTCTGGTTGAGGAGGAGATAGAAGTGCAAGATTGGTGCGCACAGACAGAACAGAAATCATGAGTTAACAATCGCAATTTTGCCTGTTGGAAAATTGCGCTAAAACGATACAAATATTTCGTATTCCCAAACACTTTGTTCTTAAGACAAATTTTACGAAGTATATAGTGCTGCGACACAGCAGCTCGTGTCGTATTCAGCAGAGCAGAGTCTTTCAGTTTATAACTGCAAATATGGCCGCCGAGTGAACAGACTTTCCTTAAAAGGGACTTTAATAGAACTCAATTAGCTGATTACAAATGAATTGAACAGAATATAGTAGAAAACACTAGAAAAACTACTAGGAAACAGAACCAAACCATGTAACAAATATGTGTACCTGTATCATTTCAGACAATGTGTGTGTGTTCAGTGCGGTAAAATATCATCATGAGACACTGTGAGACTGAACACGACTAGAGCAAGACATCATTCATCAATCTGAGAGGACATGATCCTCTGGGAGAAGACAAATCGACTCATCCTGCCCGATTCGGCTCTGCATGCCTGTCAGCATTCCTGATCCGACATGTGTGCAGTGATTGTAATACCCTTCAGAGCTCAAGACTAGTCCAACCGAACGCTTTAATCTCATAAAGGGCTATTCCACAGTACGTTAACAGCTACTGACAAACATTAGCAGCACTGTTTAAATACTAAAAGACCTTCATTTGTAAAGTATCATCTTTAATACACCGTATACTGAACTCAGATGGCTCAGTCAACAAACAAGAGCAGATCAACTAATAAACAAACGTCATCTATTCAGCTTTACCATGTTTGAAATATGAAGCTTGTATTTTTGTAAAGCATAAAAAAATAAAAATCTACTTTTGTGGTGGGACTGCCTTTCTTCTTTTGATACACTACCAACAAAATTCCCGTAGTTACTATTTGCTCTAGGTACTTTATGGTGAAACAACCACTTGTCTCTTCCTGGTATCAACAAGACAGGTTTAATTTTATGTTTTACCGAAAGTAAAAGTGAAAGACTATAACTTTGTACAAACAGGTTTGGTAAGTAGTTTTATCAAACCAGTCTCATGCAAAATAATGTACTTTGGTTATACTTTAAAACAGTGTGACAGTTGTGATATATAACACTGAGACACAAATTATTTCTAACTTTATCTAAGGTAATCGACATTAGGCCACATTTGCTGTCCATTATCAATACGCTGAAAATAATCTAGAATATTCCTTTAACCTAGTTGTGTAGAGATTTCAACCATTAGCCTTTAACCTAGTTGTGTAGAGATTTCAACCATTAGCCTATCTATGGATCAAAGGAAGAACAAACCTACTGATGTGCATGCGAATAAAAGCTTAAATTAAATCAGTTCATCATATAAAGTCTTTAGAAGACTTGAATTAAACCGCTCAATTCATATGGTTGATGTTTAGCATGTCTTTATGAACTTTTTGAAGCTTTGGTTGCATCAATGCAGAAATCTCTCACGTTTTATTAAAAATATCTTCATTTGTGTTTCGAAGCTGAACAAAGTCCTATGGTTTTGGATGACATGAGGGGGAGTAAATAATGACAGAATATTCATTTTCAACTATCCCTTAAAAAAAAAAATCACATCGAAAACCACAGCACTGTTCATGTCAACATCTATACAAGCTGTTTGTCTAAAAAAAAAACGGAAGCACGGCAGCTTGTTATGCTATGCGTTAGGGGTGTGACGAGATCTCATATGACGAGATCTCGCGAGATTAAAACGCGTCGAGATTTCTCGTCGAGGTGAAACTTTGTCTCGTGAGTTGTTGTGATGTCTAAAGCTGAAGGCATTTCTAGGATTGTTTACCCAGCTTTGTCCTTATATGTCGACCCGAAAACTTGCTCATCTATCGACTTTATACTATTTAAATTCTTGTGGAAAAATAAAACTGAGTATGTTAAAAGGAAGACTCTGATAAGGAATACTTTGGAGGGAGGTGTGAATGCTTTGGACTTCAGTACTCTCAATCAGGTTTTCAAGATTGGCTGGATTAAACGCTGCCTGAATGCTGATTCTAATTTGTTATGGTTTCACATACCTAAAGTTATCTTTGAAAAATGTGGAGGGTTAAATTTTTTATTGTCTTGCGATTTTAAATGCAACAAACTTCCGTTCAAGCTTGCTAATTTTCATAAGCAAGCCCTGGAGGCCTGTAAGCTTGCCTTTTGCCACAATTTTTCCCCTCATAGAAGTATTATATGGAACAATCAGAATGTGCTGCGTGGAAAAAAATCTGTGGATTGGGTTGACAAAGGTGTAGTTTTTGTTTTGGATTTGTTGAAGAAGGATGGCAGCTTTTATTCCTACAATGAATTTATTAACCTTTTTTGAGTGGATTCCTCACCTAAAGTATATAACTGGGTTATTAATTCTATTTCACCTAAACTTTTGCATATGGTAAGGTCATAATGTAGCTACAGAGTATCCGTTTGTGAAATGCCCCGGTTGTCTATTGGAGGTTTGGAGCTTTTCAATGTCAAATGTAACAATTTTTGGATTAGAAGATTTCTCATTGGGAAGATCAGCTGTCATCCCAAAGCTTTTTTTAAATGGAAATTAAATTATCCTTCTCTTTCTACCATTAATATACGGACTGGCGTTAATAAGTTTCTGTTACCAAATAAGTGGAAAGAGCTTTACTTTAAAATTCTACATAATTACTATCCCTGTAACTCTTTTCTTTCTAAGTTTAAATTAGACATCTCTTCACAATGCACATTCTGTAATTCTAATCTTGAAACAATACCACATTTGTTTCTTGAATGTGATTTTGCAAAGGAGTTCTGGAAAAAAAGTAGCCTGGCTTATTTTTTCTGCTTATTACAAACTCTTTACTTTTGAGGTTTTGAATGTGCTGTTTTTGATTTGGGACTCCGGGTCAAGGGAGATGGATGACAGATTAAAACTGCTTACTTTATGTGGCAAATTTCATCTTCATAAATGTAAAGTAACTGATTCTAAGCCCGATTTTAAACTTTTTTGTGTCGATTTAAAAATATTTTATGACTCTCTTTGTTTATCAGCTAATAAGAAAGCTGCTAAAACTTCTTTGTTGCTCAAAAAAATTATGGTTTCATTATAAACTACCTCCTGATTTTCTGAAGATTATTTATTTATGTATCCCTAATTTATTTAAATATGTGTATGTGTATTAATTTTTTTTTTTATTATTTTTTTTTTACATTTTTTTTTTTTTTTTTTTTTGTAGTTTCTATGAATGTTTTGTGAACTATCCCTTATGTAGGCTACTGCCTTGAATTACTTTGAATTTATTGTCTTATTTTTTGTATCTTAATTTATTTGTTGTGCTTGATGCATGTATCCCCTGTGCTTTTTGTTCAATAAAAAAAAAAAAAAAAGTTGTTGTGATGTCAGCGTGATGGAGCATGAGGGTGAAATTAGTATTGAAGATGCCCCTGCCACTTTTAAATCATTTGTGTGCCAGGCCAATCACACACACACTCCATGCACACACACACACACACACACACACACACACACACTGTCCCTCGCTCACTCACTCACTCATGCGCGCGCGCAAACACACGCACACTGTTGCTCGCACTCTCACTCACTCTCAACCCGTCGTGGAGGACCGTTAAAGTTAAACATGCTAGTTTTTCTGTCGTGATGTCCTGAAGCATTGCAGACGCGTAGCTTGTCGTCGCCCACTATGACACACGAAATGAAACGATCGAATCTTGCGTCCCGACCCCCGTTGTCCTTCACGAACCTCCACGAAACGGATCGTGCCAAAATCGCGCTAAAATAGTGTAATCTGAACCAGGCATGCTAATAAACATTTGACCTATCGCGCAAAGAACCTATTAAAGCACTGAGACATGAGAACAGTATAAATAACATTCACATATCACAAGTCATATCGACATCGCAATATTAAACAATGATCGCACATCGCAGCTTTTCCTCATATCGTGCAGCCCTAGTACTGCCCAAAGGTCTCAACTGCTGTCAGAAATCGTTGACATGCTTATATTCTTGAAAAAGAACATGACCATTATCTTAGGCTGTTCTGTGTAGTTAATTTATCTCTTTTTCATGCTTGAAGAAAAAAAAATTGTTTCTGTTTGAACTTGTAGTTTTGAGAGAGCAGTAGCCTACTTTGATTATGGATACACACTTACTGTTTGCATTTAAAGTGTTATTTCAGTTATTAATATTTATTTTATTTATACTGTTTTATTTTTTTATGTTCGATTTGTGGAAAGGAGTTAGATTTCTCATGTGAAATCGTACAGGGGAGAAGCCAGACGGTAGAGTTTATAGCAAAACATTTAGCAGTGTTTGCATGTCCTTTACTGCATAGAATTCTTTAAAATAGAAGTAAAATAACATTCATTACAAGTTGATTTCAAAATGCACCTAAATTGTTTTGCATTTTGTGATTTTCAGTTGAATAAAAGACTATTTCCCATTCATATATTTCATCATTGAGGATTTCTTAAAAATTGTTTAAAAATCTCGTCTTGTCTCGTTCTCGTGAACCCAATCTCGTGTCTCGTCTCGTCTCGTGGAGTAAGCGTCTCGTCACACCCCTACTATGCGTCATAAGCGCAGTGATAAACATCAGCTCATGTGTACTGGCAGACATGAGCCATATTTACATTTTTCAAACATATCCAGGGCTCCAGAATAACATTTGAAAGCAAGTTCTACAGTGCCAGCACCTGATTTGGTAGCACTAAGGTGCCGAGGGGTATTTTTAATGCATTACGTTTTTGTCTATTGGAAATGCACATTTGACTAACTTAAATGGGGTCATCGGATGCACATTTTCCACAAGTTGGTATGATTCTTTAGGGTCTTCATGTAAAGTTTGTAACATACTTTGGTTAAAATCCTCAATGGTTGTGTAAAACAACATCCTTTTTACCCCCTCAAAAACAGCTCTGTTCACAGCGACCCGTTTCAGTGCATGTCTCTTTAAATGGTAATGAGCAACTGCTCACCCCACCCCTCTCTTCGACTTTGAGGATAAAAAAAAGGAGAGAATGGAATTTTTTCATTGTATGGTGGTTGTGTACACACACTGCAAAGAAACATTTATAGGCAAACACCATATAAAGGTAAATTTTGCATCCGCTGACCCCTTTAAGTTGACTTAAGCCTGGAACACACCAAGTCGTCGGGCAGTCTCAGTGCGTCGGCCGACTAAATCTTCTCAGTGTGTTCCATACCGTCGGCTGAAATTGGTCCTCGTCGGCTTTGTAACGGCCGATTCGACATGTTGAATCGGCGTCGGGCCGTCGGCGAAAGAGGGAACTCTGATTGGCTGTTCAGCTTAAGCCGAGTTCAGACTGCACGATTTTCTAAGTAGTCGGGTCACTGTTCTTTTCACACTGCGTGACTATCTGGGGTAACATTCAGTTGCTGGTGTGTTCACACTGCACAATGCATCAGCGACAGGAGGTTTCACACTGCATGACTTTCAGGAGGAAGAATCGCCGACAACTTCTGTCTGGTCCGCAAACTACGTTTCGCAACCAAACACACGCGAGAAGTGATAAGGAAATAGCGCAAAATCCCGCGTGTGTAAGACCGCAGTTCTCGCGCGAGACTGAAATTGTTATTAAAAATGATAGCCTGCAAGAAGCTTGCGATCCACATTGTCTGTGCGCTGATTTGCAGCGAAAAGGAGAAAAAGAAACACCTATTATTCATGAGGAAATGACTGGGAAGACAAGGGGAGCCTGGACTGTGTGTTCTGCAAAGAGAGTTGGGGGTAAATAAATAATTTTGCAATGTGCTGCTGTTGCTGCTGGTCAAGCAAATGTTTGTGCTTTGTTTCTGTTTGATATAATTGTAAATATATCTATTAAAATACTGATATTGTGGCCTATAACTCCTCCCCGAACTCCCCGCTACTCTGTATCTTGTTCTCTCATTGGCTGTTGGTCATCGCCGATGTAGTTTTCAGTCAGAACACTTTCACACAGCAGGATTTTGAATCGCAGACAGGTCCAGATATTTAGCATGCCAAATATCTCACGGGTGTCGGCGATTCTCTCAGATCGCGTCTTTGCTCATTCACACTGCGTGATTGTCACTCGCGTGAACGAGCACCGATTTGCCTGTGATTTCGGGCATTTGTCGGCGATTTCTCAAAACCTGTCGGCGAGCCAAAATCGGGGCTAAAATCGTGCAGTCTGAACTCAGCATTAGTGAACGAGTCAGTGCACGAGAATAATAGCAAAACAGCGAGCAAAGAAGTCAAAACGGTCCAGATA
Organism: Scardinius erythrophthalmus; assembly: GCF_964197995.2. Lineage (NCBI taxonomy): Eukaryota > Metazoa > Chordata > Actinopteri > Cypriniformes > Leuciscidae > Scardinius > Scardinius erythrophthalmus. Next base: position 38,821,525 of record NC_138228.1, read on the forward strand.
GAGGCTGTTCTAATGTTGCGTCATCTTACCTGAGTGTTCCTTGGCGAATATTTCAATATTAACACGAGAGGAGTGGAATAAAGAAAGTGTTTAGCAGGATTGATATTCAAAACGGTAAGCACGCACTGCTTTGTTTACGGTTTGTGTATCTGCAGCCGGCAGCGTCGGTTTCCCTTTTTGAATGACGAATATAGACGAATATATCTGCAGAAATAGACAGTGGTCTCATTTACACGCAGGCGCAGAACGCACATTCTAGCTGACAGTCGGCTGTAGTTCTCTCGGTGTGTTCAGGTGCCGCTTTTAACCCCGACGCGAGGCAACAACACAGTCGGCTTTCATCAGCGCTAGTTCATCGGTGTCGGCTTGGTGTGTTCCAGGCTTTATTGATTTCCTGTGTGATGAAGCTATCATAGTTGGTTAAATGAAGTTCATGTGCCACCTACAGGTCTGCTAGGTGGGTGTAGGCCAGGGATGGGCAACTTCAGTCCTGGAGGGCCATTGTCCTGCAGAGTTTAGCTCCAACCCTAATCAAACACACCTGAACAAGCTAATCAGCATCTTAGGATTATTAGAAAGCTACAGGCAGGTGAGTTTTATCAGGGTTGGAGCTAAACCTTGCAGGACAGTGGCCCTCCAGGACTGAAGTTGCCCATCCCTGGTGTAGGCTGTTAAAGAAGACGTGATATGTGAAATTAACTTCATCACACAAACACACACACACACACACACACACATACATACACATATATATATATATATATATATATATATATATATATATATATATATATATATATATATATATATATATATATATATATATATAACAATGTATAATGTATTGAAGTTCATTTCACATATCGCGTCTTTTTTTCTTCAAATGAAAATAATCATGATTAATAATCGCAATTACAATTTTTAAAGTAATCGTGTAATTATTAATTAATCGTGATTATCAGTTTACGGTTCAAACGAGTAGCTCTGTTTCATCCTGCTTTAAGTACGTTTGTCAAATGCAACAGAAATGGCAGCGCTTATCAGTTAGGCAAAATGTTAGTGGCACCAGCACGACCTCTAACAAAATTCAGGGGGGAAAAAGGTCACAAAATAACCATTTAGTCAGAGTCTAGAGCCCTGATATCTGAATGTTGCAATTGTTGATGAAATCTTATTCCAGTGAGGTTTCAGCACTCAAATAAAACCCAAAGGCATAGAAATCCTCTAGTGCTATGATCCACCCTTGGCTCATGCTGGTTAATGATCCCAGCGGGCCTCAGGATGAGGCGTCTGCAGGAGTGGAAGTGTGTGTCAGCCTTGAGTATGGCGTGAGTGTAAGATATTCAGACACAAACGCTGGGCTGCATTTCATGCCATGTCTAATGACAACTGGCATTCCTACACAAACACACACTACGGTCCACCACTCCACAAGCCCAAAACAAACCGCTCCTCCTTGCAAAACAGCAAAATATAATGAAAAGATAAAATATGTTTCTTCTTTGACACCCTGTGAGTTTACCATATCATGTGCAAGCCTCACGCTGTGGTTGGTAAGCAGGAAGCCAAATAGCTCAAAAGGCTTGACACCCGAAAGTGAGACTGACAACTCTCACAAACCCAGTGCTGAGTCTTTTTATCTACTCAATGCTTTACTCCTCTGCTAAGATAATATAATGTCTTCAAAATATTTTAATTTGGGAATATTTCTTGACAAAAACTGCCATCATGATTTATTAATTAAATTAATCACAATTAATGGAATACTAAAGTTTGGAATACTTAAGATTTTTTAAAGAAGTCTCTTATGCTCACCAAGGATCCCTTTATTTGATGAATAATGCAGTACAAAACAATAATATAGTGAAATATTATAACAATTTAAAAGGACTGTTTTGGTATTTTAATATATATTTAAAATGTTAGTTATACTTGTGATAGAAGGATATTTAGCAGCCTTTTTGGAAACTGAGATACACTAGCATTCCATACTTTTATTCAACAAGGCAAAAAGATTTATATTTTACAAAAGATTTATATTTCAAACAAATGCTCATTTGAATTTTATTCAACAAAAAAAACATGAAAAAAAATTATCAATGTATGTACAGTTTCCAACTAATTAAGCAGCAATAAAGAACCATAATTAATAACTGAGCACCAAATCAGCATATTGGAATGGTTTCTGAAGGATCATGTGACATTGAAGACTGGAGTGATGATGCCGGAAATTCAGCTTTGCTGTCACAGGAATAAATTATATTTCAAAATATAAATGTATTCAAACAGAAATCAGTCCTTAAATATTGTAATAATATTTCAATTGTTTAAATACAGTAAAAATTAAAAACATATTTTCAAAAAAAATCTTAACCAGTGTGTAGAAATAATTGATATTAATTCAATAAAAGTAAATTTATCTTAGGTCATATAACTGCTAACCATCTCTAAAAAAAATTATTCTGACAAAGTTATGATAACTTTGAAAAGTATTAGTTTAAAAGTAAAAATATTAATTAATTGCACAATGTTTTCTCCAAATAGCATGTCAGACCACATGATATATCAACTTCCTATTTAGACCAGTGTTTCTCAAATAGGGGCCTTCAATCAGTAAACATCTGATAGAGCTACAAGATGAAATTAATATTATTTATTACATTTATCAATTATTTATATTAAAACAATTTAACTCAAAATCAAACTGAAATCACAAAATAAATTGTGTTAATTTAATTAGGGATGCACGATATATCGGCATCGGCTGATGTTAATTTTTTATGTTATCGTTATCGGCCAGATAAGAAAATTTGGCCAATATATTAAAGCGTTTTTTTTTTTTTGTTTGTTTTTTTTTTGCTTGAAATATGATTGGAATCACATTTTAAAAAAAGGAAAATACAGATAAGGTCATATAGGCTACATAAAATTATAATGAGAACATTATAATTGTGTGTTTGGGACATGGCTTTAAATGGTGAGACTTTTGTTTTTGTAATCAGGCTCTCAAAAATTAGGCTATATAAAAATTTGGATTTAGATTTATTGGCCAATATATAATTGGTTATCTGCTTTCAAATATAAAGAATTATCGGTTATCGGCCAAAATTTTCATACCGGTGCATCCCTAAATTTAATTCATCAATATTTCCAGTTTCTGTTCCTTAAAAAAAACAAAACAGTTTTGTCATCATTACATTTTTGAATATTGCTTTGGACAACAAGGGGCCTTTGAACAAAAAAGAAAGAAAAAAAAAAAAAAGTTTCACACAACAGGAATTTCCCATCACCTATAATTGCCCAAACACAGCTATTGCGAAAGCTAATGACAATCGTTTCCCAGGAGATACTGATCTCCTGAACTGTCCAAACTGACCTAATCATGTGGAAGCATGTGTGTGTACTTTCTGATGGAGAAGCTGTGTTAAACCACAGAGATACGTTCAGATTGAATTGCAGGTTTCAGTTCTTGTGTCTTCTCTGTGGAAGCCGCTGACTGACAAATCAAAAAGTCCACATCAGACCAACCTTTCCTTAAAAAGACATTTCAAAAAACACAATCGTCTTCTGATCTACGCCATATTTGACAGCAGATATTGAGCAGCTGCAGTAATATTCCAGCACTGATCACTGCAGTCTTCACGATGAGCTCAAAAGATCCAAATGGCGAGATAGGAGTGCTGCCAAACAGCTTGCTGAATCACATTTCCGCATGTTTTATAGTTTTAATGCCAAACAAGCAAACAGCCTGATCGGGCTCCATATCAAGCATCCTCGTATAAGCACCATAATATAGGCTAGCTAATATAAACATGCAATGCATGTCATGCAATCATTCTCTTGTGTATATATTTTTTTTGTGTGTGTCTAAGTTCACTACACATTTATGCAACACTTTTTGTTGTACAAATGCAAATAAAGGCAATGAACTGAGTAAACATTCCTAATGCAGGACTAATTCATTGATAGTGCACATCATGCAGTGATTGCGTCTTTACATTAGAGTCGCCTGTCAACTGTACTCTCTGACGTCACTGTGTGCACAGCTGATGGGCTCAACATCCAGGCACAATGGCAGTGTCTCATAACCTACTAAGCAACCTGGACAACATCCATAGACAGCATTCTGGGCATCACAATCGTCCGATGCTGTCTAGGTACTAGGCGGCTGACTAAGTAGGTTGTGCCAACGAATATCATCACCCTTTGCTGCTATGCATCATCATCATCACCATCATCATCATCATGAGTGAGCATTGCAACCAGATATAAACATGCATTGCATGTCATGCAATCGTGCATGTTAGAGTTTGCATAGATAGCGACACACTGCAGGTGTGCGTGTGCGTGTTACTGATCTGCAGGGATACACACACCGCAGATAACCTTGAGGATGACAGATGGCACACTGAACTCATACACGCATCATGAGAATGATGAGGATGATGATGGTGATGATGGTGATGGTGGTGCCCACAGGCTGCATGCACACGCGTCACGCTTGATCATCGATCACGCACAAGCGTAAAATAACGCGCCGCGTAGGTTTATTTCTCACCCACCGTGAACGGGACGTCGTGGACGCTTCCCACGGAGTAGCAGCAGTCCCCTGGGTTAACGGCCCCCGTCAGCACCTGGTGCAGATGCATTTTTGTTGATCACGCTGATGTTAAATTATTTACAGCAGCGACGCTTCTCCGCCCGCTAGGTTTCTCTCCATCTAGACCGGGAATCCCATCCGCCCGCGTCCGGCCTGGCAGCCGCTCATTCGTCTCTAAACACCCCGTGCGTTTAAACACACACGGGCTATGCTGAAATACGTGTCCTGCTGTCCACTTTCCTGCATAGAACGGTTAAAATCGCTCGTGTCGCGTAGCTGTCAACATTAACGAGCGGATTATACGTTTCTCCTCCCGCTGCTGCTGCTGTAACTGGAGCGCGCGGCACGATCACCGCAGCGGCGCTCGTGCTCCTCGTGCGCGCGACCCCACACCAGCGAGAGTATAGATGTACAACAACCAGAGTCTACAGATTTTCATAAACATTAAACTTGAATTGGTAATGTTAGGATTTGTATAATAATAATAACAATAATAATAATAGTGATAATAATAATTGTTTCAAAAGCAATATATATATATATATATATATATATATATATATATATATATATATATATATATATATATATATATATATATATAAAGTTATCTCTTTTCTACAGCCCCCTAGTTCACAAACAGTCTCGTTGTTGATATGTGCTTGAATGGTTTCACATATTATATTAAAGAGGATAATAGAGAGAGTGTACATTGTGTTTATGGGCGTTTACTTTTTTACAAGCGTGAGACCATTGAGGGAGACACTAAATTAACTCTCATTGTAGTGTGCCCATAAATAATTTTCACGTAAATGTTTAAAACTGTTCATACTCATTATATTGGAACAGTTGCGGACGAAACACAAACGCTGTGATTTTATGACATTCTTGTAAATTTGGATGTCAACTATCTCGTTCTACTGTGTCTACATCTAGGGCATTTAAAGCGCTTCCATGTTTTCGTGGCGCGCGCACGAGCGTGACGCGTCTGATGCACGCGGTCATTGATCGGTGAGCTGCGAGGGTGAGGAAAATTAAATGCGGGGGTGTTCGGTGGGTCCTGTTCAATACAAATCACACAGAGCCCAGGTAAATAATAAAGAAACTGAGTCATAATGTATGATTTCACACAGTCCTGGATGAATTAAGGCCACATTCACACTCAGCGCTACAATTGACCACGCACAGGGAATCCCAACACCCCTGCACGCGCCGGTTTGGTGTGTTCTGAAAACAGGTTACATGACATTCATAACATTACATGAAGTTCATAATGTTATATAACATTTGCACAATTGACAGTCATGGTATGGCATTCATAACACGACAAGACAATAACATTAAATATAATATATAGAAAAAGACATTCACAAAATATTATATAATATTACAACATTGACTTATAGTCATAGCATGGCATTCTTTACATTAAATGACATTCATGATAATACCAGTCAGAACATCATATGACATCTGTAACATTGTGACATCAAAACATGATAAAACAATACAATTAAATGAAACTCATAATAATGTGTCATTTATAAAACTACATAACACCACTTGGCTCAAACCATAGCAAACGTTACATGACTTTCATAACAGTGCATGGCATTCATACATTCATAGCATAGCATGACATTCATTACATGACATGGAATTTATGGCATGATAAATTACATGCATTATAATACATGCCATTTGTAATATTGCATGACATTCAACATTAATAACATTAAATGACTCATGATGAAATGTAGGCCTATAACGTTAACAGTCATGGCATGTTATTCTTAATGCTAAATGACATTCATAATACATGCCATTCACAACATTTGTAAGTATTACATGACATTCATCACATTGACAGTCATGCCATAATATTATTGACATTAAATCATCTTCATAATAACAAGCTACATGCCATTCACAACATTTCATGACATTTGTAACATTAAATTACATTCTCACTAATTCATGACATACATTACATGACATTCACAATAATGCATGATATTAATAAGATTACATGACTTGGTACACAACATTCACATTCACATAAACAAGACATTAAAAATAATACTCTGCATGATACTGCATCCTTTATCAATTATTTATTTAAGATTGTAAGATATGCCTGACTATAACAATAAATGTGTCATTCTGAAGCTGATTTTCATATTGTACAATGCAACATCAGTGACTAAGCAAGTATTAACGGAGACCGCCTATGATCTGTGCATTGTGTAAATGTCCATATGCACCAACAGGAAAACACCTGCAGCGAAGAGAAGAGCTTGTCACACACATTTGCTCAGTCTGACTGATTCAGTGACCGGGGGCTCATGATCATGTGGTCTTTGTGTCCCAGATAGTGTGTGCAGAGGTCACTCACGGACAAAACATCCTCTCCCGTGAATTCCACTTCACAAACAGCTACTATTGAAGCCTTATCTGGGTTGAACATTGACTTGTGGGATGTGCTGGAAGTTTTGAATGAATCTTTGTCATTTCAAGAATGTGACTTAGCTTGATAGTGCATCACATGGGCATCGATTTTAATCACCACCGCAGAGTATTTATAATGTGCGAAAATGCCTCTTTTGCTGTCTTCCTGCATGTTTACAAGAAAGCTCATGCACACGAGTGTTATACAGTATATGATCACCGGAATGACACTGAGAGGAAGTGACAGTCGTGCTATAGCCAACAGCAAAGATCACCCTTGGTTCCTTTGACACAGGGGATTCCTCTACACACTTACAAACACACATTTAGCCCCTAGTATCAGTATTTCAGTAGCCTCTCTATTTCGCCTCTCATTTTGAATTATATGCTTTATCCAATATCCATTGCTGGTAAATGCTATGCTGCACTCCAGGCTGTGTTTAAAAAAGCATAGTTTCTTCTTAAGATGAGTCTTCAGAGAGCTGCTGAGATGCAGAACATCAGTTTACTATGGAACTTTCACAGTACTGTGTTTAAATGAATGGCTGACATCTGTGTGACTACCTACTTTATTTTTTAAATGATCATATAAGACACAAGTGCATGGAATAAATAGATTATGTTTAAAAACAATTGTTTAAAAACAAAAATACATGTTTTAAATTTCAGAATTTAAATTTCATGAATTAAAATTCTATATTAATTTTAATGTTTATGAACAGGGCTTAATGTTAAAAAAAGGTGTCACTGTCAAGGTGGTCTAACCATGCAAAGATATACTGTATATATATATATATATCTATCTTTGCATGGTTAGACCACCTTGACAGTGACACCTTTTTTTATATTATTATTATTAATATTATATATATATATATATATATATATATATATATATATATTAGTGGTGGGCCGTTATCGGCGTTAACGCGCTGCGTTAACCCTTGTGCATTGTTAGAATTTACATCCTTTCGTTATGTTTGTGGCTGAAAACAGCCACTACTTTAAACTGCTGTAAAAATGTATCAGATAAATATTTTTTTCAATTTTTTTTGCATTAATCTATTAATCAACCTCAGTCCTGCTCAAAAATATTAAATGTTTAAAAAAAATTCAGGATTTTAACTCTTTAATTGCCAAATTCGTAAATGATGTCACTGATTTGGGAGGAAAAAAAAACACAAAATTACTCATTTTCAATATAAAATGTGATTGTGGACTGGATTTTTTTTTACCTTTTATCACAGTCTTGGACATGTCAAAGATTAGAAACAACATTGGTTTTGATGCATTGTTAGTTTTTGTGCAGCATCAGATTTTAACTTTTTCTCCCTCATTTACTGTTCGTGGCTGTTTTTGCCCCATTGACTTCCATTATAACCACATTTTTTGATTGCAAAGCCATGACACCATATAATCATGCATTTTTGATTGTTGGTGGTTTTCCCTGTTGGGAAGAGGTAAAATTTGTAATTTTTACTGTTGATAACCGGGTGGCACCATTAACCCTTTAGATAGGCCTGTGCCAAAAAAAGCTTAGTTTCTGGCTTTTACATGGAGTTATATGGAGTATAACAGCATAATAAAGTGTGTGTGTGTGTGTGTGTGTGTGTGTGTGTGTGTGTGTGTGTGTGTGTGTGTGTGTGTGTGTGTGTGTGTGTGTGTGTGTGTGTGTGAACTCACCTCTATGCGTCTGAGAAAATCAAAATATGCACCTCAGCTCTCAGAACTGCATGGAGTAAACAAAAACAAAGTAAGTGTATTTATGCACCTGCTGCCTTTTGATGGTGAGAAATGCAGACTAAACAAAAACAAAGCAAGTGGATTTAAACGCGTGCATGCAAGCCTGCTGGTCATTTGATGGTGAGAAGAGCAGCAAGCAACATGAGAAAGGGCTTGACTTGTAGTGAAGTTTTAGAGATGATTATGCAGCCTGACCCCTCCAGCGAGCTGCAGGATGTTTCGTCTTCTCCCTCTGACACCACAGACTCAGGAGAGTCAGATCCTGATTTGGATGTGGCACCCTCATCATCCACTCTAGCTTCCACTGAAGGCGAGGAGGATTCGGAGGATCCTGGATCTGGGTGGATTGGGAGAAACGGCGAAGTGTTGTTTTCCACCAACGCGGAGACAACTCTCTTTCTTCAGCCTGCCAGAGGCGTGACTCCAGGGCCGACGCGCTATGCCATTACAAGGCATAGTCATACATGTTTGTATGACTGTACAAACATGTATGTGTTGACGCAAGTCATGCTGACAATGAGGTCAATCATCTCCTCCGTAAAAAAACAGATTGAACACGGAATCCATGTTCTGGACCCTTGCGAAGGCATAGCGCGTCGGCCCTGGAGTCACGCCTCTGGCAGGCTGAAGAAAGGGAGTTGTCTCCGCGTTGGTGGATGAGGATGAGGATGATGAGGGTGCCACATCCAAATCAGGATCTGACTCTCCTGAGTCTGTGGTGTCAGAGGGAGAAGACGAAACATCCTGCAGCTCGCTGGAAGGGTCAGGCTGCATAATCATCTCTAAAACTTCACTACAAGTCAAGCCCTTTCTCATGTTGCTTGCTGCTCTTCTCACCATCAAATGACCAGCAGGCTTGCATGCACGCGTTTAAATCCACTTGCTTTGTTTTTGTTTAGTCTGCATTTCTCACCATCAAAAGGCAGCAGGTGCATAAATACACTTTGTTTTTGTTTACTCCATGCAGTTCTGAGAGCTGAGGTGCATATTTTGATTTTCTCAGACGCATCAAGGTGAGTTCACACACACACACACACACACACACACACACACACACACACACACACACACACACACACACACACACACACACACACACACACACACACTTTATTATGCTGTTATACTCCATATAACTCCATGTAAAAGCCAGAAACTAAGCTTTTTTTGGCACAGGCCTATCTAAAGGGTTAATGGTGCCACCCGGTTATCAACAGTAAAAATTACAAATTTTACCTCTTCCCAACAGGGAAAACCACCAACAATCAAAAATGCATGATTATATGGTGTCATGGCTTTGCAATCAAAAAATGTGGTTATAATGGAAGTCAATGGGGCAAAAACAGCCACGAACAGTAAATGAGGGAGAAAAAGTTAAAATCTGATGCTGCACAAAAACTAACAATGCATCAAAACCAATGTTGTTTCTAATCTTTGACATGTCCAAGACTGTGATAAAAGGTAAAAAAAAATCCAGTCCACAATCACATTTTATATTGAAAATGAGTCATTTTGTGTGTGTTTTTTCCCCAAATCAGTGACATCATTTACAAATTTGGCAATTAAAGAGTTAAAATCCTGATTTTTTTTTAAACATTTAGTATTTTTGAGCAGGACTGAGGTTGATTAATAGATTTATGCAAAAAAAAAATGAAAAAAATATTTATCTGATAAATTTTTACAGCAGTTTAAAGTAGTGGCTGTTTTCAGCCACAAACATAACGAAAGGGTAGTAAATTTGCCCACAGTGAACTGTTGAGTTTTTGAAAAATTTCAAAGCATTTTCCCAAAATATGTGTCAAAATAAGATTTGTCACCAAAAATCATCCCATTTGCTGAAACACAGAAAAAGTTATAGCCAAATTTAGACTCAAAAATACCCCATAGTGGATGAAAACATCCCCAACAGCACATAAGGGTTAACGCGAGACTCTTATCGCGCGATAAAAAAATATCGCCGTTAATCTATTCCCCAAGTTGGGTTGGGAGATGGCTCTACTACACAAGCTATGATGACGCAATCTACCCGCGGCCGCGAGGTAAACCCGGCTGCAACGCATATTCGTCGTCATCTTAAGTAAACACGGCTGAAACTGAAAGCTGCAACGTCCATTATTTGGACTTGGTTCGGATTTAAGCCATCCGACAAACAGCAGCAAACTATCCGAGTGTGTGGGGTAACGGTTCGGTAAGTTAACACACGACTAATCCGTTCTACCACCTCAAATTCAAAACGAAACTGAAACTGATATCACTGAATACCAGCGCGCGCGTATTATTCTCAATCCGATATATCTTAGTGGTGTAACGTTAACACAATCTCTGTCTACGCCCGATTTTAAGAATCGTTGTTGTGTTTCTTTTTAACTGAAAAGACATCAGTTAGACAATATTATAACTTTAAATTTGGGGTTTCATAAGCTCAAAGCTATAATAAACATTAGACCTACTTAAGATCTCTGCAGCTAGTGTACTTAAATTTTATTTATCTGCAAAATTATGTTGTATACTTACAGTTTTGCACAATATATGTTCTCAAAACTACATATACCCTTTAAAAAAAAATTAGCAGTTGTTTAGCAGGGTCTGTGTAACCTGTTCTGTAATGGTTTTATTATAATATACTGTATATCGTTATCGCAAAAGGCTGCAATGTATATCAAAATATAGATTTTAGGCCATATCGCCCATCCCTAATTGATAGCCTATAGTAGTTGATAATAACATAGGCCTATGTTGCCTACGGACGGTAACAGTACAGAAGTAACCTTTTACAGTCTATGAGTAGAACAGCTTTCTCAAGCAGTTTGTGATGCATTTTGGAAACAGTTCCTGAGATGAGCCCCTAGTCTAATGCGCCACCTGGCTTGAGAAACCCGTTCTCAAAGACTTAGCCTACTTTTATAGTCATTATTTGGGTAGCACACATATTCTGAATGCCTTCGGCAGAATTCAAATGAGCCATTTTAATCTAGATTAATCTAGATTAGTTTCAAAATTAATCTAGATTAATCTAGATTAAAAAAAATTAATCTATGCCCACCTCTAATATATATATATATATATATATATATATATATATATATATATATATATATATATATTCAGTATATATAGTATATAAATAAATAAAAAATTCTGGCAAAAATATATTTTAAATATATGTTACAGACAACAAATTACATTTTTCTTTAAATGCAACATATAGGCTAAATGTATTTTCTTGGTTTAAATGTACGGAGGGCAAAACATATATGATCTTTTATATAAAAATGACCATTGACCATTATATGATCATTTAATGTTATGAATTTGGTTTAAAATATTAGTTTTCTGAAAATATTAGTTTCTCAAAAAGTCAGTGCGGTATAAAAGGTCAGAGGGCTTTCTTTGGGTATTATAAGGTCCATGATAATCATACTGTCTGAAAATAATATTGTCATTTGACAAGTATTTTGTTGAAAACAAAGTATGAATACAAACATCAGATTTCTAAGAATCTGCTAAAAGTTTAGATTTTTACTAGATCTAAAAAAAAAAAAAAAATCATAACTGTTAACATTTGTCACTGACCCTCATCTTTTAAAATGCAATCAGTTGGCAAAGAATGATTACTACTTGAAGATGTTATATTCCTTTTCTAAACTCTCATGAGCTGAGCTCCTTTTTCTGCCAGCCGAGGTCATCTCACTAAAGCCATTTGTGAATGAACTTTGTCTAATATCACGGATACTGTGATTAACTCTAGTCTGATTTAATCTCTTACAGTTGGTTTATGGACACTCGTCTTCACTAAACTCACCTGATCTCAGAGATGTGGCAGTTGGGTGTGGTTAGTGCGTTCCTCTAGTGGACTAGTTGTCGGGTTGATGTAAAGCCTATTGTGAAGCACATTTTAATGCTATTTGATGGCCTAGCTATCACACATCTGCTCTCAGTCTGTTTCTGAGCTTGGTTCCCACCACTCACTTCCCTCTGCAGGTCTATTCTGATGGTAACCCCAGTTTCAGTCAACAGCTTTCAAAATAACTCAGTTAACTAGTTGTTGGTCAATATTATTTTTCTTTGCCCGTGTGACATCTATCAGAAAAGTAAAGTAATTTCAGAGGAGGAGAGAGTTATTCAATTTTGATGACAGTTTTTTTATATTTCCTCTTTTTATTTCCTATTTTTATTTCACGTTAACATTAGGTTCAGTGGATAGTGAATGCAGAGCATGCAGTATTCAGTTATGGAATAATAATCATGTCAGAACCAATTATTTCTCTTCTTCTCAAATAGGCCTACAGGTAGCCTAGTCATCGGCTCATTAATTTTAATATCGCTGTTTTTGTTTATTTGTTTCAATGTTTGAATGGGATTTTTTTGTGCATGTTTGATGTTGAAATGTTTGAAGCTCTTGATGTCTGAATTCCTTTGTTTGAGTTGTACTGACATTGGGTAGGGTATTTCTCTTTTATGCTTTTAATGTTAAAAGCTCAGGGAATGAGGCGGGAATCGGTGTTGTGCCGAATTTTAACTCCCGCTGACCTGACATCTGCACGACCGCAAGGAAGATGTGTTTGCTAGCGCCACCCAACGGACAGCACGGGGCGAACAGCGTGCACTTGGGCGAGGCTAAACAAGTTACTCCGCCCACAATTGATCTCATTGGTTAGTGGCAAAGTAATGACGCTGGCGCCTCAGCAGGTTTTCATTTCGCTGTTCTTCAATGTTTAATTAGAATATTATGTTCATTATGTTATTAATGAATGCTTATCAAAAGAGTTGAAAAATAAGATAGCCCTTGAGTGCACATTTAAGTTCTCATGTGTTTTCTTCGGTGCAGTACAGTAACTGTTTTTAAATAATGCTTTGCTTTAGCTAGCCTTTGTCATCACAGAAACATTGCACAAATCCTTTCTCCTTAAGAACAGCTGAGTCCACACCACAATTATAACGGTAACGGCACAGAGAAATTACATTGGAATCACTTTCAATACTAAACCACCAGTTTCAAGGCTTTAGCCTCAGACTAAAACGCAAGTTTGAGCTGTTTTAACTGAAAGCAACTTGCTTTGACATATCTTAAAATATGTCAGTGCCATTGTTTTGTATCAAGATGCACACCAGTAATGTTTTTAAGGCACATTTATAAAAGCTACTTAAATGTCCTAATTGAACTAAGGCCTAATCCTGCCTAATCTAAGCCCTGTCTGTGAAACCAAGCCAAAAAGCAAGGACAGAAATCTCTTAGTTTAATTAATAATATTTTCATTTGTATTTCGAAGATGAAGACAAATAAACATGAGGGTGAGAAATTGATGACAGAATTTATTTTTTTCTGCTAAGAAATAGACCCCAGTAATCTCAACAATATTTCAACAAATTTGCCAAAGTATCAAAGTGTGCAATCACAGGAAGACATAAATCCTAACGATCCAAGGTATACATATTCATTTCATCTAACTCTTGGTCAACAAATGTCTCGTTTGAGTGGAATGACAGGATATTTAGGAGAAATATCAGAGAGCATTCTGATGCTTAAATTAAAACACAACTCTGAGCATTAAACATTTCCCCTGATAGTTGTGTTTGGACATGTTTATGGTTTATGGTTTTCTTATATTGTGTGTTTACCTCGCTTCCATCCTCAGATCCCTCGTCCTGATCTTACCACAGAGCCCCGATTCGCCTTTCGCATTCCAGACGTGTTCTATATCACGTCCCTCTGTGTGTGTTTGCTGCCTATTGAGTTGTTTTCTAATTTAGAAGATTTATTTCCTGCCCTCTCACCTGCTCATCTGTCATAAACAGAACAAAACAGAATCATCCCTCCTCCCTGTGGTGAAATTAGATCAGTGCCGTTACCCAGGGACAGAAACGAGGATAACCCTGCTCTCATAACTCTCATCAAATCACAGGTCACATCCGCCTGATAAAGAAGAGCAATAATATGAGCACTTGCTCTTTCTCTTGCTTGCTTTTCGTTTTAGAAATGCTTCGGTGGAAATAGATTTACAGGCTAATTCGTACCCCTCAGTGTAAACTACTCAAGGGTGATAAACGCTGCTAGAGAGTACAATAAACTAGTTTGAACACTAACTGCATGTTTTAGCTGTTATTTCCCATCAACCTGAATTATTTACAGGTTTTAATCAAACCTGCTGGTGCCACTGGATTAGAACCATATGTCTCTTCACAGACATACAAAGAGATGCAATAATTCATTGCTCTGCTCCAAAACCTTAATCGTAGATGTGTATGTAAATGCTGTTACAAACATCAAAAAATTAATAAATTCCATAATATATAATGTAAATATAAATTTAAACAGAATTTTGGCCAAAAAAAAGAGGCAATGTTGAATGTGTCATTTGTGGTGGATTTGGTTTGACACACTCTGTGTTTGATTAAGTTGACTTGTGTGTTGGACTGATCATCTGTTGATTTCTCATGCCTGTGTCTTGTATGAGTGTTCAGTAAAAAAGGATGCACAGCACTCAGTCACAGTCTCATGGTGAGTTATTAAATATAGTGATAAGACCAGGCTTGGGAGGGTTACTTTAAAAATGTATTCCGTTACAGTTACAAATTACTTCATAAAAAAAGTATTCAGTAACGTAATCCAAGTACTATAATATGAAAGTAATGTAACTGATTACTTTTGGATTACTTCAAAGTCACGTATATAAATAAATTCAAGCAAGAAGAAATATTATATATATAAAAAACAACAACTTTTATTTATTAAGAATTTGGTCCAGTGTACAATATTTGCAAAATATACACACAGGCCTGAATATATATTTATGTAAAGGGCTATACAGACATCTAGTGGCTAATGTATGGTATTACAGATTATTTTGTTTTATTTTTAACTAATTTTTAACAAAAAACTAAAAACGCAACATTTTTTTTTTTTTTTTACACAATCTACATATTAGTTTATTTTAAAATAGGCCTACATGTTGACTAAAGCCGTGATCTTTCTTAATTTGCCTGACTGAACTTGGGGCGTTGGCAGTGGGAGTTACCTAGACAGCGAACATCCCGTTACGCGAGAAAAGATTAAGAAAGGACATTTTGGGTACTAAAAAAGCTACTCTCCTAATTTCTACAAAATAGCAGCGGAATTTCCATGAATTAAAAGCGATTTTACCCGCAGGCAGCATCGTTTCTACTAGCAGCAGTGATTCAATCTGAGGAGATTGTAGACAGCTGTTATTTGCGCATGCACCAGCGCGTGGCACACGTGAGACATTACTGGCAACAGAACCAGGAACTACTGTATAATAAAGCAGCGCAGTGTTATAATGCCAAAATACTTATTTATTTAGTTTTAAATTAAACCATTGTAATCCTGAAAGTATTCCCCCTTTTTTCAAAATGTAACTATAATCTGATTACTACGTTTTTTGACGTAACTGTAACGGATTACAGTTACTGGATTTTTGTATCCTGATTACATAACGCCGTTACATGTATTCCGTTACTCCCCAACCCTGGATAAGACACAGATAAACATAAAAGGATACTAGAACACAACATGGTGTCAGAAGTGACAGTGGAGTGAGTACCGCAAACAGTTTTGTTGACACAAACTGATTAGCGTGCCAGCTTAAATTTACATGTAACGGCAGATGAACTTTGAACAGTTCAAGCCACCTTCGCCACTAGTGCTAACGGGCAATAACGGAAAATTGTTAAAAAGTTAGCGGAAAATTGGTGTAGATGGGAGCAGCGTTTTCAGCTGTATATGACTGCGACGGCGGCGAGTGCCAAACAAGAGTGAGTTAAAATTGCTATTTTACCATTGGAGAAGAGGCGTTGGAAGTGTATAATACACTCACCATCCATCTTGCTGATGAAGAAAATAGCATTCCAAGACGACTGCAGCCCACAAAAAAACGTTGTGTTTGAGAGGCATCAGTTCTGGTCTCATCCCATGGCAGATGGCATTACGTGGACAGATTCATCACAGAGCTGAAATAAAAAAGCAAAGACTGTGAGTTTGGCCCAGGTGAGAATGACATGCTTAGAGACAAGCTGGTGTTTAGTATAACAAACCCTTCTCTCAAAGAAAGATTGCTTTGTGAAAATGTCATTATACAGAGCTATTGAGATATGCAGGGCAACCGAGTTAGCCAAAACACAGATATAGGCAATGCAAAATGACACTGCTGTCCAAGACTCTCAAGTATGCTATAGAGAAAGCGATACAACAGAGAAAACCTGGTGCAAGGAGCAAACGTTGTAAGAAACCAGCAACACGAAACTGTCACAGATGTGGAAAGAGTCATGAGCCACGGCAATGCCCAGCCTTCGGAGCAGTATGTCATAAGTGCGGCAAAGGTAACCACTTTGCCAAGGTATGCCACGCAGCTAGTCGCAACGATAGCAGAGCAAAGACAGTGCATAGCATAATGAATGAAATAGATTCCATGTACATTGGCACTTTAACAAGTGCACAAGATGGAACAGATAAAGGACACTGCGTGGTACACCACAGCTACCATCCGTGGCATAGAGATAAGATTCAAACTAGACACAGGTGCAGAGGCAAATGTGCTACCTCTGTCCATTGTCCAGAAGATCCCTGGTCCAGTTAAGCCACAGCCTACATCAACGGTGTTAATAGCATTTGGGGGAACGCGCTCCACCCCAAAAGGTGTTGTGTCACTGAAATGCAAGACCCACAAAGCCACAGCCACATTACAGTTCTATGAGTCCAATCAACCAGACATGCCGATCCTGGGCAGAGCAGCATGTGAGGAGCTGCAGCTAGTGAAAAGGATTGAGCTGCTGGCAAAAAAGTCGGTGTCATCCTGGTCAAGATGCATCCATCAGTCTTCACTGGGTTCGGTGAGTTCCCAGGAGTCGGTGATCCATGGATGCAGATTCCACTGTCTGTTCGCGACAAGCTGAAAGAAACACTTCAAGATCTTGTGCATACAGGTGTTATATCCCCTGTAACGGAGCCCACTGAATGGGTAAACAGCCTTGTTATCACAGAAAAGAAAAATGGTACACTGAGGGTATGTTTGGATCCTCGTGACCTGAATAAAGCCATAAAACGCCAGCACTATTCCATTCCCACTCCTGAAGATGTGTGCAGTAACCTGGCTGGAAAGTCTATCTTCACCATTCTCGATAAAAAAGACGGTTACTGGCAGATCAAGTTGGACGAACCTTCCTCAAAACTATGCACTTTCAACTCCCATTCGGGATCAAGTCAGCGAGTGAGGTGTTCCAGCAGAAAAACTGCGAGACATTTGGTGACATACAAGGAGTACACATCATTTCCAATGACATGATCATCGCAGCCTCATCAGAGCAAGAGCATGATGAAATCCTTAGTAAGGTCATTGAGAGAGCAAAAACAGCCAACGTGAGATTTACAGCGATAAGATCCAGTTCAATGTCAAAACTGTGACATACATAGGACACATCATCACACCGGATGGCCTGCGACCTCATGATGCAAAAGTGAAGGCGATCATCGAAATGCCACCCCCAGAGGATAAGCAAGGCCTGCAACGTCACTCACAGCGCCTCTAAGACAATTGCTGAGGAAGGATGTTGTATGGCAGTGGAATCTACATCATAGCACTGCTTTAGTGAGCTTGAAGTCTGCTCTCACATGATCACCTGTGCTAAGGATCTATGATCACAAAAAAAAAACCACTATCAATACAGGCTGACTCATCGAAAGATGGCTTGGGAGCCTGTTTTCTGCAAGAAGGACACCCTGTGTGTTATGCATCATAAAAAAAGTCATCTTAGAAAAGCTACACATAGCTCACCAAGGTATCCAGAGAACAAAGGCCAAAGCAAGAAAATCTCTCTACTGGCCTGGAATCTTACATAGCGAAGACATAGCGATGATGGTGGAGAAATGTGCGCCGCATGCCAACAAATCCAGCCATTATATCAAAAAGAGCCACTCATCACACATGACGTTCTAGAACTCCCATGGATGAAGGTTGGAGCAGATATCTTCGAGCTGAGAGGCCAGTCCCATTTAAGCCCACCGGCAACTATAGTTGCCGCAGTACATAGTTGTCATTTTCCTTTTGTAAATATTTTTCTAGATGTTGTCCATGTTTTATTTCTCAATGAAATGCAAGCAAACAACCAAATAAAGGATTTCAAGAGAAAAAAAAAAGGTATTCACTTCCTCCCTGTCACATGAGGCTGTCAACTTCCTACCCCTACTTCCAGGAAGCAGGGCGAAGGCAAACCCTCCCAAAGAAAGGTCATTTTCATGTTACTAATAAGTATTTTTTGTTGACATATATATATCTACATAATAATGAAGGTCTCTAGAATCAGCCAAACAAAACAAATCTTACAAGAGATCTATAGTTTTTTGTATACTTAGTCAAAAGTTCAAGCGGCAACTATAGTTGCCGGTGGGCAAATGCCTTGTAAGTACATATATCATGGGAAAATGGGGTATACTGTGTTAATAGGTTAATAAATCAAGTTTATTGGTCTTGTTTAGTGCATAAACATAACTTAACCCTTTAAATGACATCTCTATATAGATATATTTTTTTCTTCATTCTATTTATTTGTATTTATTTATTTTCATTTAACTTTTTGATACACAATGCCCTGTTATGGCTGCACTTTGTTCTGCACTATGTTCCACAACTTTAACCCTTGTGCGCTGTTCGTTTGCGATTTACAGTCAGGCTGTTTGGGGTCTGAGAGACCCCAGGCAACATAATGTTATTTTGTAACAATATATATATTTTAAACAAATGTAATTTTACTCAGTTTATTAATGTTTTTACTCTACATTTGGACATTTTTACTCCACAAAATGTTCAAAAAAAGAAAAGAAAAATTCTCCAAAAAGAAAAAAAAAAAATTATAAAAAATTTGCCTTATAAAATACCCACATTTCTAACTTTCATTCATGGGGATAACATGGATAATTTGACATGGTTTAGTGTAAGATTTTTGGCCAAATCTTGGAAAATGCAGTTTTAAAAGTAAAAAAAAAAAAAAAAACACTTTAACCAGTAGATGGCTGAAGAGCTCTAAAAGTACTAAAAGTTTCAAACTAAAACATCTTTTCACAAGTTTTTCCAGTTAGATTCATATCTACATATAATGAAATCACAATTATAACAATAAAAGTTACTTTTTGTCAAAGTTTGGCAGTTTTTGTACTGAAAAAAAAAAACAGTTTTTCAATAATGTTCCATTATGATTAGAATCAAACCAGATCAGGATGTTACAAAGAGAAAAGTTGGAGTTTTTAGAGTTTATCATTTATTTCAAACATCTGTTTTTCATATAATTCTACAAATTTAAAGTGTGCCACTTCATTTCTGTCTGTGTGTTCTGTGTTGTTTCTGATTTTGAGGATGAATTTTGTCCATTGATCAAATTCATTTGATTCTAATCATAATATAACATTACTGAAAAACAGATTTTTTTTCAGTACAAAAAGTAACTTTTATTATTATAATGATGCTATAGTGCTGTGCTTCAACAGTCAATCCCACATCATATACACAAAAGACTGGAGGATTTGCAATCTCGAATGCGGCATCAGTACAACCGTAATGCCAAGACAGTACCTGAGCTGGTTCCAGGATCCATAGTACATATGCAGACGAGACGTGGATGGGAGCCTGCAGTGGTGGTTCACAAGAGAGATGAACCTCGGTCTTATACAGTGCAAATGCCAGCAGGAAAGACATTCAGGAGAAATAGACACCACTTGAGAAAGGTGCAAGAGTCTGTGCAAAGGTGTTGATCCTGATGAGCATTTGGAGAAGACTTCCAGTCAGGCACCACGACCAGCAGACCAATCACCTGAGAATTTTCCGGTGAGAGTGGATGCTCAGCCAACATGCCATACTAGAAGTAGTAGACAATAGGCCTACGGCCAACTAGATATAATGATTATGTTGTGGACATCAAAAAAGAGAAAAAAAGAAAAGAAAAATCAGTAACAGAAGACACAAATTATTCTCAAAGTAATTTGATTGGACTATTGATGTTTACAGTGAACGTTTAGAAGTAAATATGTGGTATGGTGTTTGATTAGTTAAATTAGTCAAATATTTAATTAAAGTTACTGTTTGATCGATTTGAATATTTACATGGGGATATTTGAGTGAACCAGTCTGAATGTAAATATTAAATCGTAGTTTTGTTAAAAAAGGGGGATGTGGTGGATTTGGTTTGACACACTCTGTGTTTGATTAAGTTGACTTATGTGTCGGACTGATCATCTGTTGATTGCTCATGCCTGTGTCTTGTATGAGAGTTCAGTAAAAAAGGATGCACAGCACTCAGTCACATGGTGTGTTATTAGTGATAAGACACAGATAAACATAAAAGGACACTAGAACACAACATAATTCATGGAGAAGACATTCTCAGTATGCATTACAAAAAATCCTCCAATATGGTAGATGGAGTCAAGAAAAATGTAAGTAGGCCTACACTTATTTTACTTAACACATTATTCACTCACTAAGTGTTGGCACTCATTACATTATATTGTCATTAGCTTAGCAAAATGCTAACATTTGACTGCATCCGAAATGGCAATCTGTATAGTAGGTACTATATTTGCTTTGAAACTTACTTAAAAGTATGTTTTATATAGTATGAATGACATTCAGACGAAGTACTACATTGGTCATTTCGTAATTGTCATGTGTGACCCATCAGTTGCATCACTTCACTGCCATTCACAAATCCTCTGCTGTGGCGTCATGGGATAGTAAACTGTCCATCGGATACATACTTCTGAATCTTACCTGTTTTATGAATACTATGAATTAGGACATTTTTCTCAGCTCACTTAGGCCTACTGTTTTTCACATAGGCTACTATATAGTATGGAAGCATATTCAGACTCAGGGTCTATGAAGCGCAACCATAGACATAATAGAGAGTAGATTCCACATTGGCTGCTGGGCGCAAGAAATGCGGCCGCCATCTTGGACCGGTCATACTCCTAGTTGCGTAGCAGCAGAAGAAACAAGATTCCAGAGCACTGTGCAGCATATTCCTGCTCAAATCGGCGGATCATCGCAAACAGGGCTCGGGCCCGGGGGATTACTTTTCACTAGTAAGATTTAAACATTACCGTACTATTGGTTGTATTTTGTGAATAGAATATTACCAGAGAGTTGAGAAGGAGCAAGGATCTTTGACATTAACTTACTGTACTGAAATCGTAGCCAGCTAACGTTAGCTAGGCTATGTTTACTGCACTGGCCGGTGTTCACCCAGCTATGAACTGAGACTTGATAAGTCATATTCCATAACACTGACTTAGATTACAACTGACACAAGAATGCTATTGTAGAAATAAAACAAATATTACTGGTATAACATTGGCCACCGAATTTTACACAAGTGGCACAGACTGTATTATCAGTGTTGGGCAGTCTCTACTTGTAGCTTAGCTAGTAACTTAGAAAGGGAGCATGGGAAATAAGCTCTGCAAAACAGTCCTCTTTCAGGGGTTTTAGCTCATGGAAAGCTTTCGTTTGTGTGTGTGTGTGTGTGTGTTGGGAGGGGGGCTGCTAAATGTCAAGGGCTGGGAGGAGATGGATGCAGAAGAACGTGGTAGTTCAGTGTGTGTGACAGAGAGAGACACATATAAAAAGCGTTAGTCCATTTTTTTCACATGAATTTTCATGAATTTTCCAAGTAAAATAAAAAGTTGTATAAGGAAGCACATCGTACTTTTGGAATCAAAAAAAAAAAAAAAAAAAAAGATTACATCATACAGATCAATTTGTAAACATGTGATGTTCCAAACAACCTAGAAATGAAATTTGAAACATCCAACCAAAACATTTTTTGAATATATACAAAAAAAAAAAAAAAAAAAAAAAAAGATGAGTCACAGATTCTTTAGAATTGCCACAAAATTCACATAAGTTTCAATATTCAAATGGAAACGTTCAAGCAACTCCTTGACAGGGTAAATTCTGTGTACAATTTTATTGGATAGGCTACCTCTCTAATTTTATTATTAATAAAAAACATATTTGTTATTGACCATACTCTTTTCCAGTTAATATTGTCATATTTAGTAGACCAAAACACTGTTGAACAAGGCAAATTTTTTGTTTTTAAAATATTTCTAATGTATTTGTTACTGCATTTATCTATTAATATATTAATAGGCCTATCCCCAATAAATATTGTATCACTACAAAAACTGGTTTGACGATCAACATTGAATCCAGGACATAATAGTGATACAACTCTGCCAGGGATTGCATCAAAAATAATAGCATATTCTTTTTGTCTCACAGGAATCATACATTTATTGAGAAATTCAGAATATGTTAAAAGTAAACCTTGTTCATTAAGCAACTTATTAACAGTAAGAATTCTATTGTCGTACCATGTCTGATTAAAGATTGACTTTTTTTTTGTACGAGATATCTTTGTTATTCCATATAAAGTATCGATGCGGTGAAAAGTTATGTTTATAGATTAATTGCCAAGCCAGCAGTGCCTCCTTATGAAAGTTTGCCAGTTTAACTGTGATTTTTTCAACTGAGAAATTACATTTTTAATAAATTCGATTATCCACTTTATCTTAAACACATTATTGAGATCTGTAAAATTTAAAACTTCAAGGCCGCCAAAGTCTCTATTATTATTTAGAATATCTTTCCGTAAATAGTGTATTTTCTTCCTCCAAATAAAATCATAAAGAATCTTATCTAATTCCCTGACAACATTATTTGGAACATCTGCTGATAAACATACATTGAGATCCCTTCTGCTTTTGAAAGTAGAAAACGTCCATTTAGGGACAGATCTCTCATTAGCCACATATTGAATCTGTTTTTAATTTTCTCAGTAATAGGCTCAAAATTTAACCGGCTTCTTTGATTCAAATCTTAACACACCATTATCCCATGTGTATGTGTTATTGTCTTTAATTGGTATCCCACAAATCTCTTTCAACACACAATCTCTAAAGGGGTCATATAATGGTACATGCACTTTTACAAGTTGATTGTACTGAAATGTGTGTTGGCAGTGCCTGTACACAACCATCATAAAATGATAAAAATCCATCCAGTGTTTTTTTTTAAATCTTCTTATATGTTTCCCCCTCTCCTGAATCAAGCTGTTCGATTTTGTGACGTCACAAAATCGACGCCCCTCCCACAATGGTTGATTGGCAGCAGCGTTTCAACACAGCCCTGCCCTCGCGCCCTCGTGAGCGAGCTGTCAATCATAGCCCGCGCCAACCGGCGCGTTCATTGCTGATAGCTGGAGTGCTGAGTAGAATGGTGTCTCCATTGTGGTTTTCTGTTCTTGGGTTTAATAACGAACACAGCAGTCAGAACACGAGGATCAGTATAAAGCTGGTTTTGCCAAGAAGCTGCTCCTGAAAAAAAGGATCAGTACCAACTATTCCTGTTCCTGCTGCACCTCCAGAAGAAGTGAGTGAGTGTAACGTTTTATTAACCTTTATATTAATCTTTATATTAATCTTTGCAAATCGCTTGCTGCACGCTTCACGATGAATGCGGCTATTTTTACACTCAGCGTACATTATGGCATGTTTTCTATGTATGACGTTCTCAATATAATTCATAATCCCATGTTTATAATAAACAACGCGTTATGGTTATTGTGTTAAATTGTGTTACAAACAGTGTAATCACAGAACAGAGGGGCGGGGTCAGCAAAGCTCATTATCATTTAAAGACACATGCACTCAAACGGTGTGCTGAAAACAGCTGTTTTTGACCAGGTAAAATTAGTGCTTTCTTACAATACTAATGAGAATTTTTAATTAAAGTACATTACAAAATTTTAATTTAGACCCTAAAGAATCATATTAGCTTGACATTAACAAAAATGACATTATATGACCCCTTTAAGAGAGAATAAAGTGGACTTATTTTTATTCATCTTTAATCCAGAGATTGCAGAAAATGTTCCAATACATTTAATAACTTCATCCAATTCGTCACTGTTTTTGACAAAAATTGTAGTATCATCCTCTAATTGGCTAAGTTTAGTCTCTTTTCCAAACTGAAATTCCTTGAAAACTTGCTTTTTTGATATGAGCAGCCATGACCTGAGTAACCAATGTGAAGAGAAAAGGTGATATAGGACATCCTTGTCTTATCCCATGGCCCATATCAAATCTCTGACAGGTACCGTGAGATATTTGGACTGAACTATTCTAACCATTATAAAGCGTACAAATTGCTTTTTGAAAAAACAAAAAAAAAACAAAAACCAAAACCAAAGAAATCAATAACTTTGAACATAAACAAATGTTCAATAGTGTCAAACGCTTTGTAGAAATCAATAAATAATATAAAAGAATCATCTGGGATAATCAATTAAATCTAAAATTAGTCTAATATTATTTCCAATATTATGGACTTTCAAAAAAACTGACTGCTCTTCATCAATTATTGTATTTAGATTTTTCTTAAAGGAACACTCCACCGTTTTTTGAAATAGGGCTTATTCACCTTCTTTCCCACATTTAGATAGGTGGGCAAATGCATATTTGTCTCAGTGCATGCGTTGTTTTAGTTTGACAGGGTCGGCGCTAGCTTAGCTTAGCACAATGAATGGAATCCTTTGTTGCCAGCTAGCATGTCCTGAGTAAAAGTGATAAAAAAAACCCAAAAAAACCCCCACCTAATTACAATTTGTGGCCTGCGTATTCACGAGTACAAATAGCGATGCTGATTAACACTAGGCGATTTCCTAGGCAGATATTGACTTGGGACTATATTAGGGGGAAGCACAGGCGATTCGAAGCACTGCTACTTAGGCGAAGCACTGCTACTTGGGCGCAGAGATATCACGCAACACATGAAATCCCACGACTTCCGTCAACATACCGGCGTGAATAGTAGCTAGCTATTTTTCCTACAGTACATGAATGGCAATGAACATGGCTAATTTTGTGAGAGACGAAGATGGTGACTTCTCAGACAGTCAAGAGCCAAAGCCAGAACCATACCTGAGTTTTCAGAAGAGGAGCTTCGTGCTTTGGAAATAGAATGACAGGAGGAGGAGGTTGCGATCGCTCAACAGCCTGAGGACGTGAGGATGAGAACTAACACGAACTGGTGGTGTGAATGTGGGGGAATATGCCAATCTATCCCGATTGAAATAGTGTCTGTGCTGTGGAGAGTGGGACAAGTGTCTGCCATCGATGACCAGGCTCAGCGCGTCAGATCAAGATGAGCGTGCCCGCAGTTGTGTCACAGCTACCAATGATTTCACGGTGTTGATCCATCCTGCAGTAACTTTTACTCTATTTTTTTTCCCGGTTTGATAAAGTGAACTGGAAAAAAAGCCACACGCCGAATGGACCAAATGGACAACTTTCCACAGAGTAAGTGATTATTTTAAACATGACGCATACATAAATCAACCCATATTATGCCTGTATTCACATTCACATATTATACCACATATTCACATTTCATGTGTTGCGTGATATCTCTGCGCCCAAGTAGCAGTGCTTCGCCTAAGTAGCTGTGCTTCGCCTGTGCTTCCCCCTAATATAGTCCCAAGTCAATATCTGCCAAGGAAATCGCCTAGTGTTAATCTGCATCGCTATTTGTACTCGTGAATACGCAGGCCACAAGAAGTAATTAGGTTTTTTTATTTATTTTTTTTTATTATCACTTTTACTCAGGCCATGCTAGCTGGAAACAAAGGATTCCATTCATTGTGCTAAGCTAAGCTTGCGCCGACCCTGTCAAACTAAAACAACGCATGCACTGAGACAAAAATGCATTTGCCCACTTATCTAAATGTAGGAAAGATGGTGAATAAGCCCTATTTCAAAAAACGGTGGAGTGTTCCTTTAAGTCTTTTTGCAAAAAATGAAAGAAAAGATTTTAGTATTATTATTTAACAAACTAATTGGTCTCCACATTTCTAAGAACAATTTATCTTTGTTAGGCTTGGGTATAAGTGTAATATTTTTATTTTATATAAAACTCCCCTGTCAAGCCATCATTCCCAGGATAACTTCTTGTCAGCTGCCAAATTCATCCAAGGCCACAACCCCACAAAGTAAGATCTTTTATCAAGTGTTCTGGAGTGACAAACTGTTTGGGACTTTTTCTGACTGTCTTTCTGTTTTAATTTCCACAGATAAGGTGTTCATTCACTGGACTGAGGGTGTCAGCTACGCCCCTACTCTTTTTCATAACTCATGATCCACCATCACATGATAGTGGAGGATGCCATTGATTATCTCATACAGGTAAGATACATCAAGCCCGACATAGACTTCCTGAAGCAGCTGGCAATCCTCAATGAGGAACTTGTGCACAATACAGCTACAAATATTGAAAGGAAAACAACAGCTGGATATACAAGCAGGCAGCCAAAATACTGCAAAAAATGTGCTCAGATTAGATTTTTAAAAAGTGCAATAACTGCACCCCGAGCGTCCATGGCAGCACTCTGCTCATCCAGACTCGATGGCACAGTAGATTACTTTTTATAACCAGAGCACAGATAAAAATAAAATAAAAAATTAATTAGCTAAAAAAAAGAAGCTTGGCAAGCTAGTTGATAAAAATCAGCAACCAGTCAAGACTGATTGGCTTACGCTATTTTCCCACTTGTCTGCGCTCTTTTATTCTTTCATGTTAACTAAAGTGAATAATGCACTATTTTTACTTTAATCAACAAGTAGAATTGATCATGACATTCTCACCTTATTCCAAAAAAACAAACAAAAAAAAAAATCGCTGATCCAATGCTGAGCTAGTGAATGTCTGAACTAGTTGATGCACAAAATCAATACCCTGATAAGGAGGTTGACTGGCAAAAAGTATTTTATGTATTTTGAAAATACAAAAATAATCATCTTAAATGTATTTAAATGCAAATATTAGATTTTTTCCAAAGGCTTTAAAATACAAAATACAAAATAGTATTTTGTATTTTAAATACATGTATCTGAAATACTGCCCATCTCTGCCCGTAACTTAGGTTCTTCACCCAGAATTCAGATTAAACGAAGAATCTGACAGGGTTGCCCTATTTCACCATTACTTTTTAATCTTGCTGTCAAATTAATGTCTCTATTCATTAAAGGACATTTATAGGACCTTAACTAGCCAATTTGCAGATGACACTCTTATATTCCTTAAAAATAAAGACGTGCTTCCATTAG
This sequence comes from Scardinius erythrophthalmus, assembly GCF_964197995.2. NCBI lineage: Eukaryota > Metazoa > Chordata > Actinopteri > Cypriniformes > Leuciscidae > Scardinius > Scardinius erythrophthalmus. The sequence goes on from NC_138228.1 coordinate 38,849,481, forward strand.
TTATTGATAAAATATATATATTTTCAAAGGCATCAGGTCTAACCCTAAAGTTTCAAAAGAATTAATGGCTATCCATAATTGTGATTTAGAAGAGGGCATTCCAGTGAAAAACGAGGTTAAGTACCGAGGGGTTATGATTACCAAAGATGTTGTTAATAGAGAATATTCAAATTTGGACTCTAAAATAGAAAGTATGAAAAAATCATTGGTTATCTCGAGACCATATGGTCCATACAAGCGTGCCGCACAAGTGCTGAAAAGTGAAGCCTAAGTGCCTCGATTGCTTCCCGGTGGCTGGTCCCAGTAAAAAAAAAAATCCCCATAAAGCCCGCCTCCCCATGAAGTCTAATGGTGGAATGGAACAATCAAATGATGGAAACTAAACAATCAAATTACACTTCAAATAAATTTTTTTCAAAGATGTTTTCTGTCATTTTAGGTTGTTTTTATCGTGCTGATTTAAGTTAAGTGTTCGTTTTTTTTTTTTAAATAAGTTTGGTCTTAGTTAGTTATTTGATGCAATAAAAACGGGAATGTGATGTCGTGATTGACAGCTTCTCTAAACGATTTAGTCACTGAGGCACCAACGGAATTTTTTGGGGGATTTTCAGGAGGAGATTGGAGCTTCAACTTTAATTTCTACATGTCCATAACTGTTTATTTCACACAGTAAATTTTGTATTAACCGTTTCTGTGGGAGTGAGGGCGGGACCTTGATATTGCGGCTTTACTTCCTGCTCACTACTACGCAGAAGCAGTGCTGCGTTCCAGTCCAAAACTGTCATGCCCTTCACTCGCAAACTTCCCTCCGTCTCGTTCACTCGGATGTACGTCATTGCGAGTGCCCACTACTGGCGGAAACTGCAATGTGCTGAACTGGAACGTCCTAAGCCCTTGATCACTTGGAATCAGCTGTGGAGTTGATTTATTATTTAAATTTTTTTTTCCTTTAAGAATTTGTTTAATGCAGCATCCAAATGTTTATGTGTGTTTGGGTTGTTTTAAACAAAAAATATATATAATTAATATATCATAGAGTTGTCTGTTGTGGTGGTGATTAGATGAGATATGTGGTGACGTCACAATCGTACTGCATTGTGGGACATATAGGTGCCTGAAGTGTACATTTGAAGCAGACTCGCTCCCTCGGTCAAAATCGAGGGAACGAGGGTCTGTCCATATAAACTTCCCTCGTCCACTTCACGAAGTGGAACGCACTTCAAAATGGCGGCAGGGATTCCCCCAAGGGGAAGTGCTTAGGGAAGTTCGCAAGTGCGTGTCAAAAGTGGACTGGAACGCAGCACAGGTCCCAAATCCGCGCAAGATGTCAGCGCCATGTTAGGACTTTGGCGGCTTCACTTTTCACCAATGGAAGAGAGTGAAGGGGCGTCGTCCATCTTTTTTTTCAGTCTATGGGTCCATATGGTTAAAGAATATGAACATGGAGGCTTGAGAGCCATTGATTTTGAATCTCTTCATTCAAAATAAAATGGTTGAAAGAGTGTTTAATAAAATCACACTCGATATGGTACCATATTCCCAATAATAAAATAAAATAATATTGGTGGCCTTGAATTTGTGTTGAGATGTGGTCTTGATATCTGTAAAATTCCTTTGAAGTTATCTAATCTTCATAAATGTCACAGGTGGTTGCAGGACGGAAGACAAGGATATATTTCGAAAAACAAGGTTGAATGGTAATCAAACACAGGACAGCAGAACAGGGGTCTGTTCTTCGTACATTGCTTAAAACATCCGAGATCAAATGAGACATCCAAGATGATATCATCAGCCTAATCATGATGTGGCTAATTAGGTTCTTCGAACACACCTGCCGGTTATGATTAGTATAGCTGGATTGAGTTATCTGAGATAATTGCGTGTTCATTCGCTGGTTTAAAAGGGGATATCATGTATCGATAGTAGAAACATTGATCAGCAACGCTGCTTTTGGCTGCTCACCATGGCCAAAGAGCGCGCTCAGTTTTTCTCCGCAGCAGAGCAAGAGTTATTGCTTGAAGGTTATGCTGAATTTTAAAGCTTAATTAAAATGCCAGGGAACACCTCAAAGCGTGCAAAAGCCAGGAGAGAGGGCTGGCAAAAAGTAGCAGACAAATTAAATGCGTAAGTGCTCACCATGTTATGGTTCTATCACTTATTACAGTATATATTCTTGTATTTTAATAATTTCATAATTGCTTAATGTCAGAGCCACCTCAGGACCCACTAGAACATGGGAACAAGTAAAAGTGAAGTACAAGAATATTCTTCAAAATGGTAATCTTTTCTACTTATACTGTTCTTAGTCTCGTTTACAAAAAAAGAAAGAAAAAAAAATGTGTTTGTCTGTTTATAACAGCAACCAAGAAAAAGTCTGAGCAGAAAAAAACAGGTGGTGGTCCTGGCCCTTGGGTTAAATGTGAACCGACCCATTCACATTTAACATCCCTGGGCATCCCTACAGTAGCAGCAACACCTTCATTACTGGTAAATGAGTTTTAAATTATCTTGCTACACTGTAAAATAATTAGTTGCTGCATTAAATTAAGTAGGACTATAATCCAAATGGCTGGTACAGTCATTTCAACTGTTAAATATTGAGTAGTGATCAATTGCTTTGACTTGTGAAGGTGGAAACTGCTGAACTTAATGTAAAAATATTTTGCCATGAGTTATTGATCACATTTTTTCCTAGTGTAGTTCATTGTAATGCCATTGTGTTTTCCTCTTTTGTGCAGTTTTACACAATACACCAACACTTTAACTGTTCCCAAGAAAATGGTGGCTGAAATATGTGCAGTAAGTGGACTTTTTCTAATTTTACATCAAAAGGGAAGAAAGTGCAACACTTTGTAATACCCATTTGTTTCCATTACACAGGACAGTGAAAAAAATCCTCTCAGATTACTGTCCTTTGGAGGAAGTACTTGTAAGTGCATAAATAACTTTACTTCATTTATAGTCGTGTACATATTATTTCTGACTGCAATATGAGGTGCAGGAGGAAAGGCCTACAGCACAAAGTGATACAGAGGTGGGCAGTGTAGTACTTTTCCTTTTTATTTTTGTTGCATGAGGCTTGTGTTGTCAATTTTTTTAATTAATTTATCCGTACCCTATTGACGGAGTCTGCAACAGAAAATTGAGTATTTTGACCTGAAAAAAAAAAAAACATAAATTAAGGGGAGAAATAGACCTTGACACCTTAAAGAAAAAACTGGCACTAGAGATTGAGTTGCTTCAAAAGGAACTTCAGAGTAAGTGCTAATACATTATTTCACACACAGAGTACGATTGCTGACCTTGCATAACGATATCTCTTATTGCAGGCAAAAGATGACTATCACTGGCTTTTCTTGACAAAGAATAATTGAAAAAAAAAAAATCAAGGAACTAAGCATATTGTCTTTTATTAATTTAATGAAGGTTTTTGTTTGTTTTTTTGTAAAATCAAATCAAAATTGGCATGGTTTTATTTCAGTTAGCTTAATAGCTGGTTTGATTTGCATTGAGAGATGATCTTATGGAAAGTACTCCATGCCAATCTCTAGGTATGGTGAAGGCTATGTGATGATGTGGGGCTATTTTAATTCCAAAGGCCAAGGGAACTTTATCAGGATGTACAGTATCCTGGATCCATGAAGTAACTGGCCTTTAAAAATAAAAATCTGCCTGCCTCTATGGGAATTTAACATAGGGGTGTCCAAACTTATGCACCCTGTATTTTAAGGAAGAACATTTATTTATTTACGATACATTATTCATTCACAAAGAAAATTGGTGTCCTTAAAGGATGGATTTTTCCTAATTTGTTAAATTAAGGCATTAAGTTCAATTTCCGAAAGATAATTTTTTATTCCTCTTTTTAGTCAACTTTAGCATGGGTGTCTAAACTTATGCATAGCACTGTATATATAAAAACTAAATTTCCCTAAAATTCTGGTATGTGTTTCCTGCCTCCTGCGATAACTAAATCTTCTGAGGGCCCAGCGATTAGGTGAAGTCTCCAGGGAACATTTCTACATGTTACTTACGGTAAACTGATTACAGTACCACACAAGTGTTACATGTATATTCACGCAACCTGTTTGAATAACAAGCTTGTCTCACTTTTGTGCATCCTTAGTGCTTCTATGTACCGTGATTTCCGACACTGTTTGACATTTAGATTTCCCACCCAAATAAAAAGAAATATAGTGCATAAAAGTTACTGTGACTAGCATGTAAATATTTAATAAGGCAAGCAGTGTTTCTTTGCAAGGGCACTAAAATGAGGGATTAATGTTATGTTCAATCCCTTTTGGGAAGTTTTACGAGTTGGGAAGTTGTAATTACATCCTCAGGCGCATTAAAATCATTTTGGTCTGAGTAAGAGGGTGCTGTACCTTTAAAAAAAAAAAAACAAAAAAAAACGGCAAGATGGGGTTTAAAGAGACAATAATTTGATGTTAAACAGTGTGAAAAGCCCAAGAAATGTACCACAACATTTTGTTTTTGAGGATGAAAATGCAGTGTCCTACCTCATTAAGAGTTATAAGCCTGGTCTTTCGACTCGTAAAGGTACATTTTTTTTTTCTTGTGACAGTCACAGTCAATTTTAAGCTATAAGTTCCTGAAAAACAGAAAGCAAAACAAAAGTTTAAAAGTTGAAAGGATGTGTATAGTTTTTTTTAATGATGATTCAAATTGAGAACTACAGTTCAACAGTGTGTACTCTGATTGGTGGATTGCTCTTCTGGATTATGGGTATTGTAGTTTTTCCATCAAGAATTTCTTCAAATTTCTTCCTGAACCCTATACTGTTATTGTGAATTGTTGCCTATAAAGAGCATTTCAAAGCAGTCACTTGAAAGGCTTCATGTCAACAGATGGCAGAACATTGCTAGTTTCTTAGCAGACTACATGCAGTCTTGCATGTCTCTGTATGGATTTGGCCTTATGCCTTCAGCCGCTGAGATCTCCTACTGTATATGACAGCTCCTCTGACAGGTTTGTGGATTAGAGTTCCAACAGAGCTCAGTGTTCTGTCATAACACTTGCTTTTGCTAATTAATGGGAGATGCATTTTATAGTCGGCTTGAAATATGACCTAAAATGACTGTAATTGATTTTGTAGATACAAAGACACACGCTGCTATGACAATCTGAGAGCAAAGACCACCTGTGTGCAGTCTAACTGTGCTGCAATTTGAACCTTGCTCATCTAAGATTAAAGTCCTCTGCCAAATGTCAAGAAACAAATTGTTCTTTACCTTACAATATTACTGTCTCAGAATTGTAATGCGTTACATTACTCCTGTATTACTTTTGAGTTACTTTCACAAAAATAACTACAGAAGTAGAACTTAACATTCTAAAAGGCCTAGGGCTGTAAAGATATGAAACCGCGACACTCAGATCCACGAACCTGTGTCACGGTGCGCGGTGTGAGAAGGCAGAACTTCCCCTTCCAATTCCCAGAGTAATCCTTCCCGTCCAGATCCAAAGCTACCACATCTTTAAATTACTATTAGTATTATTTGAAATTAACATTCTAAAATACGTACCTACACTACAAAACTAGTTGAGAATAAATTCTTTAAAATTGGGCAATTCCAGCATTATGGACGTGACATTTGCTGTAAAAACTTGAAATATAAATTCTCAGAAAATGCATTTAATACCAATATATTGAAACGACTGTTTATATATCCATAGGCTACTCCCTTAATAAAGGAGTCCAGATATTAGAAAAATATCAGTCTACACACATGCGTTTTCTATTTAATATGAGGGAGATAGACATGCATGCATGCGTGACACAAAAATCTTTAACTTTTAGGTAGCAAAATATTTTTTAGTAATTCTGTGAATTACACTAAGCAAACCAAAAGTAATACTACCCACCGGATGAAAAGTGTGTTGTAATGCAAGCGTTATTGAACATGTACCGAGTAAAATATTACTGAAAATTGATTAGTAATGCTTTACACTACTGCGTTACAACAAAAAGTAATAAGTTACTGTAATACATTACTTTTGTAACGCATTACTCCCAACACTGTTAGCGACCTTATACAATGTTTTACAAAAAAGATTACAGAATTTAAAAACATGTATGGACCCAATAGGTGAATGTGATTTCACCAAGTACAACATGTTCCTGGATCAACCTCTTTGTTGATCCTGGAACAACATTGCAATCCACCAATCAGATTTATGGGGCAAGTTTACAGTTTATGTCAAGTTTAGCCTTATAACCAGGGTAAGCTGCTTCTACATCAGTGTTATTCACCTATCATTCCCTCTGGTTTTAGGTCACACAGTATGTTGATCCAGGAACATTTCTTACTTGCCAAAATCACGGTGACCATACACAATAAGTGCATTTTACCAAAATAGTCATTTAAATGTTAGTTCATAGTAGTTAAAGACACTTAATATAACGTAAAAACCATGTTTCTTTTTTCAGCTTTTATGACACACAATAAACATTAAGTTGGAAGTTGTCAATTTGCAGGGTGTCTGACCTAGTTCTGTTTAAAAGCACCAGTTCTGAGTGAGCCGACTGTTAAGAGCCTCTGAAAATGGAGTGAGATGTCTTATATTTTATTTATGTCTCTCTGTTGGGCACTGACACATTTTAAACCGCAGAACCTTCAGCCCTCTGATGTATTGCGCTCAAAGAATTATCTTCTGCATGACAGTATTATTACTTTGTCAATTTTCATTGACAACGCATTTGTGTATGGAACCAAATGTCTATGCTTTCAAAACCTGTTTCATACATTCTCCCACAGTTACAGACATATGTCTCCATATACTATTGTTATAATGCAGACAATCATATCTCAAAGTAATGAACTGATCCTTGACTGTCTCATAGATTGCTTTGTTCTCTATGTGCCACCAGGGGGTGCAATGACACCATTTATCACAAACTCTCAGAGAGTCAGTGGTAAACAAGCAGCCTAATGAATTTGATTATATAAAATGGAATGATTAAAAAACATAGTTGAATGTCTTTTGCGATTTTTAAATGTTATCGATAACTGCTCACTGTTGTTTATTAACTTTCTTGTTTTGATGAATGATCAGTGTGTTGATGAACATTTAGTTGTTTATGAATGCTCAGTTGATTTATAAATGATCAGTGCGTTTAATGAATGTTCCATGTTATGGATTTTATAGGGTGTGTTGTCTGAAAGTCCAAAAGAGGAAAGTTGGCCAATGGCCACTGTAGAGACCTCAGACTGTCTATCAACACAATCTGTACATTTACACAGCCTTGAGATTTAATTCTAAGAAAGCCTGTTGTCCAGAGCAGTACACACACACACACGATGGGTGTCTGGGTTTTAAGGGGACTTTCCATAGACATAATGATTTTTATACTGTACAAACTGTATTCTATCCCCTTACACTAACCCTACTCCTAAACCTACCATCACAGAAAACTTTAGATTTTCAAAAAATATTACTTAGTATGATTTATATGCTCTTTCCGTCATGCGGACCATTTTGTCCCCATAATGTAGGGTTTACCACGCCCCACACACACATGAAAAAATTAACCTGCCAAATGCTACTGTGCATTTCTTCCCCTTAGAAACGTTGTTCCCCTTACAAATCTCTCTCTCTCTCTCTCTCTCTCTCTCTCTCTCTCTCTCTCTCTCTCTCTCTCTCTCTCTCTCTCTCTCTCTCTCTCTCTCTCTCTCTCTCTCTCTCTCTCTCTCTCTCTCTCTCTCTCTCTCTCTCTCTCTCTCTCTCTCTCTCTCTCTCTCTCTCTCTCTCTCTCTCTCTCTCTCTCTCTCTCTCTCTCTCTCTCTCTCTCTCAGTTTGCAGTGAGAGAGTGGTTGGGGAGGGGGTGAAGGCTGAGTGGTGGATTTTTTTGGTTTAAGTGTTTATTTTTGCCGTTAAGGCGAGTTTTTGCGCTGAGGCGCTGTCCTTGCGCAATGGATTCAAGTGTGTACCTTAGGGCTGGGCGATATGGCCATAAAATCATATCTCTGTTTTTTTTTTTTTTTGGTTAAATGGCGATATACGATATATATCTCTGTACTTTCTAGTTTTTCTGTTTGGATAAAGAAAATCTGTATTTATAAAAAAAAAAAAAAAAAAAAAAAAATTTTCACATCCTGCCCAATGATATACTACAAACAATGTTGATATTGAAGGATATGGAAACAAATAGTGAATGTAATGTAGGCTATGCAATATATTATGTGCAAAAAGGTGGTTAAAATCACATTACATTTTAACATTGTAACATTACAATCTAAAAACAAAAATAATGCTTTTGTTTTTAAGTTGATTAAAGGCTAAACTAAAAATGAAAATAAAAACAAAAGCACAAACTAATTATATTGGTCTGCATTTGATTATACCATTATAATGGTCACTTTCATAAAAATATACTTGTAGGTTTAAAATTCCATATATGGCACATTTATTGTCTCCAACAACAAATATTTTAGCAATATGTATATTTTAGTCAGAATTATTGCGCTACTATAGTATAGAATATATTGTGCTCCGTCTGTTTGGCGTGCATGTGCACGACGCCGGTGATGCTCATTCACGGAAGCTTGAATTTTAGCGGAGATTCACTTGCAGAAGGCTCATCCTCTCCTGACAGTGAAATGGACATATTTGTTTGACTTTCTAACATTTACAGATGGAATACTATATGTAAGTTAAGCACTGAGGAAAGCACCACATCTCAAACGCATTAAACAGTGCAAGTATTTATCTGTCAGTCATCAACAGACAGGACAAAACATCTGACAGGGAAGCTGCTTTAAACTTGTTAACTATATCTTACCAGTTATTTTGAAGCCCTTAATATAACATGTTTAGGACGAATTGTACTATGTCCTTTCACTGCAGCAGCTCACACTGCGTCCTCTGCTATTTTCCAGATGTGCTCGTATCAAACTACTGTATCGATATAAATGGTATTGCCTCATTCCATATCGCTTCAAAAAAATATTTCATATAAACTTGATATACCGCCCAGCCCTAGAGTACCTGTTGATTTGTGAACCTGTTGAATGGTGGAGGATGTGCTTGTTGCAACAGGGGAGGCGGTAGGCCTCGAAAATATTTCGTCTGCCTCTCGCATCAATAAGGCTGTTCGGGTCTTTTTGAAAGCGCAGAATCTTGTTAATCAAATACTTGAAAGTGGCCTTACTGTAAATGACGATTTAGTGTGTCACTCCACTCTTTACGGCTTAGTGTACGGCTTAGAAGTTAGTGTATCTGCTTCTGAAAATACTCTAACAAATAGCGAAGTAATTTATTTATTTTTTTACCATATCTGATCTTAGTAATATTGCGGTTTTTAATATGAATGGAGAAATTGCTGAAACACAGAATATTGAAAACATCTATGTCTATGGATTGTACCAAGTACTAGCGGTATTCAGTCTAGTGTTTGTAGTGTAGAGCGTGTGGTGGAAAACGAGTAGATGGATTTGAGCTCCAAAAAAGAATGCAATAAAGGTGGCATGGATGAAACATTGTCTGACGAGACTGCATCTATACATGGCATTGATTTATGTTCACAGGAATATTTTCTGTGTAGTGGTGAGGTGAACTCTCAAGAGTTCTTACAAGATGATTCCTCATTGTATACTTTAGAAGCCATATCACCCTGTAGCCCAAGACTGGTTGCCCACTGAAGCTAAGCAGGGTTGAGCCTGGTTAGAACCTGGATGGGAGACCTCCTGGGAAAACTAGGTCGCTGCTGGAAGTTTTGTTAGTGAGGCCAGTAACTAACTGAGTTAGTGTGGTCTGTGTGGGTCCTAATGCCCCAGTATAGTGATGGGGACACTATACTGTAACAAGTACCATCCTTCGGATGAGACGTTAAACAGAGGTCCTGACACTCTGTTGTCATTGAAAATCCCATGGCACTTCTCGTAAAGAGTAGGAGTGTTTGTCCTGGCCAAATTCCCTCCATCGGCCCTTACCAATCATGGCCTCCTAATAATCCCCATCCTTTGAGTTGGCTTTACCACTCTCTCTCCTCTCCAGCTATAGCTGGTGTGTGGTGAGCTCACCGTTGTACTATGGCTGCTGTCATATCATCCAAGTGGATGCTGCACACTGGTGGTGGTTGAGGAGAGACCCCTGATATATGATTGTAAAGCCCTTTAGGTGTTAAAAGCGCTTTATAAATGCTTCATTCATTCATAGAAAAGATTAATGCTTTACTGGATGATAATTTTGGGAAGCAAGTTTATGAGATAGATTTTTTTTCCAGAAGTTTTTTCCAGAAGTTCCGTTCAAGATGTTAATGCAGAAACGCATTTTCGAATGCATCCGTCCCTGAGATTGGTTTGCAGCGATCGACCTGAAGGACGCGTACTTTCATGTCTCGATTCTCCCTCGACACAGGCCGTTTCTGCGCTTTGTGTTTTATGGGTCAAGCATATCAGTACAAAGTCCTACCCTTCGGACTGTCCCTGTCTCCCCGCGTCTTCATGAAAGTTGCGGAGGCGGTCCTTGTTCCCATGAAGGAACACCGCGTTCGCATTCTCAACTATCTCACAGGGACCTGGTGCTCAGTCACCTCAGCTAGTTGGGGCTTTGGGTCAACTGGGAAAAGAACAAACACATCCCGTGAGACCCACCGGGTGACAATCACACCGGCATGCCATCAAACCTTCAGCCCGTGGTCAGACCCTTTGTTTCTTCGGGTGGGAGTGCCCCTGGAATTGAGCCATCTAAAAAGGCCACTACAGGGCAAAGATGTGCTTGTCCGAATGGACAACACTGCGACCGTGGTGTACATCAACCGACGAGGTGGTCTACGCTCCCGTTGCACATCGGAGCTCGCCCGCCATCTCCTCCTCTGGAGTCAGAAGCATCTGAGGTTGCTTCAGGCCATTCATGTCCCCGGGCTGCTCAACCGTATGGCCGATGAGCTATTACAAGCTGTGCTCCCGGGACAGTGGCGACTCCACCCCCAAGTGGTCCAGCTGATCTGCCATAGTTTCGGAGCTGCACAGGTAGACCTGTATTCCTCTCCAGAAACCCACTGCCAGTTGTTTTACTCCCTGACTGAGGGAACACAAGGCTTGGATGCAATGGCACACAGCTGGCCCCTGGGCCTTTAAAAATATGCGTTTTCCCCTGTGAGCCTACTTGCACATATAATGTGCAAAGTCAGGGAGGACGAGAAGCAGGTCTTGCTAGTTGCGCCCTACTGGCCCAACTGGACCTGGTTCCCAGAACTCATGCTCCTCATGACAGCCCCTCCCTGGCGTATTCCTCTGAGGAAGGACCTTCTTTATCAGAGACGGGGCATCCAATGGCACCTGCAGCCAGACCTCTGAAAACTCCATGTCTGGTCCCTGAACAGGAAGCGGAGGTTCTAGGTGACTTATCCCCAGAGGTACTTAACACCATCACTTAGGCATGAGCGCCATCTACGAGACACGCATACGCCTTGCAATTAAACCTGTTTGTCGAGTGGTGTTCCTCTCGCCGAGAGGATCCCCGAAGATGTTTGATCAGTGTCTTGCTTTCCTTCCTGCAGCACGGATTGGAGCAAAGGCTGTCTCCCTCCACCCTCAAAGTTTATGCTGCCACTATTTATGCATATCATGACCCCATAGGAGGCAAGTCGGTTGGGAAGCATGACCTGGTCACCACGTTCCTTGAGGAGCGAGATGGTTAAATCCTCCTCGACCACCATCCCTACCCTCTTGGGACCTTATTTTGGTGCTCGAGCACTTCAGAACATGCCGTTCGAGCCTTTGAAGTCAGCAGACTTAAAGATTTTGTCTATGAAGACTTTGTTGCTGGTTGCATTGGCCTCCATTAAGAGGGTAGGGGACCTGCAGGCATTTTCAGTCAATGAATCGTGCCTGGAGTTCGGGCTGGGCGGGGCCCGTGTGGTACTGAGACCCCGGCCTGGCTATGTGCCCAAGGTTCCTACCACTCCCTTCAGGGACCAGGTGGTGAAACTGCAAGCGCTGCACTCTGTCCTGTCCACGCTCTGTGACGGTATGTAGACAGAACTCAAAGCTTCAGGACCTCAGACCAGCTCTTTGTCTGTTACGGAGGCCAGCTGAAGGGAAAGGCTGTCTCCAAGGAGAGGATGGCCCACTGGATATTGGATGACATTGCCTTGGCTTACGAAGCACAAGGCGTGCCTTGCCCGCTCAGGCTGCATGCTCACTCCATGAGAGGCATTGCATCCTCCTGGGCGCTGGCACGTGGCACCTCGCTAACAGATATTTGTAGAGCTGCGGGCTGGGCGACACCCGACATGTTCACTAGGTTCTATAGCCTACGTGTAGAGCCAGTAGAAGGTAGGACTCAACAGGTGGAAGCACCGTCTCTTGTCGGCTTGCTATGCCTACAGTTGTGCTCATGTCTCCAGAGCGTAAAACCTGTTGAGTCTTTCGAAACCCTCGGCAGCTAGATGTTGTGGAGCGACATCTAGCTTGCTAGCTTCCACGGTTGCTCCTAAACGGAAGCCTGTGTCTTTCCTTTGGGAGAACCTGTCTCTTAGGAGATTGGTGTTACCCCAGTAATTTTATATGCAAACAACCCCACAAGGTTAGTCCATATGTTATCTCCACATGACTCCTTTGGGAAAGGATATGGCTTACGCAGCATTCCTTTTCCAGTGGGAAGGGCACGCTTTCCCAGTGTTATCCAATAGTCTCACTGAGTCAGAACAGCAGTATGAACTTCTCTGTGTAAGCCCTGTCCCATCAGGTAAGAGGGAGTAGGAGGTTTACACAGGGTTCTGGATGGGGTGTCGGCAGCTGTGGTGCTTTGGTAGGGGATTCCTTTTCGTTGGTCATCCGACGTAACATTGAGGGAACGGTCTCGGTTACGTATGTAACCCTTGTTCCCTGAAAGACGGAACTGAGACATTACGTCACGCGTCGCCAGGTCACCGCGATGCAGCACAGCTGTTGCAATTATCGCATGCCAATGTGCATTAGCTCGTTTTAGTTTCACTCGAAGTAGATTGGCCTCTCTAGCGATATTCTTATTCGTCGTTCATCCGACGTAACGTCTCCGTTCCCTCTTTCAGGGAACGAGGGTTACATACGTAACCAAGATGTTTTTCGTGGACATTGAGTACTCTTTAGCATACTTTTTCAAATACGGAAATATGGAAAATTCTGTAAAGGTTCCGGACACTTAATTCTATGCTTTTTATATTAAATGCAATTACTTGTGTTGTTTTTACCGACTTGAGTATACTGTAGGACTGTAATTTCTTTACTCTATTGTCTTTGAAATATGGTTAATGTACTTTCCGAATGTACTGACAAGCATTAAATATACTTTAATGTAATTTCTATTGAAAGTTGTGTCATTTATTTATATATTCAGTGCATTCAAAATACATTCAATTTAAATGTAATTTACATTTAGTATGTTAGTCAAAACATCAAAATAAGTGTACTCATTCAAAGTGTGACATAAAAATGATTGAAACGATTATTAAAATGTCAAACCTTTATTTTGAGATTATTAAAAAAGTGCACTTAAGAAAAAGTATCTATCAAGTGTCTTAAAGGTGGTATCAGCGATTTCAGGCCCAAACATAAATGATCACATTCATCTAATATTTCGCTAGCTGCACGCCCCATAAGCATGCTGTCAAAAAACCGCGTCTCTCTAGGTAGCCTAGGCTCTGAGATCTGCACACAAAAACAGCTGTTTTCAGTCTGTTTGGCCAAACAATCAAAACCCAAACAGATAGTGTTCCAACCAATCACCGACAGGGGCGGGTGTTGTGAGATTTTCGCGTGCAGCCGTCATAGGCAGCCGTGCACGAGCGCAAAACCTCACAACACCCGCCCCTGTCGATGATTGGTTGGAACACTATTTATTTTGGTTTTGAGTGATGTTGATACCAACTGTTTTTGTGTGCAGATCTCAGAACCTAGGCTACCTAGAGAGACGCGTTTTTTTGACAGCATGCTTATGGGGCGTGCAGCTAGCGAAATATTAGATGAATGTGATCATTTATGTTTGGGCCTGAAATCGCTGATACCACCTTTAAGGTTTTATGTTGTTGTTTTTTAGGTTGTTTGCTGAATTTGTTCTTTTTAGATTGTTCCATTTATTAAAATATTTTAAAGCTGATATTTTGTTTATGCAGATAATTTTTTATAAGAATGTTTATTTGAAGTGGTTGAATGTCTTTTTTAAAATGTTTTATCTATTGAAATTGTTGGTTTGTTTATTGATATTGTTAGTCTGTTTAGAGATCTGTGAAGGCATTTTAGTGAGAGTCTTTAAATACCTGATAGATTTCTCATTCCAGCTGAATTGTGCACCCCTAAATCTTACCAACAAACCCACAAGATGGCTTATCTCTGCCCCACAGAATTCACACAATAGCAAGAGAGAGACAGCAGAGATAAACGGGGCCCTATGGCCCCGTTAGAGTCGCGGGGCGGAACGCATACATTAACATTAAACAGCAATATATTACAGTGATAACAGTCACTGCGGTGACACTGGAATTTGTTTTGACTTGAAAAGAAATAAAAGCCTTGTCACAGCAATTCGGGTGGAGATGGAGGGATTTTCTGAAAAAAGAGAGAATTGGCTCCTTCAGTAATTGGTATGTGCAGTGGTTCCCACCCAGAGTTACTTTTCAGCTGCTGGTGGCACCTTATTGAGCTACAGTTTAAAAATGCCATGCCAACCATGAAGGATTGTGCAACTTTTGTGTCTTTTAGCTGGTGTTTTATATAGAGATTAAGATCTGTGCGTTAAGGTGCATAAGTGACAGATAGGGGGCAGCAAAACCCAACACAAAAAGAATTCACCCAAAAATGAAAATTCTAAATTATTTCCTCACCCTCATGTCTTTTCAAAATTCAAACCCATGTGAAACAAAAGAAGATGTATACTGCATGTTTTCCAATCTGTTATTTTTATTTTGCTGAATTTAAAATTGTTTGCTTAATAAATATTGTCAACAGGTATTGAACAATAAAATATGACAAAATTCTCGTTTTTGTGTGAACTATCAATTTAAGAGCTGGAACCTCCAGCACATTAATTTATCTAACTAAATAGGGTTTTTATACAACCTCAGAGGAAACAATCTGCATTTTTAGAAACATTTTTTTTATTTTTTTTATCAGTATTACTTATTCATACATTGTCTTAACAAATGAGGATGTACCCGGATGTCATCAAATATTTATTTCACTTTTGGGCACAAATTTGTCCCTAAAGTTTGGTTAAGTTGGTACACACACACACACACACACACACACACACACACACACACACACACACACACACACTCACACTCACACCATGTTTTATGGGGACTTTCCATAGACATTGATTTATACTGTACAAACTGTATATTCTATCCCCTAATCCTAAACACAACCCTCATAGAAAACTTTCTGCCTTTTTATAAACTAAAACCAAAACCAAAAAAATTCCCCACAAGGGAAAAATTACTGGTGTTACGATCTTTGTGGGGACGTATTTGCTCCCCATAATGTAGGGTTTACCAGGGCCACACACACACATTGAACAATAAACCTATATGCTCATTATAGCCTCTTATTGCTGTTCATTAGATGCTTGGCTTGTTTATTTGTTTATTCATTCAGTGTGTTTATTTGATAATTAATGAATCAATCAGAAGTTTATAGAGTGATTTAGTACCTAATAAAACACACACAGAGCTCTTGTTTTCATTACCCCATTCTTGTTTTCATCTGCCCCAAGACTTCTTCACCTTGATTAGAGAAAGAAGGCCTAACATGAAAGTCCTCCAGCTCTGTTACATCCAGAACAATGCTTCACACTCCTGAAATTCTGGGTAAAAATAACCTCTCAGATTCTAAAGGCGGAACACATAATCAATCGCTCTGGTTATATTCTTATATCTGTTGATTGTGAATATTGTGTGTTTGTTAACACTGAACCCAGTCGCTGAATTAGCGATGGTGACTGTGGATGTTCTTTTTTGACAGTATCATTATTCATTTCTGCCTGTCTTCCTCTTTCTCTCAATCTATTGGAGGGGAGAATGAGAAAAAAAAACTTTGTGGAGCACGTTCAGATGTAACACACAGATCCATCACAATAACAGTTCTGTCAAAGAGATAAAGAGCTCAGTGTGCGTCTCTATTCATTTCGCACTGCTTGTCAATCTTTTGTCTCTAATATACTCATGATCATACACTGCTTCTGCAAAAACATAAACACTCGCCTAAATAATTCTTCTTGTATAAGCGGGTGGCTCTTGTTCAGAATAAGCTACAAAGTTGACCAGGCTTTATGGTGATATTTAAAGGTACACTTTGTAACTATTTTTGTTCTAAATTTCCATAGTTTATATTATTGAGTACATCAAAAATCCATCTTCCAAAAAGTGTTTTTGTCTTATCCCGAATCACCATGGTACACCTATAATAAGTGTTTAAATTCAGACTATTTTTGACTAGGTGGGACGACAATGCTGCGAAGTAGCCCAGTACCTGCATGACTCGTTATATAGATAAACTGAGAGAAGAAGCTCCGGCTACAATTATTTTTCCGCAAGACGCATGCAGTTTTGTTCATTAACAGCTAGAACACCAAAAGTTACATAATGTACCTTTAAGACTGGTTCTGCAAGATTACTATTACATCATATTTAAAGGTGCTTTTATATCACACTTTAATTTGCTCCGATGCGGGACAACTTGTCATCAAACTGGGCGCGGCGGAAGTACCGCTGAAAAGGCGGAAGTACTGCTGAAAGTGGCCGTAATCCAGGCCCAGCTCCTGGAGCAAGTGGTGAAACTCGCCAAACTGGGTACGCCTCCGGAGGGTCTGGTAAACCCAAGTACACTCCAGAGCAAATACAGAGCGGTGACTCTCTCGATGAATGCTCAATCAACATCAGCCATCTTGCAAACAGACAACCGGCTAGCACTTGCCCCTCCCACAAGAAGCAAATTTTGCCTCGAGCGTGCATCTATTTCGCTTCAAATGCTCGCTTTGGACACGCGAGTGGATTCAAAATGTTCAACCGTCCAACTAGACGTGATAGAAGCGAATTTGACACGCAATTCGCATTCGGTTTGAACGCAGCGTAAAAAGTTTAAATGCTCGATTTGTTTGCATATCATAAAGCTTAATGTATACTTCAACTTTTAAGTGTACACTAGTGACAGTGCCGCGTTAAACCTTTGTGGGAATAATAATATTAAACAATGTTATTGAGTAATAATCTTACAAATCAGAAACAGCCCAACAAATAAAATGAATTAAATATCACTCACCACTAAATGTGCTTTCTCCTGCTCTTCTTCAAAGAGAATTCCTCTATCAAATCCTTAAAATCAAGTTGACGCAGAATGTCGTACTCACTTGACATTACTGTCAAACAGTTCAGCCTTTGTTTATCCATTGATGACCCTTATAAGTCCCAATTTTGAAAATTACCTCTCTCCCAAGGCATTTAACACAGGGAGGGTGAGAAAGATCCTTTACGTAATTTCTACATTGGGGAATGCACACTGGAGCTGCTTTTCTTTTTGAAAAATATTCAAGGCCCTAGAAAGCCTGAAAATGCTTGAATTTATTTTGTGCAAAAAGTTTTCTGTGAAAACTTACCTGGTCTTCTAATGTGTTATTTCGCCAACACTTTGTGGCCCTATGCATACTAACTTGCTTGATTTATGTTAGTTACGCGCATTTACGCATTACGTTAAGTGTTTCTCGCGTGAGGTACTTTGTGTTGTACATTGCCATGATGTTCATGTGTGTAAAACTGTAACAATGTATCTTACAAGGTAACACGATGTAACCTGGCTCTCACTTGAAACGTGTCCCCACATTAAGTGCTTGAATTTGAGGGTATTGGACCTGGAAAGGTCCTTTTGAATTTGAATCCTATTCTCTTAATGAGTAATAGGTGTTTTTTGGGCGTAACGTGCAATAAAAACCAATCAGAGTCTCATATCCCATTCCCTTTAAAAGCCAGTTGCACACGCGGCATGGCTTATTTGCTATTTACTATTTACATGGCGGAATTAGCAAGCGTTAAGACTGAATGCGGCTCTAGAGAGGAAACGGATCTGCTCGTGTGCCAGGTTAAAGCGTGCAAGCAGACCCTCTACGGGACAAGCCGGATTCCACCATATCTTTATGTACACAATAATAACCTTTTACATTGTAATCCTTTTATTTTTACTCTGTGTGTGTAATAATCAAAGTGTACGCACCCACCTTGTGGACTCGCCTATAGGCGTAACGTGCCCTTTAAATAACAAACAAAATATTGCGCCATTGACTTTAGACCAGGTTTCAGTTGTCTCAAAATAGCAACACCCCAACAATGCGCCTGAACACACCTCGTTTTCAGACCAGCACGCCTATGGGCGCACAAATGGGCGCAAATGCATTTGCTATTTAAACAGCGTGGTGCAGGACGTGAAAATTATAACTGTGTCGGGCTGAAACTAGCAAAAAACACTTAATGCCTGGCGCCCAGTTTTGGGTATGATAGGGCCCAGAGTGTTTCATGCAGATGGTGAAAAAAGGTTCTGCAGCAATGTACAGTATGAGAAAATAATGTTTTTTGAACACTAAATAATGTAAATGTATTCTAGCAGGGCCCAAAAACAAAACTATGAACTTGTAAATGAGCATAATATGGGCACTTTAACATCAAACATATGAATCAGTACAATTCCCCTGATCACACCACAATAATTCTTGCTTATATCTTCACCCTCCCCCATCCATACAGCTTTCTTACACCTCTACTTTCATGAACATATGGCTGCAGAAAGGGGTTTGTACCATACGGAGCAGTTTGTCTCTGTCGGACCGCCGCATTGATCTGCTTTGTTGAGGATGTGATTAGATAGATGTCCATAAATGCTCTCGTACACTGAGAAGGACATCAGATATCTGCCTCTAAGCTCATTTCCATATTAATACACAAAAGCCTGGGGTTGCTTCTTCTGTACCTGCTTTAATGAGAGTCAGCTCAGAGGTCAGAGAGGACACATTAAGCTGTGACAAAACCATGCTGACATTTCCTCCTGTCTGCAAAAGTGCTCTTTAAGAACAAAGCTAAAGAGCTCTCAGAGAAACTGTTGGATTTCCATTAATCTAAAATCAAAAGTGGCCCCTGCAATTCATCATGCATTATAAAACTAATGTTACCCTCAAATGATACACATAATACATATGTTTAATGTCTCAATAGATTATGCAAAACATCTGTATTAATACAGCATACACTTTCATGGGGTTACTCTGCTGTGGTTTGTGATAGATGTAATAGATGTCTGTATGATGAAACGCTGGTCATAGCTGAACATCGTTAAAATCTAATGACGACCAGAGAGCTGAACCTAACTCTGGAAGAATTGCATCAGGATTTTATTAAAATAATAGTTCATCCACCAAATACAACTATAAGAATTCATAGAAAGAGTCTATACACATGCATATTGCAGCAGATGCATGCATTGAACCACTGGTTTGTATATGTGTGAGCCAAGGTCATTTTTGCATTTGGAAGGTTGCAACATATCCCATTTTAACATTTATTCTAGTTTAGTTTTATGGATATATTTTGGTTTCCATGTTGTATGTTTAACTTACAATTTTAATGATTATAGTTCTTATAATCTGATAAGACAGTTTTTTTCCTTCTGATACCAAGTTTCACGAAATATGATAATTTCGTACATGGTACGTACATGCAAGGCCGTAACCAGGGTTTGAAAATTAGTGAGGTCCGAGGTGAGGTGCAGGGCCGGATTAAGAATTCAGAGGCCCCTGGGCACAATCAATGTCTTGTATGCCCCCCCTTAGGCAGGCCTAATGTATAGTTTGTCCAAGGACATTTTAATTTTGCATTAAGAGTTTTAGTTTACTGACTTAAAAGGAACTTTGTTGTACTATGCTGGAGTAAAGTTCATAAATGATAGATCTTTCCCATATAGGATTTTGTAAAACTATGTTGGGTAAACCTCTGTCCCTCTAGGGGGGTTCGGGGGCATGCTCCCCCGCAAGAAAATTTTGTACATTTTAAGGTTAAATGCATCAATCTGGTGCTCTTTGAGAGCTCAAAATTAAGAGCTTCAACGGGCTTCAACCCATGAACTGTGCACAAATAAAAAACATTGACTTGTACCTGGACATTAAAGGGGGCTCAAACATATTTTTTAGTTATGATATGGAGTTTCAGTCTACATTACATTATAACTGGTGTTTTAGTATGCCAAACAATTAGTATAATAATATAATAATGATTTCTATAATTATTCCTATGACATAAAATCCATATAGCCTAATAAATGAAAATGAATATTTCAAAAGTATATTTTACATTACACTATAGGAAAATTACAATACTTTTGTCCTAATGTCTTCACTTGCAAGAAATAAACCCTTTGATCGCGTGAGCAAAGTGCGCACTTTTCTTTAAATCACGCAGCACAAACATAATGCCTATATAGGATACTTAAAGTCTTGTGCTGTTTTATAAAGCACAAAACCATATCACGGTTTCGATATTAGTTCGTTGGCAAAATATAACGCTAGAGACCTTTATGTTAGGCTATACATTTTACATCTCATGTGTATTGGGAAAAGGGAGAAGAGGGAGAAGAGCGAGTTCGGCAAAAGGCGGATTCGAACTCGAGTCGAACGCGTCAAAAGCTACTTAGTTTCAAGCACCTCACGCACGCCCAACGACCCGTGCAACTGTAGCTATTTAGTTGTGGGTGCCTTTTTTGCTAAAAAGACAGGCACTTAGTGCAAATTATACGCGCCATTATCGGAAATGTAAAAGAAAAAAAAGTTTATTGGCACTTTTTGGTCATTTCATGACTTTCAAATTGACATCAACTACGATGCTGTTGCATCATGCTTGTAGTTTCTTTTGCGCTTTATTTATAAATTATAATAAAGTGACATAAAGCGCTCTGCCGCATTTTTTACAGTCTATGCTCACAACACGCTCTCAAGCCCCGTTCACTGATCTACCTTCTCGCAGCGACATAAATTGCAAACACACATATGACGCGGTTTAAACGGCTAATTAATCATTCAGAGAGCTTGAAATTTTATTTTTGAATATAAAAAAATGACCGAGGTCCGGACCTCGGTGACCTCATAGCTGGCTACGGCCATGCGTACATGGTACATGTCTGGTGTTGTTTTAGTTTAATTTTCATGGACTTTTAGGCTGTTTCTCATTGTTTCCTGTGTTTCCTTTGTTGTCATTTGTAATGATGAGGCATTCAGGCAGGCAATGGACTAGGCTGGGAAGCGGATCCACGTGCAGTAGATTTATTAAAATAGTCCACAAGGTCAGAGAACACAAGGTAGTTTGGTTAAGCAAAAACATATGGAACAGGAGAAAACACAAGAAAATCCAGGAAACGTACATACTGTACAACGACTGACAGACAAGCAGGGCTATAAATGCTGAACTAATGAGTTCCGATGGAAACTGATAAGGAGATGGGTGTGGTCCATGACAACAAACAAAAGAACAGAGCAGCAGTGAAACATGAGGAGAAAGCAACAATAGAAACACAGAACTTCAAAATAAGAGTCCATGACAACAGACACAGAAACACAGGCAGGGATCGGGACATCAATGCTTAGCATATTTTCATTGATTGATTTCACACACCTGTTCCTTATTTAGATCATTGGCACCAGCAGCGGATTTACTGGGATGGCACAGGGTGGCAACTGCCACCCTAAGAGAAAGCTTTGCCACCCCAACTGCCACCCCAGAATTATAACAGAATATCATACAGTATAAATGTGTTTCAAGTACTACTTTTCAGCAGCGGCGCTTCAATGTGGTAATAAAAAATACAGCGTAATGCAAAATAATGGCAAGAAAACACATACTGTGCATGATGGTTTCATGCGCATGCAGCACGCCCAGTGTGGTCTGCTTTATTAACAAATGACTCAATAAACCAGTTGTGAGTCAAAAACACTCAGCACAGCCCAGTTCACTTACAAATTGTTTTCCCATTTGTTTGTGAATTGGAAAATTACTACTCCTTGGCTACTCAGTTTACTCTTTGTGTCTTGTGTTGGTTGTGTTAAGCACATTGTTTCGTTGCGATTTGTGTCTCATTGGATTACTCTCTTTTGTGTTGGTTATTACACTACTGTTAGGGCCTACTATTTGACACACTAAGCTTTACTTTTTCTTTGTGAACCTGAACTTTACAAGAGGGATTCCTTTTCCTAACCCTTATAATGAATAAAAAAATGCAAATGCAGACTATTTTTGCATTCCAGAGTAGTTTTGACCTGGTTGAATGTAAGCTTATAAAACATAACATAACATATATATTTTTTAGCCCTTAAATGCATGAATGATTCTACCTATCATTCTTACATAATTTGGGTCTTTAGCGACCCGGATCTATATCTAACACAGATGGCTCTCTACCTGTCGCCAAAGCTCATTTCTCAGTACATTCAGCATTTGGCTCATATCACCAAATCTACCATCAAGTGACAGTGCGTTCAAGTCCTACTGGGAAGTTCGTTCAAATCACTTTGGTCGGAATAAGATGGCGGTGTGCTTTCTCTTAATTAATTACTAGGGGTGTGACGAGACACTTATCTCACAAGACGTGACGACTCGAGATTGGGTTCACGAGAACGAGACGAGATTTTTGCACAATATTTTATAAAAATCCTCGATGACAAAGTTCATGACTGAAAAAACAGTCTGCCGGTGCATTTTGAAATGTTTTAACTAGAGGTGGGCATAGATTAATTTTTTTAATCTAGATTAATCTAGATTAATTTTGAAATTAATCTAGATTAATCTAGATTAAAATGGCTCATTTGAATTCTGCCGAAGGCATTCAGAATATGTGTCTTTGAGTCTTTGAGAACGTGTTTCTCAAGCCAGGTGGCGCATTAGACCAGGGGCACATCTCCTGTTTCCAAAATGCATCACAAACTGCTTAAGAAAGCTGTTTTACTCATAGACTGTAAAAGGTTACTACTGTACTGTTACTGTCCGTAGGCAACATTAGGTAGGCCTATGTTATTATCAACTACTATAGGCTATCAATAAGGGATGGGCGATATGATTTTGACCACTTAATTAAGTTTTGTTTTGCAGAAAACGATTTTTTTAAGTGAATTTCATTTTGTATAAATTGTATCTTAATTTTAATATTTTTTTATCAACAAATTGTCAAATACCAAATATAGCAGACAACACAATCATAGAGGTGCCCGCGTGGTCACTTGCACTGCTCGTAAACAGGAGCGCATCTCATCCTAACTTAACGAAACTCAGCATATGCCTCACATACATGAAATATATCTTAAGAAAGCTTGAAATGTCTTTTTAACAATTTAAAACGAAAAGAAATAGGCTACTCTCTGGTTATGTAATGATGTGCATTTCTCTAGGCGTGTTCACTACTACGGAGATGGCGATCGTCAACTTCATCTTTACAGCTGTTGTTGCTGTTAATAAACTAAAAATAATAGGCTTATAATTTTATTAAACAACAAATTAAATTAAATTTTTATTGTATTAAAAAAGCAACAAAAAAATCCTGTTTATCAATATTGTGTGTGTGTGTGTGTGTGTGTGTGTGTCGAAATAATTTGTCCGCTGCTGCTCAAAAAAAAAATAAAAAAAAATAAAAAAACGGTCAAAAACCCCACTGTCAGTGTTTTGTAAGGAACAGGCAAATATGTTCAATATAGCAGGAGACATTTTAATTGTTTACTAATAAAACAGTTATTTTTTATGTCAGTGTCGGCTAGACGAAGTTGACGACTCGCGATCTTCGCAGCGCTACCACATCTTTAAATCACTATTAGTAGGCTATTATTTAAGTTAACATAAAATACATAGACCTACACCACAAAAACTAGTTTAGGATAAATTCGTTAAAACTGGGCGATTCCAGTGAATGGACGTGACATTTGCAGTCAAAACTTAAAATAAAAATTATCAGAAAATGCATTTATTTGAAACGTCTGAAAGGAGTCAAGACATTAGAAAAAATATCAGTCTACACATGCGTTTTATATTTAATATGAGGGAAATACACATGTGACGTGACACAAAAAAATCTTTAACTTTTAGGTGGCAAAATATTTTTTAGTAATTCTTTAAATTACACTGTGCAAACCAAAATATATATACCCACCGGATGAATAAAGATCGGCCTCCACAGAAAATTAAATTTTATATTATTTTTATTTTATTTTTCGTGTTTTCGTTTATGTGAAAAAAAATGTTACGGACGTGACAGTTCTCCATTACGCACAAACATGACTGCTCTGAAGCGACTTTAAAAATTGCACAGAGACCTCAAACAGAAAGCACAAAGCCTTTCTTTAAAGTGAATTTCGTTTTTTTGAATTAATTTTATCTTAATTTTAATCAATGTTTCATCTGGATTTAATAAATAAGAAGTAAATATAGTAGAAAATAGATAATCATGACACGGAGACGCGGGCGAGTGAACTGGACTCTTGTCTCATAAATGAACCGAAACTCAGCGTAAGGTATGCTACTTGCCTCATAGACCTGAGAAATATATAGAAAGCTTGAAATGTCTACTTTTAAACATGCTGAACAATTCAAAACGAAGGAAAACAGACTGCTTTCTCCTTATGAAATGTGCATTTCTCTCTGGCGCGTTCTGAGACGATCGCGACGCATCGTCAACTTCATCTTTGCAGTCGACACAGAAAACACTTGTTTATTAAAAACAATTAAAATGTCTTGCTATATTTGACATATTAATAATCATTACTTTTGCCGGTTCTTTGTGACAGCTTTTAGATGCTTTATTCGCAACGCCACCCACATGTTGAACGCGTCACACTGCATCAGCACCGAAAACATGATTTTTTTTTTTCAAATCTAAAATAAAAATCGTGATACGAACCGAATCATAGGTTTGGTCTATCGTTACAGCCAGATGAGAAAGCAAGAGTTTATGGTTTAAAAACAAACGTGCCTTTTTTCACAATCATTTTGGAGGGTCATAGAAAAAATTATTGCTGGCGAAGGGAGGGTCATGTCTTTTTTGACAACAGATCTCAAAACTCCTTTGGTGGCCCCTTAAATAAATAACGAACAGTCCCTAAGTAAAAGGTATAAGAAGCTATACAAATAAAGCAAACAATTCAGTCAAACATACAAAGTCAGCGCTCTAGTCTAACCATACAACGGTAAAGTTAAATAGCTTATGTATAGCTTTATTTGTATAGCTTCTTATACCTTTTACTTATACTTTTATAATGGCTAATATTGATTAAAAACTGAAATTTAACAAAAAGAGACTGGGATGAGTTTTGTCATTTTAAATTGTAATAATTGTATATGTAAAAAATTTAAAAACTGTAATGTTGTTTACTGCAAAATCTGTTGTTTAGTACAAATGCACATATTGCCTGGACCATATTAAAATGTTTAATGTTTTTATATTATATTTAAAACGAAAAGAGGCAGGTTTGTGTTTTATATTTTGTTTTGTTTTTTTATAAATAGGCAATGTGCAGTGAATAATCAATACGCGTTGCCTGAACCACATTTGTGTGGCTATCATGTTTAAGATTTCTTTAAATGAAAACGAAAAGAGTTAGTATGGTGTTTTATCACATATTTCGTTGTCTAAAATATACACAGAGATAGCCGGAGTAGCAGAGCGAGCTAAGTGACGCGCGCTGCGTCTGAAGGTGGGCGGGGTTAGGATTTCCCAAGATTTTCCATGATGAAAGTGACCAATCATAAGAGGGTCAGTGCCCTCCTTGGTTTCCGCCCCCAAATTGTCAAAAGTCATGTAGACTCGAGCGAGCAGAAATCAGCTGAGCAAGCAGAAATCCACTGCGCGAGCAAAACAGCACTCCGCGAGCAGATGCCCGCTGCGCGCGAGCAGGATTCCACTGTACAAGCAGAGTTAACCTATGAGAGTATGCCAGGCGCTCGCTCGCAGCTACCTGTACACCTCTCGGTTGTTGAATTTGTGCGCGAGTACTTTTATCATGCCAGCTGAAGGTTCATTTTTGCGCGTGTGAAATAACATAATGTGCTCGTGAGCATGTCTTACACGCTCATGACATTTGACTAAAAAGTAACGCCATAAAAACCTGTGGCCTGATGCTAGAGAGAGGCAGGATTGGCCCCTCAATTATTTGTTCGAATTACAGTTTAGTTTCTGCCTTTTTTTCTCATTACTGTAATTCTGTAAATTACTACAGACTATTGAAGCAAACTGCTCATTTTAATTTTCCTTAAAGAATTGTTATGTTCTAAAAATTTAAATAAATCATGCGAAAGAATGTCACTCTTTTCTTTGAAGAAAATATTACTTTGTATGAAGTCACTGAAATTGTTCAAACTATAAAGATGAAAAGTTAGTGTTTTCTGTATTGGTGTTTGATGCTAGTGTTTTTACTCTCAGTGTGTTCTGAGTGAGAGTGTGTGTTATCTCAGTGAGGGTTGTGCATAGTGTTTGGCTGCACTGAGCCTGTTTTGAGCCATGTGTTAAGAGTTGTGTTGCTTGGAGTGAGTTTCACAGGTGATGTGAACGGTTTAGCTCAGGTGACTGTTAGTAGTGCAGACTGTAGTTAGAGTTTTGCACATGTAGCTCTAGTTGTGCTCACTGCAATCGTTGTTTAGCAATCGGAAAAAACTGTATAATGCCATAATATTCTGTGCAGGCAATTAGCTTACTGCGCTTTAAATAATAGAAAAGCCTGAAAATATCACGGCTAAATATCTTTTAGTATTGTGGTATCCCGCCATATTTTTCACTGACACGCCCCCAACTCGTAAAGATCGGGACTTAAAGGGGTCAGCGGATGCTCATCTTCTTCAAGTTGGTATGATTCTTTAGGGTCTTCATGTAAAGTTTGTAACATACTTTGATTAAAATTCCTCAAAGTTTTGCATGTTACCTATGTTATATTCCTCAAGAGAGCATCCCGGAAAATGTAAAGGAGCTGGAAGAAAACAAAACTAGAGGTGTTTTGCATTGCGTGGAAGGACAGTGTTACTGTATACAGAAAAGCCTTAAAAACTCAGATCTGGAAAAAAGATCTGCTTACTTTGCGATTCTCTTAGAAGAAAACAAACACAATTTATTGTTACAGTGGCTAAATTAATGTGAAATAAAGCTTCAACAAGTTCAGACATTTCCAAACAGCACAGGAGTAATGACTTTATGAACTTTTTTACTTGCAAGATTGATACTACCAGAGATAAAATTATAACCATGCACCCGTCTAATACAGTATCACAGCAGATAATGCACCATGGACCCACTGAAGAACAATTCAATTCATTCTTTGCAATAGAATTGTCTAAAATGGTTGACTCCTCAAAATCAACAACATGTATGTTATTGTTAATTCATCAATGTCATTAGGATATGTCCAAAAAAAACTTCAAGCTGGCTGTTATTAAACTTCTCATAAAAATATATTAGGGCTGTCAATCGATTAAAAATTTTAATCGCGATTAATCGCATGATTGTCATGAGTTAACTCGCGATTAATCGCATTTAATCGCACATTTTTTATTTGTTCTAAATATACCTTAAATTAATACTTTTCAAGTGTGTAATACTCTAATCAACGTGGGCATTGATAAATATAGATGCTTTATGCAAATGTATGTTTATTATTGAAACCATAGTCAATATAGCATGAAGACGAGACATGTTTCAAAGGTCATAGATGTTTTTCAAAGAACTTGTTTATGTCTATTAGACACATGTAGAAAGAACAAAGAAATACCAGGTTCCCATTACTTCTCTTTCTTTGCACTTAGCAATTTACTAACACAAAAATGTTTAGATTTTTGCATGACAGGGCAGCTCTTCTGAAAATGCTAAATGTACATTTAGCATTTATTATTACATTGTAGTTTGTCTCTCTCTGTGCCCATTTTGATGAAGCTAAATTCTCAATACATTCTCAATAAAACGTATATTTTACTGTTTCTGTTGTCAAACAACGGAATGAATTTGAAATGGTGACTGAAACGCGACCAAATAAACATAACCAGCTCTCCCTTCCAAGACGTTAATCTGCACAAAAATTCTGATAATCGATCCGTCGTCTGGTGAAATCAAATACACATAAGCTAAAGACAATATCCGTGCTCTGATTTCGGCTATATTTGTAAAATTAGAGAAGCAACATAATATCTGTGTTTAACTGAATTAAAGCGCTGCTCCTCCGCGTGAGACGCAGAGAGGGAGAGCGAGAGAGAGAGAGGCGCGCGCGCGTGCTTAGAGAGCAGTACCGGCGGTACCGGTAGGCTATATTCTCAGAAACTAAATAAGGTTTGGGCGCTTTGTTGAAGGGAAAAAAATCGCTAAAGGGGTCTGCAATGTCGCAAAGTAGCCAACACTGAGTATCTCCATTTCTCCAACTAGGGGTTGGGTCACGGGTCAAACAGAAAATAGGCCTACGCGCTGCGTTAATCGTCCGTTAAAAAAATTAGTGCCGTTAATGTGATTTTGCGTTAACGCGTTATTAACGCGCTAAATTTGACAGCCCTAAAATATATATATAAAAAAAACACAACTTGATCCAAGAGAATTAGTTCATTACATCCTAATCTGGGATCTGCATTTTCTGTCAGAAATACTAGAAAAGGCACTATACTTCCATTGTATATTGGCATTAGTGAAATTAGTAATCAATTTGTAGCCGTAAATGAAGAAGCATCATATCGATCACAGGTTCAGTATGGAGTACCACAGGGCTTAGTACTAGGACCTTTGCTTTTGACCCTGTGCTAGCCTTGGGAGATATCATTAGGATATCATTATTTGATAGCAATATTTTATTTGAAAGCCACATTTCTAGTATTTGTAAAACCAAATTATTCCATCTTACTAAATTATGACATATGCTCTCATTGTCAGATGCAGAAAAGTTAGTTAATGCGTTCATGAGCTCAAGGCTAGATTATTGTAATGCTCTACTGGGGGGTTGCCCGGTATGCTTAATAATCAAGCTTCAGCTGGTCCAAACTGCAGCAGCCAGAGTTCTTACTAGAACCAGAAAATATGACCATAGAGATTGGCATGGAGTACTTTCCATAAGATCATCTCTCAATGCAAATCAAACCAGCTATTAGGCTAACTGAAATAAAACCATGCCAATCTCTAGGTATGGTGAAGGCTATGTGATGATGTGGGGCTATTTTAATTCCAAAGGCCAGGGGAACTTTATCAGGATGCATAGTATCCTGAATCCATGAAGTAACTGGCCTTTAAAAATAAAAATCTGCCTGCCTCTATGGGAATTTAACATAGGGGTGTCCAGACTTATGCACCCTGTATTTTAAGGAAGAACATTTATTTATTTACGATACATTATTCATTCACAAAGAAAATTGGTGTCCTTAAAGGTTGGATTTTTCCTAATTTTTTTAATTAAGGCATTAAGTTCAATTTTCAAAAGATGATTTTTTATTCCTCTTTTTAGTCAACTTTAGCATGGGTGTCTAAACTTATGCATAGCACTGTATATTGCATTTCTGTCCATAGATCCTCAGAAATATTACATATTGCACCTTTAATTTTGACAACCCTATAAAAAAACACTAGGACATACAGGTACTGTATACTGTATCTGCTCAGTATAGCTGCATTTATTCTTGTGCATCTTTTTTTTATTTATTTTTTATGATTGTCATGGCACAGTTTAATGGCTCTATAATTTCATTTAAGAAGCGGAGAATTGAGCAATCAGTGGACTTTTTCCAGTACGTGTGTTCAGAAATTAACTTAAAATCAGTAGAATCACTAATGAAAAGTAAAAAAAACAAAAACAGCCTTTTGTTATTTTGAGATTTTAGTCAAACCTATTTTTCATTCGTCCAAAACAAACACAAAATATGATGCAAGCACTTGTGCACATCTGGCAATACTTTCAGCATTGCCCCTCACTCTATCTCACCATCTACCTGCTCTTTCCTCAGTAGCTTCTGAATAATTCTCTCTCATTAATAGCCGGTTTGAGCCAGGGGATCTCAAGCTTTGACTCAAATCAAATATTTAACACGGGCTAAACAGCTCAAGAATCAATGATGCAGTCTGGAGCTCACACCTGTCTGCCTCATTCAGTGCCTCTGTGAATTAGTCTATCACAGTAATGTGTAACAGAATAGATATGATGAGAAATAGTTGATAGTAATATTCCTGTCAACCTGACAAATATCCCATCTTGCCCAGGTAGGGCAACTGTCCGTCAGTAACCTGCTGGTCTAGTGTATCTCTGTTCTTTCCAGAGCTGTATAATTCAACAGCTACACTCTGAACCGGACCTGTCAGATGGCTCATATCAAAAGAATCACATAGACAGTATTGATTCTCTGGAGCTTATCTTTCTGAGGTTCAGTCTGAGACAGATCAACCGAGCATAGTCACAATGAAATGACATAAAATGCACTTAAATAAAGGAAAGAAAAGAAAAGTTCAGGCAGTTAAGGTGCAGAGTGTAATTTCTGTGAAACTACATTATTCAATTTCTGAGGAAAACTCATCTCCACAAAGTACAGTTTTCTTACTGGGTTTTAGCACAATGCTATCCAATCTCTAGGGTGGTATGAATGGTCACTAAGATGTTTCTTCCCTGTCCATCCCTAACTCCTTGATTGGGCCAGAATTTGACATGTCTCCCTGTTAACCCCTGCTGGTGTAACTTCACTAACTGCTCTCAAAAAAAATATTTTTCTCCACTGGTCAATAAAAAGTATAAATCAAATGAATCTAATTTAACCAAATTGCTATCTCAATTTATTTAATTTACAGAATTTAATTTAATGTACTTTGTATTTTATACTTATTAGAGCACAGGACTGGCAAAACACTCATGCATTCAGCGTGAGACTCACACAATTGACACTGTTCTCACGTCACACATCCATTTTCTCACGCAGTGAAAAACAACATCACAGAGCAAAGAGGACTCGGACAACACATTGACAGACGAGACAGGGAAGGTTACTAATTCTGTGAATTTCTTACATAATTCAAACAATAAATACCAATTTGCTGCTCTTTAATGTGGCATGACAGATTGCTTTAGCAAGCGGGATGGCACGTAAACTGATCACATTTACTACTAGTTGCAGCACGCAAGTAAACATGAATGAACATCAGAAGGTATGTTGAAAGAACCACTATAACTTACTGAAATGTATCATATCTCATGTAATCGCTTTTCAATTGCGGAAAGACATCAATAAAACAGCTTGCAACTAAGCAATGTTACGTAAAATTACATAAGCCTCAGAAAACCAGAACATAACTGTGACATCTATATTGAAAAAAAAAAAACTTTATTGATTTTATTAGAATCAAAATTCAAAACACCAGTGAAAATGTTAGTTGGTAAATGTCTAAATGAGTAAGTCATTGAGTCATTCATTCATTTGATTCATTCAGGAATGAAGTAAATTGCTCTCTTTATGAATGGGCCATTGAAGTATTGGTTCACCCGATTGATTCGCTCAACTAGGATTCATTCAGAAATGAAACACCGGTGTGTGGTGCTCAGAGACACAACTGTTCTGCTGTGCCTTGTAATATTTTTGTTGGCAAAACAGACAATACCAATCATATGATATATGAGACCAAAAAAAAAAGTGGGTTGTTGCCCTGCATCATTTTTGTCATTGTTAAATGTGTTAAATCATTTAATTTGCATTATTTTCCACAACTAATTAAATTAACTTGTAAACTGACAGCCCTAATAATAATATATTATTATGATTATTATTATTATGACTAACTGTGCCATGGGAGCATGCAGTTGAATGTAAGATGCTGAAGTACATAGATATTTCAGAGGAGGCCAGACAAAATGGTTAGAGAACCGTCAAACAGTTGTTTTATTCGAATTGGGTTTCAGAGGGTTCATAACCAAGTCCACCATTAGGCTACTGAATCAGATCAGAGTCCGTGCCTCTCCGAAGCCGCAGAGAGAAGTAGCAAATGACTATGGCTTGAAAGAAAGTATCATACATGGGTCGCAAGGTAGATGAAAAGAAAACAAAGAAAGAAAGAAAGAAAGAAAGAAAGAAAGAAAGAAAGAAAGAAAGAAAGAAAGAAAGAAAGAAAGAAAGAAAGAAAGAAAGAAAGAAAGAAGGTGGGGATGACCTGTGGCTGCAAAGTTCATCGTTGAGTCCTCTAGAGAAGTTATGGGCTTATCAGGAATGATTCTCCCTCCTTTTTTAACCCTCTTTAACTTCACTCGTTATTTCATTAAAGCCTATTTATTTGGAATTGTAACATCTAGTCCTATTTGCTTATTTATATATAGGCCATTAATGCCTGTAAATGTTCAAATTTCCCAGAACAAATAAGAGTGCAATTTTTTTTTTTTGATTTAAAGTGTTAGATTATAGAATGATGACGTATGACTTATACAAGACTTCTTGAATATTTGAAATCTTTTTCATGACTGGAGTAAAATGAACATGTTTGTCAAGAAGTGCCTGGAGTTGAAGAAGCACTTGTATAAGACAACAAAAGATCTTCAGTTGGTTATTGGCAGTGCAAAAGTTCTAGTAGTGAAAACCCTGTATTACATTCTCTTTCTCTCTCCTCTTTGCAAAATGGCTTATTAAGAGGATAAAAGGGGAAAAAGCAGTCTCTTAGCTTGATAGCCAAACCACTTCCACACAATAAGACAGAGAAAGTGAGGAAATCATGAAGAAATAGAAAGAGTAAATAAAAGAGGGGCTTGTGTTTCTTGTCGTTTGAGAGGATTGATCCTTGAGAGCCATCATTTGGATCAGAGACTCTTCAGATAATTGTAGAGCTTCTGATAGCATGTGACAGTCTTAAACCTCACAGCGGTAATATGGATGAGAGAACAGCCTCATCCCTGGTGTCACTGTAGAATGAACATCAAACAGTTCTCTCAAACACAGATCCGATCCAATGCCTCTGTTTTGGTTTGAGATAAATCTCTTTTCTAAAGCCATTAATACACAGGAATCAAGCACTACAAAATATCACTCATATTCTTCAGGAGAGCTCAAGCATTAAACGTGACGAGTCTTGATGGTGTTCATTAAGCAGAAACAAGTGTGACGTTTGTTCAGAGAAATCAAAATAAGCCTTCTTTGGTTGATACGGGACAGGCAAAGAGTTCAAAAATCACCTTTTTGGCTGATTAGGGTGAGGCAGAGAGTTCAAAAGCAGTTTCCTTGGCAAACTTGGGACATGCAGTGGGAAAAAAATCGCCCCCTTGCCCGATACAGGACAAGCAGAGGAGGTGGGTCACCTACAATCCTTTGCACACATTACAATTCACGAAAATAAACGGACAGAAAACGAGTCAGTGAGAATAAGAATATGTAAAAGTATGGTAGGGGTAAAAGGCACCCCTGTTGTTGGGGCTGAAGGCACAGTAATAAACAGCTGGCTGACGTTTCCATTTCCATTTATTTATTTAGCATACGCTTTTATCCAAAGCGACTTACAAATGAGAACAATAGAAGCAGTTAAACTCACTAAAGGACAACAATATGCAAGTGCTATGACCCATCTCAGTTTAATCTAATGCAGTACATGTACAGTAATTTATTATTATTATTTATAAATAGAATAGAGGAGAAAGTGTTAGAATTACTGGATCAAGTGCTGCCGAAAAAGATGCGTCTTCAGCCGTTTCTTGAAAATGGCTACTGACTCAGCAGCTCTGGTTGAGTTAGGCAGATCATTCCACCAGCAGGGAACAGTCATGGTAAAGGTCCGAGTCAATGAGAATAAAGAATATGTAACTATGTTTTTTCATTTGTTGACACGACATAGTTAGATTCAGATGGTAAATATCATATATTAAGTTGGGTGTCCACTTTAGATAAATAACCATATTTATAATGAAACCATCATATTTAAAGGGATATTTCACCGCTGGAAGGATGAATGTGTATTTAAATTGGGTCATTTATGTAGTAGAAATGTGAAATTATTTTAGAAGCTGGTGTCTTCTAGACTGAGAAAAGCCAGAAAATGTATTTTTGGCTTATGTGGATGAAAGACAAGAACTCACAGAATGCACTTGCTTCACTGCCCTACGAGGCCACTCCCAAGCCACGCCTACTGGTTACAGAGGGCAGTATCGGAAGAAATAATACAACTAGGCTACTAGTTGACTCGAAACTGAAAAGACACCGTTTTATTGTGAGATCCCACCCCCTATGGGCGGGTTGAAAACATGCGGAACTAGCTCTAGCCTCTGGCCAAAAAAGCCTCAGAAGATGCAAAATGACGATTTTTGCGTCATCTGAGTTTTTTTTTTTTCCAGACACACAATACAGAAATCTCTCGTCTCAGGGGGACATGAGGGAGGGAAGCACGGTCATTTGTAGATTGTATCAAAGCAGCTTCACAGTGATAACATGAAAATAATACAACAAAGTTTGTTTCTAGAAGAAAATTGCGTCATCGTCCACCTTAAAGGGATTGTTCACTTTGAAATTAATTTTTGATATGTTTTAGCTTACCTCAAGGCCATCCAAGATGTAGGTGTCTTTGTTTCCGCAGTAGTTTCAATTTTGATATTTTTAGGTCAAACCGTTCTTGTCTGTCAGTCATATAATGCAGGTCTATGGTCACTGTTTCAAAACACAAGCACAGAGTCCAAATTAAAACAATTCCCCATCGTCCAAATGAAACAATTCCCCATTATAAGTACACATTGATGGCCTAAGACACGAAACAAGCGGTTTGTGTGAGAAAACGAACAGTATTTATATCGTTGTTATCTCTTGAACAACAAACGTCCAAATGATCTGACGACGCGGGCGGGTATAGATATATACATAGATGTCGCCTTGGCTACTGCAGTTCATAGGAACGAAACCGTAGCCAAGCGACATCTAGTGTATATATCTATACCCGCGTGCGGGCGGGTATAGATGTATACACTAGATGTCGCCTTCGCTACTGCAGTTCAGTGGAACGAAACCGTAGCCAAGGCGACATCTATGTATACATCTATACCCGCCCGCGCCGTCAGATCATTTGGACGTGTGCTGTTTTCAAGAGATAACAACGATATAAATACTGTTCGTTTTCTCACACAAACTGCTCGTTTCGTGTCTTAGGCCATCAATGTGTACTTATGATGGGGAATTGTTTCATTTGGACGATGGGGAATTGTTTTAATTTGGACTCTGTGCTTGTGTTTTGAAACAGTGTCCATAGACCTGCATTATATGACTGACAGACAAGAACGGTTTGACCTAAAAATATCAAAATTTAAACTACTGCGGAAACAAAGACACCTACATCTTGGATGCCCTTGAGGTAAGCTAAAACATATCAAAAATTAATTTCAAAGTGAACTATCCCTTTAAGTAAGGCAGATCAATATTAAATGTCCCTGACTAAGCAAGCCAAAAGCCAAGCCAACAGTGGCAAGGAAACAAAACTCCATCAGGTGACAGAATGGAGAACAAAAACCTTGGGAGAACCCAGGCTCAGTCAGGGGCCAGTTCTCATCTGGCCAACGAATGGACAGTGTATAATTATTATTCAGGCATTACAGGTCATTAGTCAGATTGGATCAGAACATTCAGAATATTTATTGAGTTCCATCTAGAGCTTAGATTCTCTGATATTTCCCACCACTATCCTCGGGCCGGGCCGGGCCCTTGATCAAGCATTTGTATTTTTTTAATCATTACTTTATTAGCCTAATTGGGTGGACAATGCAACACGTCACTTGTCATGCGCAGCGTCTCCTCCACTTGCACGCATCACACTGGGCCTGCTGTGCTGTATTGTGTAGCTTAAGTGCAACATGGAGCTTGAAGATGTAAAGAAATGAAAACAGGAGAATTAACTTTGAGCAAGTTTGGTGGACAGTCGGAGGTATGGAACCATTTTAAACAAGTCGTGGGCAGTGACAACATGTGTTGGCTTTGTCGAGTGTTCACGTTCAAAGTGCACACATTCCGTTCATTTTGTGAATTGATGCGTTTCGTCAGGGTGCGAAGAAATATAGAGCTGAGTATAATCAGCATAACAGTGAAAACTAATTCCATGCTTCCTAATGATATCTCCCAAGGGTAGCATGTACAGGGTGAACAGCAACAGTCCTAGTACTGAGCCTTGTGGTACTCCTAAAACTTTTGATCGATATGACATCTTTTCATTTACTGCAGATACAGTAAATATGATTTGAACCATGCTAGTGCAATTCCACTAATGCCGAAATAATTTTCGAGTCTATACAAAAGAATGTTGTGGTCGATGGTATTAAATGCAGCACTAAGATCCAGTAACACTAATAGAGAGATACAACCATGATCGGATGATAAGAACAAATCATTTGTAACTCTAATGAGAGCAGTCTCAGTACTATGATATGGTCTAAATCCTGACTGGAAATCCTTGCAGATACCATTTCTTTCTAAAACAGGAACATAGTTGTGAGGATACTGCCTTTTCCATTAATTTTGACAGAAAAAGTAGGTTTTCAATCAAACCGTCTCCATTGACTTTGCATTGCGAGAGGCTGCCTCCTTGTCACTTCTGACTTATAACAAAAAACAAAACAATGTCGAAAAAGCTGCTATGTGACAAGGTGTACAGCTAAAATAAGTTTTTATAATCTGTCGACCCCAAAAAACAAGCATTTAAGGACACAAAAGTGGATACAGGCAATTGAAACAGAGCGCAAGGTGTCATATTACTCTGAGAACTACGTCCACTGGAGCAGAGAACGTAATCGGCGACAGTATAGCTTAGCTTACAAAAATATAATATATAAAACTGACATTTGGATATTTGACTTACCAGTGACAAAATGTTTAATGCATTTTTTAGTGCATACTGAGTGTCAGGATCCCAATTTACCCATTCGTTCCAGCCTGTACTCAATTTTGTGTCCTTAAACGCTCGTTTTTTGGGGTCGACAGATTATAAAATCTTGTTTCTGTTTTTTTTTTAGCTTGTTTGCTGTACACCTTGTCACACAGCAGCTTTTAGGCATTTTTCTGCCTTAAATGACAAGGAGGCAGCCTCTCGCAATGCAAAGTCAACGGAGACGGTTGGATTGTTTTCCCCCCCGGTGGGCGTGGTCTTCAGATTATGACGCATTGCGCTCTGTCTCTATGATATTAAGAAGAGGATCTATGACCTCTGGAAGCATGTTTTTCAATAGCTTATTCGGTATAGGCACGACATGACTCACCGTGTTTGTTGACTGATCCTACTCACCACAGTTGTTTGATGGGAAAAAAAGACGGCAAACACGGATGACATATTAACAGGCTAGCGAAGTCAGATCAATGTGACAGACAAAATTAGATAATATCAGATATCTGGTTGATGAGTTCAAAACGGAAAGCTATACCGAGCTTGTAGACACAAACCACATGGCAGCAAGACAGCGAGGCAGACCGGAGCAATCGATGCAACAGAGCAAGATTTGAGGGACAGAGGGATTTGTATCAATTTGCCCTATGCTGGTGAGCCTTTTACCTCATGTGAGGGGCAAACTGCCCATCTTGCCACCTCATACAATTATAAGATAAAAATTAGTTTTCATGATGTAATTGACCCACAAAGGTTAAGTAACAGATACCACGTAACAATAGCAATTGTTGGCTATTTCAGCAGCTTTTTGGACATCAGTCAGGCACAAAGTCTTATCTCTTAGAAAAGTAATAGCGCACCTCCCCTCAACAAGCTGCACAATTTGGGGCAACACAATCAGCAAATATGAGCAGTACAGATAGTAATGCTTACCTTAGCAAACACCACAAATCAGAGCAAACAGTGCAATGCTTGGGTCACCAAGCCCTGTCCACTCTCAGGACCCCTGTTTCACCCTAATTGCAATTCTCCTCGCTTAGTCTTTTGCAGGAGCCCATTATATTAACACCACTGACATTGTAGTAAACACACACATACACACACACACACACACACACACACACACACACACACACACACACACACACACACACACACAGCATTTTGCTCTGATCACCACATGTACTCAAACTGGGTTTGAGCAAACACACAAACCCCATAACTATTTTTAGAGGGGTTTAGAGGTGCAGTCAGATGCAGGATGGGTGGTTGGGTGGGGAGGGGGATTAAAACTTATTGCTGGGCAGGTCAAGGTCATTCTCTGCTTTACATGAACCTGCTGCCTCCGGCCAAACACACTCTATAATTACACTTTTTATAACTTTCCAAACAAAACCCTGTTTCTAAAGCCTTGAAAAAAAAAATGGATGTCAGGATTTGCTGCAGTTCTATTAAATCAACCACAATAGACTATATGACCAACAGTTTCTGTTAAAACATTCATCTGTTACGAGGCTTTTAAATTGGGCCATACATGGTTGTTTCCATTCGGATGTAGGCTAATAATAATAATTGCAGCATTTGTTTAAAGACAAAACAATTTGAGCAAAAGAATTTTGGCAAAATCTCCATATATATATATATATATATATATATATATATATATATATATATATATATATATATATATGCAATTTCCGGTGTGGCAAGTTAGCTTAAAAAAAAAAAAAAACCTTGAGCTCCCACTCTCCCTTCAGAGCATCTCCAAAGCCACGCTTTCTTCAAAAACATGAATGCACACAGCAGAGTTTGCAAAGCGTCACGAGATGATTAGAAGGCCCTCAAAACACATACTGTAACATTACAATAATGATGAACATAACTTAAAGTGCACTGACCTGTACCACCTGACAGCTGCAGTTTCATTTCGGTGTTGATAGTGTTGCCATTGAAACACATAAATTCGAGTCACAAATCGTTCTGAGTATTAAGTCACAGGTTTCCATCTCTTTCAAATTACAGTGGTCTTTCGTCTCCGCTGACCCTCCGGCGCAATCTGCCGAGCCAAGGAATATTACCTCTCCACCCGTCAACACCATTGAGTCCCAGTCCTCATTTTGGGTGCTCTTGTCTTGGTGCTGTCTTTACGATTTCACACTAGACAGACACTTGTCATTATGGTAGCATGACTATAGACGTTCCCACAGCGTCAATCGACGCAGCGCGAGTTCCCTTGAAAGGGAACGCCTCGGTACGACTGTAACCTTGGTTCCCTGGAGAGGGAACGCAACACTGCGTCACCCTGCCATACCTCCTGCGTGCCAGTCAGCGACTTACTTTAGCCTATTAGAGGCTAGCATTGCACTGTTTTGGCATGCTTTATAGCAGGGGTAGGCAACCTAAGGCACGCGTGCCAACACTGGCACGCGGAGGATTAATCGCTGGCACGCGCGCAAATGCGAGAGAAGTGTATGTATTTCATTCAGATAAAGTAGTCTACCTGCACACAAATCTACATTTTGATGTAATAATTCCTCATAGTAAAAAAACACGGAACGCACATGTAGGAAACCTCTTGAATTACGGCCGTTTCACGCATATTTTTTTCGCCGTGCATGTTAAATGAGTGCATTCACGCGGGAGCAGGAGCAGCGCGTGGGCAGCAGTGTCTATTTTGTCTGCACTGCTCACGCTCAATGAAAGTGAAAGCCCACTTTTGATGGACAAAATAAATATGATTTCAAACAAAAGTGCCCAAAATGCACAGAATGTGCATGTCTAGTGTGTTTTAACATGAACTGGATTAGGTTATTAGAAAATGAAGACTCAAAAATATTTATAAAAAATTTACCCATTTAAACTTTATTTTTATTATTCAGTTTGGGTAAAAGGATATGGTATTTTATTAAAAAAATTTTTTATATATATATATATAGAAAATAAATATTTGTGTGTGCTGTAAAGTGTAAAATGAAATAGGAATCGGCTAAAATTGGAATCGGCAGGTCAAACTCAATGAAAAATCGCAAATCGGAATCGGCCTAGAAAATTGTAATCGGTGCATCTCTTGTTAGGAGTTATAAATACTATAATTTGTCTATCTAAATCTAAAACAAATTTCAAGAGAATATTTAAATTTTTTGTATTATTTCTGTGTTAGCTATTATGAAAATGTAAAATGTGTGTGTGTATATATATATATATATATATATATATATATATATATATATATATATATAGGCTAAATGTGTGTTGTGGCACAGTGATGAACTCGGAAACTTAAAAATGGCACTTTATGACAAAAAGGTTGCCGACCCCTGCTTTATAGTTTCCTGGAGTCACCCATCTCTGACATCTCGTCCCATCATTGGACTGATTTCACACATGCTTCACAACACAATCACCCTGAGCGTTC
This sequence comes from Scardinius erythrophthalmus, assembly GCF_964197995.2. Classification (NCBI taxonomy): domain Eukaryota; kingdom Metazoa; phylum Chordata; class Actinopteri; order Cypriniformes; family Leuciscidae; genus Scardinius; species Scardinius erythrophthalmus. Next base: position 38,889,720 of record NC_138228.1, read on the forward strand.
CCACAGCGTCAGCCGATGCAGCGTCTCGTTCCCTATTCAGGGAACCAAGGTTATAGTCGTAACCGAGACGTTCTTTGCACATAAATGCTCAGGCTGACAGGGCAAATGTAAAAGGTCACAGAGTCAAGTGGACAAATGTGAGCATCAATGAGCTGTACAGCTATATTGGACTGATATTCTACATGAATATGGTGAAGGTGAGCTCACTGACTGGAAGCAGGTAAGCTTTATTCTCCAGTGCATAGAATCACCAGACAGACACATTGGGAAATGCCAGGTATGTGATGTATACACTTATATATTTGGATTTGTTTCCAGGTTCGACTATCAAAATGTGCTTTGACCCTCATTTATATTTGGATTATATTAACTATATTGTAAATAAACTACAAACAAACAAAAACATATATTTATTTTGTCTTCACATTCTTTCTTGTAGTTCCCTCTTAGTCACAGATAGGCCATTTAGGGGCGGGGTCATTGTCTCCTCAGGTGTGAATCACATCATCATTCATCATCAAGGCATAAACTATATTTTCTCAAAATTACAAACATGTACTTACATGTTGCTCAGATATTGGAGCAGAGTTTGTGCTGAATGTAATCAGACTTTATCCATTATTATGTTTATAAGCAACTGACAAAGCAGGGGGGGTAATGTTATGTCTGTTATGTCTAAATCTGGGTTTGAGTTTTGAGTAGTTAGCCTGTTAGTTTTGCTCCTTTCCCAGTTCAGTTTCTTTTGTCTTTTTCAACTTTTGCCATAATATTTTATTTGCCCTTGTTTCTCCCCTGTGTCTTAATTATCTCTGTTTGTTCCCAGTGTTTCTGTGTGCACGTTTAGTCATTTTCAGTTAGTCTTTGTCTGATCTCATCATTTAGTTGTTGTTCTGTTACCTTTGTTTGTTTTTAGATATCCTGAAGTGAAATTGAGTTTATTTTGATTAAAGAATACACTGCTTGCAAATAGATACAGCTTTTTTATTTCTGTTGGTTTGCAACCCCTGCGTGATGCTGTGTATAATTATTACAGTCTATTTTAAGGGGGTCTATATAATAGCAAACTGGACAAACGTTTCCTGCCCTTGCGAGCACAGCCAAAATAGCTAGCTAGAAGCTATACATTGGCATTCCCAATCATCTCAGTTGTTTCACTGGCACAGGACATCCTGGAAGTAGCCTACATTATTTAAATCTTTGGCCAAGGATACTCAGTTCTGAGCTAGAATTTTATATTTTGAACCAATTACCTGAGCGGTAAAAGCCATGTGACTAATGACAAATTATGTCACGACAAGGCCTATTTAGATGATGAGCATGCAGAGCCAAAAAACGTAGACGTGACTACTTTTGAATGCTTGTCGATAATGACATCTTTATTAGTATTATCTGATCAATATTGACCCCTTCTTTAGGTTCAAAAGTGTAGCTTAAATAAGCTTCTGTGTCCAAAACACATGTTGGAATTAAGGTGCTTTTTAATACTTTAAGTGGAAAGCAAACCATAACCCCCCAACCCCACCCCTACTTCATGAGAATTTGAAGCAATTCTGGGAGGCTACTGATGGAAAAATGGACACAAGAACAACCACTCAAAATTATTCAGCACAGCTGCACAGCAAGGTCTGAGGAAGAAAGGTTTCAAATGGAAAAAAGAAGAAGAAGAAAAAAACATCTGAACTGAGCACTTTTTGGTACTTATTCCTCAAGGTCAAGCAGCCAGGTGGAAAATGGAAAAATAGCCCATCTACAATTCAGCAAAATAGTTCAAGTCTCATGTGAGGTCAGGGGTAAACAGTCATTTCATCTCCGTGTGTCCGCTTGCAGCCTCCGTGTCAGGACGTGATAAACCAGTGGCCCAGGACTCGTCCTGAGTGGTGCTATGCATGTATACGGATGTAACAGCAGAACCGTGCACATCATTTAATTTCATGAATAAGAGATATCCTGTGGAACCATGAGTTTAATCATTTATGATGCTGCTGAATATCCAGTAAAGTGTGACTGACGTAGCAAGTTTTAATTTCGTCCCTCCGTGTATAACTTGTAAGCGGTGTGTGGAAAGGCATTCGAACACTACCTTTTTATTACTAGAATGAATCTCGCGCTTGCCGCCTGACTCTTTGCGAGCTCCACACTCACGCAGGAAGATTAAAATTTCATCCACAGCTTTTCTCAACAAAATGCTCCTCAGAAGAATCCATCAAAGTTTGATGTCCTCAGCGAGGGGTAGAGAAATGGTTGATGTCTGGATTGTACCTTTCAGAGCAAAACTTGACTAGCAAAACAGAATAGCTAAACCCAGAGATTTCTTTTGTCTGCAGTTGAACGTACATAGATAGCATCAGATTTGAAAACAATAAATTATCGGAGCTCCTGTCTGCTGATATGAAGCTGTGGTTTAGCAAATAAGAGCGCAACCCTTGTGAAAAAGAAGTGCGCTTAATTTTACTGAATGTGCACTTGTAGTGTAGCCTACTTGAAATCTTAATAATATATTTTTAGAACACTTGCAGTACTTGCAGTGTACTATAATAAGATATTATACTTTCATGACTATTGCTGCGCTCCATTTACCTTGGAAGAATGTCTTAGCTGGCAATGACCGCGTTGAGTTGACCAGAGTTGACCGCGTGCCAGTACACAGGTCAGAAAACCAAGATGGACGTATCCAGGCAAAACATTGTTGTGCTGGCTTCTTTCAGAAAAAAAAAACACACAAAAAAGCGGTATTTCCCACAGATAATGCTGAAGTATCATGTCCACAAATAGAGGTTGGAGAGTAATGTGCGTGTGCGCCCACTTTTTATTTTATTGAGACAGAAGTGCTAAGAAACAGTATTTTATACTGTTTCACAATGGTTGATGCGCTGAGTAGCCATATTGGAATCTGAAGTAGGGGTTTGTTGCACTTCCCCCAAGTTTCCCAGTCACAATTCTGACTTGAGGGGGCGTTCCAGTTAAAAGTTCCTACTGGGAACTAGGACTCAAATGGAACGCATCAGTATGTTAAGTATGCCTACTCTTTTAAAAAGTGCACAGTGTAATAATATCTAACTAAAAAAATGTATAATTAAAGTACATTTTAAATGTTTTAAAATCTCCAGGATTTTTATTTTTTAACAGAATGTTGCAGTGTTTATTGTAAATTATTTATCCGCACACATCACTTTTTTAAAAAAATAAATACATTCCCCTGTAATCTTTAATTAAAAATGTGAACCTCAACTTCCCCTTCAAACAATCTGTTCTCCTGATGGAGGATGACATTCAAATCTGCCTCTATTTAGTTAGCAATGACACATTTTCTATGATTCAGTCACTTCTGAGGAAGAAATCAAGTCCTGCCTTACACTTGTTTCTCAATCGAGAAGCCATTTGACTCAGATATACAGCTTCCTCCATCCTGACTTTAATAGTTTTTTCATGCTTCAAAGTACACTTATTTTGATGTGTTTAATAACATTTAACAAGTTCATGCAAAGTGCTTAATTATAATTTTAACTTTACTTTATTGCATTTAAAGTAAATATATTTCAAATGTACTAAATTACAAATTTGTCATTACAAAATATGACATTATAAACACATTTAAGTTCACGATATACAAGATTAAAAAGATATTTAATTAAATTTTTAGCCAGTACATTCAGCAGCACACTTTAAATATATTTCAAAGAATAGAATTATGAAATTGAACTAATTGCATTTAAAAATGAATTTAAACTATAATACATGTTCATGTCTCTGAAAACATTTCCACAAGGGTAGTTATCCAAAGTTAAAGTTGTCATTAAGTAACAGGAAGCTCGCTGTAGATTTAAAAATCATGCTTTCCCCCATTATGGTTGAATCACGGAAGCTACACCAGTTACTTTTGCCAAGAGATCTCTATTTATTATGTATCATGTGTCAGACAGAGAGAAACGGGCATATAAGAAAATATGGCTACATGAGAGGTCTTCATTCCAGATTTCTCCGTTCCCCATTTCTCTATCTTCTCACCCCATCATACTAGCTGTAAATGGTTTCTCTGGGTTTCTCCTTCCTTACCCCATCATCTCTATGTTTCCTTCCTCTCACGCCCTCATGCCTTTGTTTCTCTGAGGTGGTACAGTAAGATTGAGCTTATATAGAGAGACTTCCTTTTAAGGTAGCAAAAACACCCAAGGCTTTGACATGGTACAATCCACTATCCACATTAAGAAACTATTTCTAATGCATTAGTGGTATACAAATGGTACATTTGCATCAGTTGAAACATTAATTTTCTTGCAAAGAGCATACCAACTGTACACATTTGAAGTATCATCATCATTGGAACATCTCTGTTAAGTGAACATTGCATACCTCTAAGCAAAATATAACTCTACCAGCTCTCTGCTCAGCACACAAGGGTAAACATATAGTCTGACTTCACAAAATACATTATGAAATTATAAAGAATGAATAAAGAAAAATCAATCTAAAAAATAACACATGAACGCGTTCAGGATTGTTTGCAGAGGCTTTGGATTACAGGTAATAATGCTGTAAATAATGTTCAGTTTCTTGCACAGACTGATCTTTTCACTTGTTCCAAAATCTCGGTTAAAAACTAAAGGAGATTGTGCCTTTGCAGAAGCAGAAACGCGTTTTTGGAATAATCTCCCTTTACACATTAATTCCTGTGAATCCATGAGCCTTTTAAATCTAGGTTGAAGAACCACCTCTTCTCTGCTGCTTTTAACTCTTCTTAGCTACATGTGGTTTATTCCGTGTTTTGTTTAGGTTTATGGTGTGTTTGTCTATATGTTTTGTAAGGTTGGGTCTGTAAAGCACTTTGGTCAACTCGTGTTGTTTTTTAACGTGCTTTAGAAATAAAATGATTGATTTATTGATTCATAAGATCATAGTGTATCGTCAGGAGCCACGGGTATTCATTTGGCCTTTATATGTTTTTGACTCTCAAAGTGACGGTAACTATTGACTTGCATTATACAAATCACCAAGGACCACGGTTACAGCTAAAAATCTTCTTTTCGGTTCTACTGAAGAAAAAAAGCACCTACATCTTGGATGGCCTGAGGGTAAATATTAACAGAAAATTTTTATTTTTGGGTGAACTATCCCTTTAAAAGTCCCGTTTTTCGTGTGTTTTTGAAGCTTTGATTGTGTTAACAGTGCGCAATATAACGTGTTTCGCGTGTAAAAAAAACACAGTATTTTTCACACAATTTACTTATGTGTATACCGCTGTTTTCACTGTCCTAAGAACGGGCTGATGACTTCCTTGTTCTATGAAGTCCCTCCTTCAGAAATACGAAACGAGTTCTGATTGTGCCAGCGGTTCGTGTGTTGTGATTCGACAGCAGCTTAGTGCACGTTGCCCGGAAAGGTCACGCCTCTTACCATAACGTGGAGATGCATGCGCTCAGGGAAGGCCAAACAAAGGTGACTGGACTCCGGGATGAAAATAATGGCGACAAACACACTCTACAAACGCAACTCTTCCTCTTATCCGTGGTTTGTGTATTCCTGTGGGCGGAGGATAGTCAAAAAACTGTTCTAGTGACGTCATTAAAGAAGAAAGTACAGGGATGTAGTCCAAACGGGCCGTTCGCTGTAGGCGACTTCTGTTAAATAAAATATCTCGCTTGGCATTGAACTTTGAGCTTTGTAATTTTACAGATATTATTTATACTCTAACAACAACATTACACACTAAGTTAAGTTTGAAACATGGGATCACGAAGAACGGGACCTTTAAGTTTCACAGTATTCATGAAATCATGACAATATAGCTTGAGTTTATTGAACTGATAGAGCCAGAATGCTCAGTGTGTATGCAGGGCCACAGCTGCTGTCTGTGAAATGAATGAGCGTATTCTGAATTTCCTCTCTAGTGATCCTGAGCACTAGTGCAGAATCCATAGATAATCACATTCAATCTTTTTTAACAGGAGCACACACTTGTGAAATTAAACACTCATATGTGTTGGCCTGTTGGGATGGCATCTTATTACTGTTTGATCGGCGTAAGATGGGTCCTGTGTCCTCAAGGGTGTGTGTGTGTGTCCAACTGGTAAATAATGCAGCTGGGTTATTTACATGCACACAGTGCTCAAACACACACACACACACACACACACACACACACACACACACACACACACACACACACACACACACACACACACACACACACACACACACAGATATATATTTACATATTCATGAGGGAGGAGTATCCAATAAGCAGCATGTCACATTAGATTAAGGAGAATGACCTTTACTCACCCTTACAGGGAAACATTCAGGAAACTTGTAACTATATATTACAGGATTCATAAAATACCTGACATGTTGTTGCAAGTTCAGTTTAGTGTGCTGTAGTCATGACAAATAATCTTCATTTGTATTACCATTACCAAAGTGTTTATATATAGTAATACAATATATAAAATAAAGAACAGTAATGCAGTACAAGCACGTACAAAACTCTGAAACACCATGATCAGTTCTGAGCATGTGACTCCATACTGCTTACTACTGCCATATTTCATTTTATGATTCAATTTTTGATACAAATCTGTGATTACATTTCTCTGACTAAAGAATGTGCAAACACAGCAGAGTTTGAAAGATTATAGGCGATAAACCAACACAACAATCCCAATCTGCTAATTCTATGTAAACAAAAGAAAATATGGAAATGGTTTTATACAAATATTGTTCCTCTTGATGGACAAAAACTGTCCATTACACAAGATCAGCTTCTCGTCTGCTTCTTTAAAGGGGTAAACAGGATTTGTCTGGCTATTTATAAAACAGAAAACCTCTTTCATTTACAAATTAAAGCTTTCTCCCGATCCACTTCAAAAATGGTTTGTTGTGATTATGACGTCACAGTCATGGCCATGTTGAAGTCCCCATGCATGGTTTGAATATCCTATTGAAACTGGAAGTTAGGGAAGGATATATAAAAGGGACTGGATGATTTTGAGTACATTTGTCACTGTGGATTATGAAGAGTTTGAGTTCTTCATCTTTGATGTGGTTCTTTTTTGGGGGAGGGCTTCCAGATCAATATGTAATTCCTGTTTAGAATGAGGAGTCAGGACAGATCATGGAGAACGGGGTGGATGTCTTTGCGTTTCGAAGTTCCCGGGGGACCTTTTGCTTTGTGTCTTGACATTTGTCTCCTCTACATCAGATCTGGTGACGCCAGACAACTGAATTCACCAGGGTGGTGATACAGAAGAGACGATAAATCGATCACTCTTTTTGTCTCCCTGATGTGCCGTCTTTCATCATCTCTCTACTCCCTGCAATCAGTCCCTCCCTAAAGTTTGTGTGTGTCTCTGTCTGAGGGCCTGTCAAGATTAAGGTAAATAGCAGATCTCAGAGATGAGCAGACAGACAGACTGGCGGGTGACATGCAGACACTGCAGAGAAGAGCAAAAAAAAAGAAAGAAAGAAGCAATCATTGATCTAATTACCCTCTATTGAAGGTGGACGAAAAGAAAGGAGGGGTGAAGATACCCCCTGCTACTTCTAGTATTGACATCTTGCTCTCTTAGAAACACACACACAGTTAATTTAAAATGACCTCACTATGCTATTTTAAAGGTTCCTAATTTGAATTTAGGTCTGAAACAGTTTATTTTGGAGTCTGAGAGTCTGAAACGGTTTGTTCGAAGAATCGTGCTGCGTCTCAATTCGCCTACTTATACTACGCCCTAAAAGTATGTACTCTTTTTGTGAAGAAAAAGTACGTGCTTTTGAGTGTGTAGCAGAAAGTAAACAAGCTTTGGAACATAATATCACGTCATACAATTGCGTCTTTAATGGTTGCTCTCTGTCGCATCCTGTCATAGTAAACTGGCCTGTCAATCATCTTGTCAAAGATTAAATCCTCCACATTTCATTTCATTTCATTTCCTACCCTATCGGAGAGAAATGCAGTTGCAAGTTGATCTGCAGTCACAGCGGGTCTTTCATGCAGAGAACTCTCCTCATATTAATGCATAATGATGCATTTAAAAGTTAATGGCCAAACAGATCTTTATAAAAGTCCACATTGTTATTGCATATGAAATATGACACGGATAACATTAAATCAATATTTTTTTATTAGGTTAAACTTTGATTAGTCACTCAAACCTTTATCTTAACCTCTTACCATTGGTTGTAGTTTTTTTTTTACACTTTTTACACGTGTTTGTTGTTCCTCCTCCAAAGCGCAATGGTTTGTGGGCAACATTAGCCTTTAGAGTGAGTCCGGATCCACTATTCGAAAATCCAAACAGTAAAATAGTACAAATAGTAGACCGTCCGAGGAATTCTGGCATACTCTTTTCAACATACTGTGCTTTGGGACACACTTATTTTTAATCTCACATACTGTTTATGATGAATAGTATGAACGTTGAGACGCAGGGTCGGTCTCTCTAAACCCCTCCTTTCCCACGAGCCTACTCTGCTCTGATTGGTCAAATGGCCCAGTCTGTTGTGATTGGTCTATATACCTCTTACAGCAAGTCGGAAACGAAACGCCCATTACCATATCTGAATTTCAGCTTAGAGGGTCTTCCTTAATTCTCAATTCTACATCCTATTATGATACAGACAGTGATTCACTCTCTTCTAATGATACACACTTAGAGAAAGAACGGTTTGTATAACACTTTTGTGAGCAAAGCGGTCCCACAGCTACAGTAAATAGTACCCAAACAATAACTTTACATACATTAGCAGAGCACTAACAGGAATAACTTATGTAACATCCTCACAACTATGTTCCTTTTTAGAAAGAAATGGTATCTTCGAGGATTTCCAGTCAGGATTTAGACCATACCATGATACCGAGACAGCTCTCATTAGAGTTACAAATGATTTGCTCTTATCATCCGATCGTCGGAGCGCGTTAAGGGTTTTCTGTTAGAACGGTGTCGTGTTAGCGGCCCCTAAGTTAAAAACTACTGTAATAATCTTTGCAACGGAAGTGAATCAATCAAAACTAACTTTAGCTGGACAATAACTTTATTCTAGAGCTGTTGTAAAGCCAAAACAATCTCTGTTACTATAATTTCCTGTTATCACTGTAAAGCTGCTTTGAAACAATTTATATTGTTAAAAGCGCTGTATAAGAAATAAAATAAAATACAAGTATGTAAACCAAAATCTTGCTCTATCCTTTATCATTTCTCAAGGTTGTAAGAATGACAGACAATCTACATTAATCAACACAATATTAGGTAATAGTGGGCTGACAGCTGATTATAAAAACAGTAACGCGAGTTAGTCGCTAAGCAGAGACCTACAGTGCTCTGTGCACTAGGTGTACACCATATAAAACACAAAACTACATATTTTGAACACTCGGTAGAAAATATACATCAATAATTAAACAAGTTGTGGGTGGATCACTGTCGGAGAAACAAATGACTAATGTGTCCTCTCACCCCTACTGTTTATATTGTACACAAACAACTGTATAAGTGCCAATTCAGGGAGATATATAATCAAATTTGCAGATGACACTGCATTAGTTAGTCTCCTTCAGGGGGACAAGGACAGTCATGGACCTGTTTTAAATGAATTTATTTCTTGGTGTGACATGTCAAACCTTAAGTTAAATATTTCAAAATCAAAGGAGATGTGTATTGATTTTAGGAAGGAGTCTTCAGTGAGTGTGACCAAAGGGGAGCCAATTCAGTGTGTTAATGAGTATAAATATCTTGGGGTTGTCTTTGATCACAAACTGAGGTGGGATAAATGGACTGAAGCTGTGAACAAAAAAGGACAGCAAAGACTATACTTCCTTAGGAAGATGTTGACATTTAATGTAAGCATCTCAATCCTAAGAGTGTTTTATAATTCTTTTATTGAAAGTGTTTTTACATTTTGTATTACCTGTTGGTCTGGAAATGTTACAGTGGAACAAAAGAGTTCACTTAGGAAAGTTTTGAGTATTGCGAGTAAACTACTTGGTATCCCTCTAAGAGGTGTTGAACAAATTTATCAAACCAGATGTCTTAGTAAAGCAACGAAAATCATATCAGACACTAAGCATCGTCTGTTTGACAAATTTGAGAGATTACCCTTGGGTCAAAGATTTAGGATGCCAGCAATTTTTTAAAATAGGGGGAAAAAATCCTTCCTGCCACAGGCAGTAAAATTGTTAAATGAAAGGTAGTGTTGGTATCTACTGAGTGGGTCTCAGTCATGAGAAAAAAGTGATATTTTTTTAATTGGGTGTTTTTCGTGTTTTCTTGTATATTTATGTATATTGCTGGTCTATGTATGTACACATGTTGAAACACAAGCAACACAATTTCCCCAAGGGGATAATAAAGCAATCAATCAATCAATAATTAATTATACTTGCAGGTTGGAGCAAATTAGTCTAAATAAAGTAGGTACTGTCCCATCTTTAACGGATAAGCATTTTGCAAATCCCGCATTGACCTTGCCAAGATTCGAGAAGCAGTCATCAGTAAAATGACGGGAGCACAACAAAAGGTTGGAGTTATACTGGTTGGAGTCTTGACCTGTCGTCGGCCAATTAGCGTGTGTTTACACAAACGCATCAGACAACAGTCACTCTAATGGCTTTTTTCTCCATTAACTCCACGACACAGTATCTCAGTCATTCCCCTTCTCAGGGAACTGGGTTGCAAAAGCAACCTGAGGCGTTTTTTTTTTTTTTTTCACACACCAGTCCATTATTATGGTATTCCACTGCTACATGACATAAAAGCAAAACTAACTGTGACTGGTCACCTTTCAGAGTAGCCTATCTAACCAGGTTCTTGGTCAGAAAAAGCTGCAAAGTGGACCAGATTTTATGCTGACAGTGCGAAATTCGTGAGAATATTCACCATACAGTAGGTAGATCAAAAGTTGTTTTAAGTCATGGTTGTATTGACCAATCAGCATCAACAAACCAGAACTAGCTGTTACTTAAAGGTGGGGTATGTAATTCTCTTTTTTGGCCATTTTTTCAAAATCACTTAAAATCCTATTCCTAACCCACTTACAGCCACTGAGTTAGAAGCACTGAAATAAAAATGAAGCAATTTAATCATCTGTGGAACGGGCAGGACTCGAAAAACTCCAGCCAATCATTTCCAAGACCACCTAGAATCATTGGACAGTAAGTGCGTCCATGTTCTTTGAATGGGTGGAGTCAAAGGAAAGAAGGTAGGACCATTTGAGTTGTGTATTTTCAAAATCTGCCGGCCGTTTTGCAAATCACATACCCCACCTTTAACAGTCTTTTCCAACCCAATACTGAACTAATGTGTTTTCTTGATCAAAATGCTCTCACACACACATATATTATAATCTCGTGTATGTGTGCATGAGCAGGCCAATTAAAAAAAAACTGTCACAATGCTTTTGCAGCATGAGTGTGTAATTTTGATAAACGAGTTTGTTGACAGCTGCAAGAGAATGTTAATGGCTATACTCAGCTAACGTCGGTGCTATGTCTCTGCTGGCCAGATAAGACTCCGATTGCCATACCTGCTAATTAAAAACAACGTGCACACATAGAGATGAGCGCCACAAAAACGAACTTCATAATTGTATCCTCTCACATTCATATCAGAGTGTTAACAGCAGGCTTGTCAATCATTCAGGCCTACCGCTAATGCTAACTCGTCCTGCTAATGACTCAATGCAAATTGGAAAATAAGGCACATTAACAAACAAGGGGAAAAAACAAAACACATTGTTTTGTAGGACTGCAAAGACAGATGCGCAAAGACAAAAGTGGATAAACTGAACAAACAAGATATTTAAGAATAGTTTTTCTTCAATAAAACTCTAAATTCATCAAAATATCTTATTTGGCGTCTAATGATAAAAGAAAGTCACACAGGTTGGAAAATACATGAGAGTGAGGAAATGCAATGTTTGTTTTTCTGTAAATGGACAAATTAAGTTTCACAGCATTGATATAAACAAAAGCTTTTGATTAGATTTGGATTGGAGCAGTCTATTAACCCTGATGAATGTCTGTGCCAGGGTGGCATTGATCCAGCTAGGATAGTACAAAGATCTCTGCCAGATTCAGCCTGTAACCCCTGCCTGAGACTGCAAGTTACTCACCCTAACTACTGCCCCATTACCACCCTCACAGGCTACTGTTACTAGCCTGACGTCGTCATACTCAGATTCTAGTCAGAATATGAGTCTGATACTGCTCCATTGGGCTGTGATTAAGGGGCGTGTTTCAACCGAACCAGGAAGGAGAATGCCTCTGCACTCAATTGGATAGACCTACAACCAATCAGAGCAACGGAGTAAGTGACGTATATTCTTCATTCATCTTTCCGATCGACAAATGCCTTGATCGCGGTTCTCTGTTCCTCTTTTAAAATTAATATGCTGTAGATATCTTCTATAACAGACGCGATAACGGAATCTACACATCTCAATTCTCCAGCGGCAGTCATCTTTGTTGTAAACGAATTCAACCCAAGCGCCCTTGTTGATCATCTGTCCATCATCGTACAAAGCCCACCCCGACAATTTTGATTGGTCCGAACAGCTCTGGTTCGAGCATAGTTGCTCCACAATAGGGCTGAAACGATTAGTCGACATTGTCGACAACGTCGACAATAAAAAATTGTCGACAAATATCTTTGTTGTCGAGTAGTCGTTTGATCCCACGTGACCTAATGTAAGGGCCTGCAATATCGCGATTTGACCGCTACGGCGCTGTAGCGCTAGAGTGTAATGCAGCCGTTACAAATGCTATTGCGGTAGAAGAAAACACAGCGCGAATTATGACGGAGTGCAAACGAATCCGAACTAGCAAGGTGTGTAAAGTTTCACAAAACTATCGTATGCAATACATGCAAGGCGTAACTTGCTTTTCACTGGAGCACAACATGCATGTTAAAGCACTTAAAGAGGAAACACACCGGCACAAGACGAGCCAGTGAGAGGTGAATGTTCTCCAGCTGAAGCTAAATAACTAGCAGTAAATCTCTTTTTAGAGAATGCAATACTACTAATAGCAATAATATTAACAATAATAATATAATTACAGTAATGTGATGATTTATTTTTGCATAGAATAAAGCTTGATCGAGCTTAGGAGTCAGGGCTGTTTTTATAATTGTAGCTCTATTAGGTAACGTTATTACAGTATTATCCCTTGCCTGTATTTTGTTACATATTCATGAAGACTTACAAAAGGAGATGTTATGAAGAATATCATGTCAGTTATTTTTTTATACTGTAAATTAAAAGGTGAATGAGAATGTCTCTGTCAGCTCAGCTCAATTGTCATATCAATAAAAAAAAAAATTCTTATAATAATTGTTTGCAGTTTAAGTGTGTCTGTAATGCAGCTGATAATTTTTTTTGTTTATTTTTTTCTATTTAAAGTGAACAGAATATTTAACCAATGTTGCTTAGAGAGCATTTGTGTGTGATTTGAGTTGGACAGAAATCTGAAAACTTAAATAGAATGACCTGTTTAGTTGCTCAAAGTTCATTAAAACAACCATTTCAAAAGCTGAAGTGATTTTTTTATATATATATTATAGTTAGAATATGTATAACTCAGTGTTTTAGCTAATTGAAAAGGCTGAATAATCGTTCCAAAAGTACTGATTAGTCGGCGAAATAATCGACGAATAGTCGATTAATCGTTCTAATAATCGTTAGATTAGTCGATTATCAAAATAATCGTTTGTTGCAGCCCTACTCCACAACAGATCAAGTCCAGACCGAACTTCCTGACCTCAAATGTTGTGGGCGGGGCCAAGTTCGGCTGGCATCCAGGCTAACAGGCTACACTTAAATGACCTTACAATTAACACTCCTTCTTTCTGAGGGAAATGTATAAATATGCAGTCAATCAGCCAATAGCTCACTGCAAGTGTAAATTTTGGTTTAAATCTTTCCCAATTCTGAAATTTTGATGAATCCCATCATCAAAACTGAAATAATAATAATAATAATAACTCTTCAATTAAAAGAGTTACGAAAGATTCACCAAAGACATATCTGCAAACTGTCCAATATTTCCATATGTTTGCTGTATGTTTTTCCACAAATTAACCATGTTTTCCAGAAATAAGTATGTGTTGCAAGGGACAGGGCACATGGAAACATCTAAAATTAAATTTGCATAACACATTTCCTTTGAAAGAACTGCAATCAGAAAATCAAGAAAAAGAAGCCTGATGCAGCTCATTAAATCTGTTTAAAATCTGTTTAAAACTCTTTATGAATCTAGCATAAACATCACTCAGACCATCATATGAACACATTGGAAAAACGAAGCCAATAGAAAATACTAATTAAAATGCTCTAGGACCATGAGAAGGGAATATGAATCAGCAGACCGTTTCATTAGCGTCAGACAAAGACAAATTACAACAAAATACAATCTGAGAAACCATCCACTGAAAAACATCTGCAGAAAAGCAACAGGGTGTTAAGATAGGATCTGTGTGTGTTTAACAGCATACTGTATGTTAACAAATCTTTTAATATTTTGACAAGTATATTTACATGCTATTGTGGCTGCAGTACATATTATGCATACTCGGTCGGGACGCCACTGTGTACAGACATTCAATTGATTAAAAAATGTATCTAAATATTAAAACATATTGGGCCCTATCTTGCACCCAGCGCAATTAACTTTGTTCACCGACGCATGTATCATTCCTATTTTGCACCCGCGCAAAGCCCGTTTTTCCCTCCACAGAAGCACGTCGTTAAACTAGGGAATGAACTTGCGCTAATTGGGCGGTTCAGCGCAAAAAAAGGAGGTGTGTTCCAGCGCAAACGTTCCTTCGTGCTATTTTGCAGGTTTAGAAAACAATTGCACAACTAACCAGGAAAAAATAGTTTAAAGTCAGTGACGCATTGCACATGTTATTCATATGCTATTTTAAGGGCGCATGCTTGGCCATAATCAATGTAGCGTGTGCACAACGCGCATACACTTTGATTCTCTCATCTACACAGAAGCAGCAGTTTTCATTTTTGCAAATCATACATTATTACGATAGATAGATAGATAGATAGATAGATAGATAGATAGATAGATAGATAGATAGATAGACAGACAATTTATTATAAAAGCATACATCTAGCTTACACATTTACCCAAATTATCATACGCCTTTTTAACCGAAGTTAATTTGGGTGGGTTTCTCCATCCCCAACGTCCCTGACGAGAGCGTTGCTCTCCTTGGCTGTGAACCGCTCCTGGCGCGCGCCTGGCAAATCCGCCGTTATGATAGGAATCCGCTTTAGAACAAACGCGCCTGCTCTTAAAGGGAATGTGAGATGACGCTCTGATTGGTTTATTTCACGTTACGCCCAAACCACACCTATGAATAATGAAGCTGCTTCAGACCAACCCATTTTAGATTTGCGCCTGGCGCAAGAGTCATTTATCCCGCCGGGAAAATAGCAACAGCGCCAAGACCCGCCCACAAAGTTACTTGCGCTTTGCGCTTTGACACTTGCGTTTCAGATCGTTAAAATAGGGCCCTATATTTCTATGTACTTTATGTATTTATTTTATTTGCAAATTGTATACATTTATCATGAGCGGGTTCACACGGAATTCACAACTTTTCAAAATGAATTAGGATAGGAAACCAGCAAAACAATTTTAGCAGCATGAACAGCTTTCCAAAAAGCAGCTCACAATAGTGGGTTCTTTTTCCCTTTGTTCTGTTTTAGTCAAATGTAATAAACACAGTTAATTACAGTTATCAGGATTTAATACTTTGCACATTTGTCTATGTCCACACACCAAGATGATTTGATATACTTGATTTGGAAAAACAAAGTTGGTAAATAACTTATTTGCCCACCAGACACAAAGTTAATTTCCTTCATGCATTTGAGGAGGTGTATTTTGATAGATAAAAACAGTACCCTTCCTTCCCGGGAAGATTAAAGCTGTAGACAGTGACATTCAGAACGAGATCCATGCCCTCACGCAAACCATGGCCTACTTCAATGATGGAGGAAAACGTAGCCTTTTCTCCTCTAGAAAAAGATCTGACATTTAACTACCTTTTTTTTTTTTTCTGCTGCTGACAGAGAGGGCTCAGGAAATGCCAGGCACAACAGTGCCCCCCGTCTGGAGGTGGGATTTAGTCTTCTGTGAGGTCAGCTCACATGGAGAGGAGGTCAGGGCGGATCGTACCACTCCCTTTGAAGGGCATGATGTCTTCTTTGAAGTTTTATCAAAGACATCATGACTTTAACCGCTTTTGCAGTAACAATAGAACAATAGCAAGGCCGGACTCTTATCTGTATGCATGCTGTGATGCACAGAGAGAACACAGCGGTGTCAACAGAGCACGTTACACAAAGGCCTCTAAATAGATACAACATAATACACAATGGCAAACAAGGTCTCTTTAATCTGGTCATTCCTTTCTGTCTGTGATGGAAGGTCCTCTCCAATTACTGCTGATTTATCTGTAGACGTAGGTCAGCACAGGTGATTTCATTATCTTTATGAGGTTGTTTGAATGAAGTCACTTGCACACATTCAGAGCCAGCTATCTATAGTGGGTCTTCAATAGACCATAACTCCTATTTAAACCACTTAAACCAGTGATTTCTGAGCAGTCACACTCTGGTTGAAAAGTCCTTTATTTGAACAATTCTGTTTTAAAACAGTGTTCTCCAACTGTTTGGAAGCACCTACAGGCAAATTTGGGTTTTGGAGAATATCAGCAAAAACACAAACTTTTAAAACACATTTTGTCATTGCATTTTAGTCTGGTATAGGCTTAAGCCTAGTCTGTGAAACCAGGGGTTAACGTTCTAAACCAATCAAACTCAGAATATATATAATTCTCACTTTAATTTAATCTTCCATCCACTTGTTCTCTGCCTTAATCAGACTGGTCTTTTGTCATTACATTTTACTTTTGTTTACTTTAGATTTACAATATAAATGATCTGTAATAGAATAGCTTTCTCTATTACAACACACTTACAACTAGAGGTCGACCGATAGTGGATTTTACCGATAACGATAGCTAGGTTGGGCCATACTTGCCGATAACCGATTAATCAACCGATAGTTTTTAAAATTGATACTGAATAAAAACAAATTGCACCTTGATCATTCATGTTAGTTTGATGGTTAACAAATGGTAAACAAACATGTTAGTTTGATGGCTAACTATGGTTAACAAATAAAAACCTTAATTTAAAAATGTATTAGTACATGTTAATTAACAAACAAACAATGAACAATCCTTATACAGCAGTTATTAACCTTAGTTAATGTTACATATGGAAGTGTTATCATTTCATATAAATCCAAACAGTCGTCATGCTTAAAGATATTTTAAATATCTACAACGCTAGAGCATTGAAATGACATAAATATTACATGTATAGTCTCACACTTTTGCTTCTATTTTATAAACACTTGATGATTATCTAATCAAAATAACAAAATATGTATTAAAGTGATGATGAAAAAATAACCGAAATCGAATGCTTTTCTGATTTATGTTTCTGTCAGCTGAATGAACATATCAGTTTGCTATCTTACGTCTCTAGCTTTAAATATGCAACTTCTCTGCATATTTAATGCATAAAAGTGACTAGCTGGATATAAACTAATGCAAATAGATGTTAACAATTGTGACATTAAACATTCGGGTCGGACTTATTTTATTTTTGTCAGTGTTTTAACCGTTTGAGGTGCTACTAATGTTAGGGTCCTCTCAGCCTCGAAGGCAAACAAACAAACTGTTGTGCTGTTCTTTCTCTACTAATGCAGCATTTAGTCAACAAATTAATCGCTTTATAATGATATGAAAAAATACCTTTTAGCTGTCAGTGGTTTAAACGCGCATCTGAGCGCTCTCCACGCAGCTTGTGCTCTCAGTGCAGCACGCAGCATCACGTGTCGAAATAAACAACACGAGGCATCAGTGATAGTTTGTATTACACCTCTAGAGGCCGCTCTTGTACTGCATGATGCCAGCAGAGCCTTCTCAGCTCTCTCTTACTGTTTAATGAATGACAGCGCGCGCTTCTCAGCCGCTCCAACAAGGGACGCAACCAGGAAAAACTATCGGTATGTATTTTTGCCAATAACGATAGTTCCACCAATCAACTATCGGTGCCGATTAATCGGCAAAACCGATGAATCGGTCGACCTCTACAACCACCAAGAAACACCATAGAACTGTTAGCTTTAGTATTAGCTAAAAAATACTCTCATCTTAGCATACACATAACAATGTGGGTAGCAACCACCCACAACACCTTATATAGCATTGAGACAGCATGTATTGCTTGCCCTATCACTTTATCTTGAGAAAATGTAGACTTGCTTAGTAATTTAGCTCCGGGGAAAAAATTACATTAGCAAAAACAATTAATTTTTCATTGATTTCCTACGAGCAATCTTTGTTCTTCTAACAATGTAGGAAAATTGCTTCTTTGTTGTAATTATGTTGGTTGTTTATGAAATAAAGATATCTGTAGCGAATATCTGTGTATAGCATCTTGCAGTAAAATATGTCCAGTCACTATGTGTTACTTTTATAAATTAGCATAGGTATTAGCAATTTCCAGAGCTTGCACCTGGAACATTTTGAACAAAGCAAAGATGCTCAAAGGAAGCAAAAATGTTTACATTGCAAATGAAACAAAACAAAACATAAAGGCTCTCAAACAGATAATCACAAGTGGGTAAAATAATTGCAATCATTGCTGCTCTGTTCACTCTTCTGATCAGAGCTGGGCAATGCAAGCTTAATGTGGCTCATTATGTAAGTAATACAGATAATAGCTAGACTAAAAGCAGCTATAGTCCTACTTAAAGTATCCTGTTAATTAGTGACCAGAACAGATGCACTTAATATTGTGAAGATACCCATCAAGGTTATTAATAACATCCATTTAACACCCGAAAGTACTTGATTGTGCTTGGAGTATTGAGCACCAAATGTAACATAAAGTGTCATACAACAAACGATCCAATTAATAGGTTTAACAATAAAACCACCCACTTTTTCTAGATTAAATTAGCATGTACTATAGCTCCAGTTTCAACATTTGGATTTAAACTTAGCTAGTAAATGTATTACAATTTAAATTTAACAGTTAGAGCTATTTCAACAATTTCATATTTAATATTAGTTTTATTAATTTAATGTTTAAATGTATAAAACATGCACAATTTGAAAACTGCACTACTGGCTTATGGCAATTTAGACAAATCTGCTAAAATTGTGTTTCTGTTGCTAAATGTGGAAAAATATAGCCAGTAATTCTTTTGTAAAACAACTTTTTTTTTTTTTTATTCATTGCCCCATACTTGGAGAAGAGTGAAGTGTGCAGCACAACATCGGGTTTGAGTGGGGTTTATGGGAATAAACCACATAAAGATGTTTTCATTTCTAATACTGGATTAGAGGGAGAGAGAGTTCAAGATGTCTGTTTGATGGAGTGGTCTCAGTCCTGTATTTCGATGCTAACAGCATTAGCTTTATCTTACCCTGGTAAAGAATCTGCGGCACTCCGTCAGTCGGCTCCTCATTAACTGCCATGGCAACCTGCCAGTTTAAACCAGCACAGAGGATGTTAAACGTGAAACCCTGCACTGTAAAAACTAAAGGAGCCTCAAGTATCCTGTTGGATACTCAAGGAACTTCAAAATGTAATTTTGGTGCCTCAAAGCTCTTTTTCCTATAGTAGGGTTACTGGAGGAGCATTGACAATCTTTGAGGTTCTTGCTGGAACTTATGGGATCCTTTAAGCACTTTCTATTTACTTCAGAGGTTCTGGAGTCACCTTTTCATTACCATGAGACCTCGAAGTGCTTTGGGGGAAAATAGAGGAACTTAAATGCGATAAAAGGGTTATTGGAAGATCTTTTAACATTTAAGTGGTTCCTCTCAGATCTCTTATGTTAAAGCCAGCATCTGGAGGAACCCAATGGTTCAGTGAGGCCCGAATTAGATTATTATTCTATTATTATTATTATCCTATTATTATTATTATTATAGGCTACTTAAGTTTGATTCAGTATACATACCCAGGTGAAAAAGACGTACTATTAAATGTATTAAAAATGTACTTGAGTGTGTTTTTAGTAGACCTACAATACAAATATAGCCTACTTTAATGCATTTTTATTATTATTATTATTAGGCAAGTTTGATTCAGTATACATACCCAGGTGAAAAAGATGTACTATTAAATGTATTAAAAATGTACTTGAGTGTGTTTTTAGTAGACCTACAATACAAATATACTTTAATGCATTTTTAATACATTTAACAGTAACTATAGTCTTTTTCACTTGGGTAGCTTACATATATTTAGTATAGGCCTATTTTATTAAGTCATTTAAACCTTAAACAACAACACTAAATAATAATAATATTATATGAAGAAGAAGAAGCAGGAGGAGAAAAGTATTATTCTGTCACGAAACTGCTGCTATTCCTCTGCTGTCGTCGCTTCAGTGATCCTTTTTTTTTTTTTTTTTTTTTTTTTTTTTTTTTTTTTTTTTTTTTTATTAATGCCATGAACCAGAACAATACAATGAGACATAATCACTGTAAGTAAACAAATACAAATAATAAAGTAAAATAAAATAACAGTGCCAGAGGACAATAATTTTTAAACACAAAAGAAAAAGGGTGCTATTTTAGATAACATCATACCTGCTTACAATGCTATAAGCTCTAATTGCTTTTTTACTTGTGCAGTTACACAAAACAGAACAATAAAGCTTAAAATCGTTTTTAAAGCAAGGAAAGTTAGGTTTGGAGTCAGACCATTTCATTTTATGAATATGAAACTTCCCCATTAATATTAATAGTTGTATGAAATATACCTTATCTTTCTCAATTCCATTATCATTGAAGTGTATCATTATGTCAAATCCACTCAGCTGTAAATCAATGTTCAATTTTTTCTTAATTAAACGCTCAACATCAATCCAAAATATTTTTGTATATATGCAATGGTAGAACAAATGAAAAATTGTTTCCTTTTCACCTTTACAAAAATTGCAGGAGTAATCAATATCCAATTTAAAACGTTCTAGCACATGTTTTACTGGATATATTCTATGCATTATTTTAAAAGAAACTTCTTTAATTTTGTTATTAATGTAAAATTTATCTACTGTTCGCCAAGCATTACGCCAATTTACATCTCCAAAAACAGATGACCAGAAAAACCGAGCTGGAGGGTAAACAATATTATTAAGTATATTTCTAATATAGTTATTTGAGATTTTATTTTGTAAAATATTTATATTACCAAGAAATATGTTACCCATGGTATCTGTAAAATTTAGATCTTCCTCCTGTGATGCATTTCTAAGAAGAATCAATACTTTCCTAGGAATTGCATCCATTACAACAGCAAAGTCTTTAGGTCTAACTGGTATTTTAAATTTATTCAAAAATTCTTTATATGTTAATAAATTTCCATCATTATTCAAAAGCTGACTAACTAATATAATATTGTTTTCGAACCAGTAATCAAAAAAGAGAGATTTATTTTTGTAAAGGATGTCCTTGTTGTTCCAAATATAATATCTCCTAGGTGAAAAGTTATGTTTGTATGCAAGTGTCCATGCCATGAGAGCTTGTTTATGAAATTTTGCAAGTTTAAATGGTATTTTTTCAATTGAATAATTACACTTCAATAAAAATGAGAGGTCGCCCAATTGTTTAAATAGATAGTTAGGAAAGGAATTCCAAATACTGTCTTTATTTTTTAAATACTGAATGAGCCAATTTATTTTAAAAACATTGTTCAAAGCATCATAACTCAAAACCTCTAAACCACCATGATCTTTGGGATTGCATAAAATTTCTTTTCTCAAATAATGTGGCTTGTTTTTCCAAATAAAATCAAAAAGCATTTTATCTAATTGTTTGGTAACTTTAGGGGGAATATCCAATGATAATGACACATAGACTGATCTGGAGATTCCTTCAGCTTTTGACAAAAGTACCCGCCCCTGAATTGACAGATCCCTTTGTAACCACGCATTGAACTTCTTACTAGTTTTGTTGATAATTGGATTGAAGTTTAGATTGTTACGCAGATTTTCATCTTTACATATAACAACTCCCAGATATGTTACTTGATTTGCAATTGGAATATTACAAAAATTAGTTAAACTACATTCTTTAAGAGGAAACAGAACAGATTTATTCATATTCATTCCTAGCCCTGATACATCTGAAAATTCTTTTATGCATTTCACTGCTTTAATTATTTCATTCCTATCTTTCAAAAATAAAGCAGTGTCATCTGCAAACTGACACAACTTAAATGTTTTCCCTAATGCTGTAATTCCTTGGAAATGTCCTTTTTTAATGTGAAGAGCCATTATTTGCGTTGCTAACAAAAACAAAAATGGGGAGATCGGACACCCTTGTCTGATCCCTCTACCTATTTCAAATCTGCCAGAAGTCCCCCTTGCTAATTTTACAGAACTGGTACATCCTCTGTACAAGGTTTTGATAGCTTTTTGAAAATAACTGCCAAACCCAAAAAATTCAATTGTTTTAAATAAAAAGTTGTGTTCTATGGTGTCAAATGCCTTGTGAAAATCAATAAATAAAATAAAACTGTCATCTAAAACATAATCATTGTAGTCTACCATATCAAGTATCAATCTAATATTATTACTAATGTGTCTTCCTTGAATAAATCCAGTCTGTTCCTCATCTATAATATATTCTAATCCTTTTTTTAGTCTTTTAGCAAAGATCAAAGCAAATAATTTGGCATCATTATTTAATAGACTAATGGGTCTCCAATTCTCTAAACAAAGATTATTTTTGTTTGGCTTCGGAATTAATGTAATAACACCTTGTTTTAAAGAGGAGGGCAATTCCCCTTTTTCAATAGATTCTAAAAATACGGCTAGCAAAAATGGAGCCAACTTATCTCGAAACACTTTATAAAACTCACTAATAAGTCCATCATTACCTGGAGACCGATTATCTTTAAGGTTGCCAATACACTCTTTAACTTCCTCCAACCTTAAATCACCATCACAAAACAATTTAAAATCATCCTCAATAACTTTAGCTTCATTTAAAACATTATCTAGAAAGTCATTCAGATCTGAAGACATTAAATTGGGAGTGTACAGACCTTTGTAAAACTGAGTAACAAACTGTGATATATTTCTTTCATCCTCTGTGACTGTATTATTAATTAACAATTTGTTTATAGAGGTCAATTCACCATTTCTTTTTTCCAAATTAAAAAAGTACTTGGTATTTCTTTCCCCCTGTTCCAACCATTTATGTCTTGATCTGATAAATGCCCCTTCTGCTTTTTCTTTATATATGTTATCCAATTGTATTTGTAATAATGACAAATCCGTTAGTTCCTGAGTGTTCAAATTTTCTTTACTTGATAGGCGCATTATTTCTTTGATAACAATGTATTCTTTTTGTCTTTTAGCTGAAGCAATCGATTTCCCCATTGAAACAGCTAAGTTCCTAATTTTGTATTTCATTATTTCCCAATGTTCTCCATAAACATTTGTTATTTTAGCCTGAGACCAGTGTTTATCAATTAACTTCGATGCCATCAGTTTAAAATTTGGATCATCTAATAACTTTTTGTTCAATTTCCAATAACCCCTTTTTAATTTAGATTCATCTGGACCGTGAATATTTATCAGGAGTGAAATACCCTTATGATCAGTTAAGACTGATGGCTCTATAGAGACCACCTGGACACACTGTTCCAGTTCATGTGATATTAGGAAAAAGTCAATGCGTGATTGTTTGGAATAATCTTTGTTGCTCCATGTGTATATTCTTTTGTTTGGATTTTTGAGTCGCCAAATGTCAACTAAACCAATACGGGTACATACATTTCTGATTTCACAACGAGTTTCATCATTTCTTGATGGCCATCGATCTAAATCCCCATCAAATACACTATTGAAATCACCTCCCCATACTATTTTTGCTAAAGGAAATTTAGTTTTGACTTGTTTCAATTTGATTTCTATATTTTTGAAAAATGTTTCATTAAGCTGTCTACTATTGGTGGCATATGAATTCACAAGAGTGTAATGAGTTTGATCAATATTAACATGCAGTATTATCATTCTTCCTAAACTATCGATTTCGTGGCTAAGAACCTGACCTCTGAATTTCCCTTTTAGTATAGCGACCCCTGCAGACCTATTGCTGAAATGTGAGAACCATATGTCATTTCCCCATTGACTTCTCCAAAACTTTTCATCCTCCTTACATGCATGCGTTTCTTGAACAAAATAAAAATCGACACCCTTCCCTTTACAATATAAAAATAAGGATTTCCTTTTCAAAAGATCACGTAAACCTCTGGCATTAATCGAAAAAACTGAAATAGACATCAATGTTAACACTTTGTTTGTGTGTGTGCAAAATGAATTATTGAACTAGGGTCTTTTAAACTATTTTTTGTTGCATAATGATCTTCTATATATAATGCTCTGCAATACACCTTGAGAAAAAAATATAAATACAAAGTTTGTACTTATAGTTGCATATGAACACAAAGTTTGTTTAGCAAAAACATTTTTAAATGTAACTTTGTATAGGTAGCGTGCCATTATTATAACATAACTTGTTACCTATACAGCAAAGACTCCTATTCAAAAGTAGGACATTTACTCCATTCAGTTAGGCTACTGCAACATCAGGTAACTCGAACCTCTTTCTTGTCTATGTAAGCCTTGTTACCTACAAAGTACGCTCTCTTTCCCTCTTTGCGTGCTTTTTCAACAAGAGGCCATAACTTGGTGCGTGCTTCTTTGTCTGCTGCGGTCAGATCCTCTTTAAAACGGAGATGCTTTCTTTGTAGATATTCATTTGCTTTGGCATTTCTCCATACCAAGTCTCTTGCCGTCCGTGAAAGAAACCTGATGATCACTGGTCGCGGTGTAACGTTGCTCTTCACCTCAGGAGGTCTGCCAATCCTGTGGACTACATCGATAGCGCCTGTCACAAATGAGCATTCAGTTTCTGGAAGGATCTCTTTGCATATTTCTTTCACAGCCGCTTTAACGTCTTCTTCTGGTCTCTCGGGGGAACCATAGAGACGCAAGTTCCATCGCCTGTTGTATCGTTCAGCCTCGTTTAACTTCTGCTCCATTTCAGTAATCTTCTTTTGAGATTCCACGCTCTGTGTTTTAAGACATGCACTTTCTTTCTTTAAATCAGCAATGTCTTGATAACAGTTATCGAGTGACTTTTTGAGTCCTTCGATTTGTAGAGTGTTTTGTTTAACTGCCATGTCAATTTGATCGGATCGTTCGTCGATTTTCGCCGTCAGAATGCGAATGATGTTCTCTTGCATCTCAGTCAAAGAAAGTTCATTTCCTCCATCATTCTTAGCTTTCTTTGGTGGACGTTTCATTGGAGTATTGGGATTTGTATTACAGTTACCTCCTTCAGCCACATTACAACTATAAGAATGGAGATCATTTATACACCTTTTTTCTTTCGTAGATGCAGTCTCCATCTCCACAGAAGTCTCCATCTTTCACGGTGTATGTCGACCAATCGGCTGAGAAAGTATCATTTATACACAAACCTGTAGATGAAAATCTCCAAAAGTGTCTTTACAGATGTGTAACTAGCAATACTAAGCAACCAAACGATTTATTTTTTGTTAAATTAAGCGGACCCTATGTTTCTCTGTCTCAGCTCAAAAAACACCAACCGCTCACGTCGCCATCTTGAGCCGAACCCCCCGCTTCAGTGATCCTCGCGCGCAACAAAGCTCAGCTGATCGACGTCATCAGGAAAGTAACGGCTCCTCTCATCAAAGCTTCCGCCGTTTATTCGGCTCTCCATTACAAGGTTTGTAAACTCGCCAAATAAATATAAATACAGAGTCTACTCACTATATATTTAAACACACATATATAAACTAAATTTATTATACATTACTACGTTTTTACAGTGTTTACCACTCGTTTATTGCACAGTATCTGGTATGAAGGTTTTAGCCGCGATGCTAACTACGTTGATCTAATGAACAAATGGAAATGATTGACTTATTGTCTTAGATTGATTTAGTCATTCAATTCAACATATTTTGTACAACTGTGTCTTCAAATTGCTGATATAGCCTAACTAATTTAGAAAATTCTCTGATTTTTGGCGTTTGTTATGAATAACAAAAACAGGTTATAGTTTGGTCTGTTTTTGTTTAGCCTAACTTTACTACAGGTGCCCTCATTCTCTCAAATACCATTTTAAAGCCATTTACTGGTCAATAAATATTATGTTGAGAATAATCAGCTTTGTTCTTTTGTTTCCCCAGAACAACCATTACATTTCTAAAATAATCTGAACATTTCAGTGGCAACATTGAATTACAGTAAGTTACCTGCACCACATGCAGTACTTTATTACTATGAACTTTCTCTGTGTAAATTGTATTGTTTGACTGTGTACTTGTGTTTTTTAATCAGTTACTCTCTGAAAATCTTTTCTCATGATCTCAAATCTCATTCATGTTACTCAGAAAAATAATATCACAGGTTTGATTCACAAAAAATGCAATAGACATTTTAACTCTGAATTATAACTTCAAGTTTAGTCTTTTTCGACAAAAAAAATAAATAAATAGGAAAAAGCAATTAGGCTTCAGAAGACTTGCAACACAACCCATAACACATGAGTTGTGAACTCATTGATTATTTTTAGGATCTTTTCTGGGACATTTTTGGAGCTTAACCATTTTTACATAAATTGTTGCATTGAATTGAACTAGACAAGTGTGCATAAGAATGGTTTCATGAATGATTTACACAATTGTTTTCTGCTTGTGTTTCATGCAGTGTCAACGATCGGTGACTGGGGTTGCATTATGCCTGAGATCTGCTTTTGGGTTCCACAGACAGAAAGTCAAACAGGTTTGGAACGTCACAAGGCTGAGGAAATTATTTAAATTTCACAACTATCACTTTAATAACATTACTAACAGTAAATTTTGTACTTTGCAGGGATCTCGGTAAGCTGAAATACAAGTTTGATCAAGAATAAAAATCCTCCTGTAGACCTGAAAATCATCGAAGTGCCTGGACCATCCACCAGAAAAGAGGCAAAACAAACGGAAAACGATGCTGTACCTTTTCACTTTTCTAACTCGTTAAGTACCTCACACCAACTTGGTCCCATAGTGACATTTCTGACCACAAACAAAATTGCTGATCGTGTGAATTCATATTGAAATGACTGAATTCACCAGTGAACATTCACAGAACAACAGATCATTTTACTGCACCTTAACTCTGTTTCGGGTCGAAGCCTCTACTTCTACTTCCTCTATCTTGTTTCATGAGAATACTCAACAACCATTTATGAACACTGTTGATTCAAGTCACACATTTAAGCTTTTCAAAAGCCATAGTGTACATTACAGTCTCCAGTCTAACGGCATCCCAGACTTCAACATTTTATGATTCAAAATAGCTGAATAACTAACCATCAGAGATTTCAGTATAGAGATAAAGGTTACAGCACAATGAGTGTATATTAGCACTGTTGTTTGTTTTTGGCATCTGATAGAGCTTTTGGACTTGGAAACAGTGATGTCAGACTAACCATCGGACTGAAACACAAATGTTTTAAAGTTAAGTATGATGGACATTTTTTAATTAGTTCAAATGTAATTTTTTTACATTGATTTATTTAGTGGAACATATGTGTTTCCATGCATTTTGTTGAGATGTCTTTTCTTGTTTATCTATTGTATATACATGGTTGATTATTCATGTTGCTTATGTATACTATTTTTTTGTGTAGTCATTGATATTAATCTGTAGTTAGCTTTTTTCCCCATGTGCATGGAAGTGTATGTATAAAAATGAATATCAAATATGTAATAAACAATTCTTATTTTGTATTTGGTTCAATTTGTTTATTATAATAGAAGTCAAAGGTAACCATAGTAACAACATGAAATTAAATATAAAAAAAAAAAATGAAATTTGGTTCCTGGAGGCACCCAAAGTGGTTCCACACAGTGCCTAATATAAGAGTTCCTCAGGAAACCTGTGTGGTTCCTCAGAGAACTGCCCCTTTTTAAAGGGTGCCTAGAGGATCTACAGACGGTTCCGCCGGTGTGGCGAAGTGAAGAACCCCAAAAGGTTCCTCCAGGCACCTTTTATTTTTACAGTGTGTGGGATGGCACACCTCTGCTTAGATAAATAGCCATGATCAATCTCTCCTCCGTCCCGGTGATGTTAGGAGGGCTGTATCTCTCTAAAGTGCTGCTGAGCGGCATTGATCTGGCCTCAGCTGAAACAGGAGAGGGTGAACTACTGGGGAAACATAGACTTCTTACCTCCAGTCACATTAGAAAATGATCATAAACCATTTACATGATAAAGGTGCAGCAAGATTTCATGGGCAAAAAAGATCCATTGTAAATAGTGTAGAAGTCACTTTTAAACCAAGCGGTTCTGAAAGAGTCACATCTCGTGGTTTCAGGTCCTGTCGTCAGGTGTCTAAACTGCGAGATGTAAACTCATTTACTCAATATAGACTCGGAATAGTGAGGGGAAAAAAGGTAATCAAGCAAATTGCAAGATTAAATGTTGCAATTCACTTTTTTTTTATTATTATTATTATTACGTGCCAAGATTCCATACGATCATGTGGATTTCTATTAAAATTACAGGTTTTTGCCCATGAAATTTTGTAGAGCCAAGGTAATTGTGACCACAACTTTTTTTTTTTTTTTTTGGAATAAAACACAATGCTGAGGGTTTTGAGACGTGTCATTTACACCCAGGTTTTTTGCCTGTACAAAGTAGGTTAGAGCTCTCAATGCTAATTATCTTATTCTTCTGTCAAGAGTTGTCGACCTCTCCACTTTCACAGGGGTCAAGGTTAATGCCTCTAATGCATTCCAGCGGCTGCATATGACATGTGTGTGTGTGTGTGTGTGTGTGTGTGTGTGTGTGTGTGTGTGAGAGAGAGAGAGTCTGTCTGTCATTATATAGCACTCAGACAGCGAGTACGCATTGATTACAAGAAAGACTGCTGAAAGATCATCCATCATCTGACCCACCTCTAGGCAAATGAGAGCCAGAAACAGAGACTTTCATTTTTATCTTTATTCGTGTCATATATTTTAGCATTCTTATTTACAGTAGCTGAATTATTGTGCTGCTCCTTAATTTATTTACTTTGCTTCATTATTTTATTTGTCTATATCGTTATTTTACTTTATTTTCAATGTCTGCAGCTAAGCTACAAACCCTTTTTTTTTTTTTTTTTTGCAAATGAACCATCGTAAACTGGAACTGCAAAACAGAGAGAGAGATAGAGAGAGCGGAAGCGAGAGGGTCAACATCTGGGTCCATTTGCAAACAGAAGCTTCATTCAATTTTAATCATGGCATGTCTTTACCTCAGTCTCCTTTAGCTAAAAGACTAGTTAACACACACACACACACACGCACACACACACACACACACACACACACACACACGCACACACACACACACACACACACGTTGTGTTTTCATGTTTTATAAGGACTTTCCATTGACACAATAATCTATAATATATCCCCTACCTATAACACTAACCCTATATACCCCTAAACCTACCCATTTAGATTCTCACTATTGCTAATTTTGACTTTTTTTTTCCTCAGAATTGTGAGATCTGAAGTCCAATTCTGAGGGGGAAAAAAGACTAACTTTGTTCTCACACACACACAAACACACACAAACAAATGTTCATGTTCTCCCATAATTCAACATTACAGACAAATTTGATTTTTTTATTTTTATTTATTTTTTTAAAAAAATGAGAGTCCCTCAACTAGGGTGTGTGTTGTAGTTGCCAGCAGTTCCCAAGGTGGTGCTTTACTGGCCCAAATTTTTTTTTTTTTTTTTTTTTAAAGTTGCTTTAGTTGCTCTAAAGCTTAATACTTAGGATTAGTTTTAAAAAAAGTGTAAAATAGTAACAATGCTCCTGCTTGCCTAAGAAAAACACATACAATATATTTTGATATCCTGAATGGAAAGTGCTGAGTGTCTGCATCAGTCTCTGCCCTGTTTCTGTCCTGTCAGCGAGCAGCTTTCACTCATATTAAGTTGTCCTGAGAGATTTCATTGAGACGGGCCTCCAGAGGTCATGACAAGGTCGCCACCTTATGACCACAACATTAGTCCTTCACTTCCACACAGCAAATCTGACATGACACACTAGAGCCTTTCAGAGCTAAACCAGACAGGTGATTTCAGAGCAAGAGAGGTGATTTTATTATAAACCCTTTGTGAAAAAGAAATGTGCTTAATTGTATTGAATGTGTACTTAAAATCTTAAAAGTAAATCATTTAAAAATCTGTACTCGCAGATAATATAATATTAATAAAAGACCACGTAAGTATACTTAAAATGGTTAGTTCACCCAAAAATTTTAATTAACCCATAATTTACTCACCCTCAAGCTATCCTAGGTGTATATGACTTTCTTCTTTCAGCCAAACACAGAGTTTTATAAAAAAAATATCCTGCCTCTTCCAAGCTTTAAAATGGGAGTCAATGGGACCTTAGATTTTAAAGCCCCAAAAAAGCGCATCCATCCATCATAAAAGTAATCCGTATGGCTCCACTGGGTTAAAGGCATTCTATTATGCTTTTTGAATTTAAATTAGTCTGTAGTGTTGCTGTTTGAGCATAAAAAAATCTACAAGTTTACAAAGCTCCACAAAGTCCACTCCAAAGGGAGATATCTTATTTAACAGAATCCACTTTCCAAGAACAACGAACAACTTGGACGACAACACTTTTTTTTTTTTTTTTTTTTTTTACTATATAATACTATATAATATTACTAACTATGTCAAAGAGACACTGTTTTTTTCCACCCCATTTCCAAAACTCATGTGTTTGACCTTCCTAAGGCTGACAAACTTAGGAGTGATTACGATTTTTTTCAAACACTGTTCCTGAACATTATAATAACCCCAATGTTTATCTGTGTGCTTCACATTTTACAGAGATGAGCTTCCAGAACCTAAGACTACGCACAAAAACTTCTCCTGAAATGGAGCAGTTCCTACTTTGTCAGGACAATCTGTTGTTTAATGATCTCAACTTGTAATTATGTCTTATTATTTGTAGTTGTGTTTTCTATTAACAGTTCCAATTATAAGTTTAATGCCTCTGCTAGCCTGATAACTAACATTACAGTATTGATGTAGTGTTTACTGTAGCTTTTGTAAGCTCTCGCTTTTGTAAGTCTGTTCACCACACCTTAG
Source organism: Scardinius erythrophthalmus (assembly GCF_964197995.2). Classification (NCBI taxonomy): domain Eukaryota; kingdom Metazoa; phylum Chordata; class Actinopteri; order Cypriniformes; family Leuciscidae; genus Scardinius; species Scardinius erythrophthalmus. The sequence goes on from NC_138228.1 coordinate 38,921,008, forward strand.
GAAAATTAACCAAGGTTTTGTGATTGATTACTGTTTGTATTACCATAGTTTTCTGACAAATAGCATGATTAAATGGTGTATAACATATCTAAAATGAATAAGCCATAAATAATAATAATAATAAAAAAACATACCACTCTGAAACATTCTGTGAAATTCATGCTTGAAAAGTCTGTGTATGAAACCTGTTCTGGACGACCCTCTTAAAAAAAAATTCTAACTTGAATCAGACTTGAATTGGTTTGAAATTGATGCCATTCTTAATATTTACATGTGAACAGATGAAACTCGCAGTTATGGTAGGGGCGTGACATTTCTCGAACACGCAGTGCCAATTACAACACACTGGGCCAGCTAACCAATCACAGCACATTTTGTATTTCAGAATTAGGGGCTTCATCGAAACAGGAACTAACGATGAATTCGAGTCAGAAAGGGGAGAGAGGTGCTGTGATAATGTGAAAACTAGATTAAAAAGTTCGTCGAGACAAACTTTAAGTTGGCTTGAGAAAGCCGGACCAGAAAGTTTAAAGAAGTTTAAAATAGTTTGGAGTTTAAATTAGTTTAAAGTTTAAAGTAGTTTAAAGTTTAAATTAGTTTGAAGTTTAAAGTAGTTTAAAGTTTAAATTAGTTTAAAGTTTAAAGTAGTTTAAAGTTTAAATTAGTTTGAAGTTTAAAGTAGTTTAAAGTTTAAATTAGTTTGAAGTTTAAATTAGCTTAAAGTTTAAATTAGTTTGAAGTTTAAATTAGTTTAAAGTTTAAATTAGTTTGAAGTTTAAAGTAGTTTAAAGTTTAAATTAGGTAGTTTAAAGTTAAAAAGTTGTTGGGGGTTTTCTAGTGGGTTGCTAAGGTGTTCTCGGTGGTTGCTAGGCGGTTGCTAGGGTGTTCTGGGTGGTTGCTATTGTGTTGCTAGATGGTTGCTAAGGTATTTTGGGTGGTTGCTAGGTGGTTGCTAGGGTGTTCTGGGTGGTTGCTATGGTGTTGCTAGGCAGATGCTAAGGTATTTTGGGTGGTTGCTAGGCGGTTTCTATGGTGTTCTGGGTGGTGGCTAGGGAGTTGCTAAGCGGTTGCTAGGGTATTTTGGGTGGTTGCTAGGGTGTTGCTAGGGTGTTCTGGGTGGTTGCTAAGGTATTTTGGGTGGTTGCTAGGCGGTTGCTAGGGTGTTCTGGGTGGTTGCTATGGTGTTGATAGGCGGTTGCTAAGGTATTTTGGGTGGTTGCTAGGATGTTGCTAGGCGGTTGCTAGGGTGTTCTGGGTGGTTGCTATGGTGTTGCTAGGCGGTTGCTAGGGTATTCTGGGTGGTTGCTAGGCGGTTGCTAGGGTGTTCTGGGTGGTTGCTAGGCGGTTGCTATGGTATTTTGGGTGGTTGCTAGGGTGTTCTGGGTGGTTGCTAGGGTGTTCTGGGTGGTTGCTAGGCGGTTGCTAGGGTGTTTTAGTGGTTGCTATGGTGTTGCTAGGCGGTTGCTAGGGTATTCTGGGTGGTTGCTAAGTGGTTGCTAGGGTGTTTTGGGTGGTTGCTAGGCGGTTGCTAGGGTGTTCTGGGTGGTTGCTATGCTGTTGCTAGGCGGTTGCTAAGGTATTCTGGGTGGTTGCTAGGCAGTTGCTAGGGTGTTCTGAGTGGTTGCTATGCTGTTGCTAAGGTATTCTGGGTGGTTGCTAGGCGGTTGCTAGGGTGTTCTGGGGGGTTGCTATGGTGTTTCTAGGCGGTTGCTAGGGTATTCTGGGTGGTTGCTAGGCGGTTGCTAGGGTGTTCTGGGTGGTTGCTATGGTGTTGCTAGGCGGTTGCTAGGGTGTTCTGGGTGGTTGCTATGATGTTGCTAGGCGGTTGCTAAGGTATTCTGGGCGGTTGCTAGGCAGTTGCTAGGGTGTTCTGGGCGGTTGCTATGGTGTTGCTAGGTGGTTGGTAGTTGTCACAGATGGTTACTATGGAGTTTTTATAGAGTCCTTAGCATGATCTTGGTATGATTTAGCACTTAACTAAATGATATTAGCATGTAGCTATTCACTGCTAGCATGTGTAGCATGTTGGAAGTGCTGTTTGCTAGCATGAGTCAAAAGAGCCAAACCTCATCTCTATACGATGTTCTGATACTGAGATATAGGTCTTGCAAAACGGTTGCTAGGGTACTCAAGTTTGGTTGCTATGGAGTTGCTTGGGAGCTTGAAGCTTTAAACTTAAGAAGTTTAAAGTGGTTTGAAGTTTAAAGTAGTTTACGAGTTTTGAGTTTACAAGTTTAAATGAGTTTAGAGTTTAAGTTTAAATGAGTTTAGTGTGTGTGTGTGTGTGTGTGTGTGTGTGTGTGTGTGTGTGTGTGTGTGTGTGTTCACACACACACACACACACACACTCAGAGCTTATGAGTTTAGAGTTTATAAGTGTATAAATTGATGAGTTTATAAGTGTTAGAGTTTTTGAGTTTAGAGTTTATAAGTTTTAAATGAGTTTAGAGTTTATAAGTTTTAATGAGTTTAGAGTTTATAAGTTTAAATGAGTTTAAGAGTTCAGAGTTTATTAATTTATGAGTTAAAGAGTTAATAAGTCTATGAATTCATGAGTTTATAAGTTAATTAGTTTATAAGTGTATGAGTTTAGAGTTTATTAGTTTAAATTAGTCTCATTGGCTAATATAGTATATAGAACGGCAGTTTGGTTTAGTCTTCAAGGTGTTTAGATTTGAATTTTCGTCGGTTGGTGAGTTTGAATGTAAATTTGAATTTTTTAGAACTCCCCAATGTAAGTCAATGGGAGTTTTTCCGAGTTTTGATCGGCATTTTTAGGAAAACCGTAAGTCCGATCAGTCTAAAAAGATATAGCAACTAACTTCAGATCAGTTTGAGTGTCTGAGCCGAGTTTGGAGTATGTAGTGTTAAAGCTCTAGGACGAGTTTGAGTCAACAGTTTTTAACAGAAGAATAATAATAATAATAAGTTTAAGTACAATATCAGTAAGTTGGCTCTCTCAAGCCAACTTAATAATGTGTTTTTTGAACAATCAACCATGAAAACATATTCTAGTACACCCCAAAAACAAAACCAAGACTTCGTAAAATGGCATAATAGGATCCCTTTAATAAAGGCCTTCTGAAGCGAAGCGATGCAGTTTTGTTAGAAAAATATCCATATTTATAATTTTATAAACTACAATCACTGGCTTCCGGTAACGGCCATACACGAGTCTAGTTCCTGCGGAAAAATGACCACATGCGCCAGCGCAAACCCACTTTTGGAGTTAAAAAACTAGGATGCACTAGTAAAAAGACATGCAGTAAAAAATTAGTGCTGAAAAGGTGTGAACAGGCTTCTTTTTTGCGGCTGACCTTATTGCATATGCATTTGTAGGAGTTTCCCTTTCAGACACAACATAGACACAACAGACACACAGGAGAGTATTTAAATGAATCATGCAAGGTGATTTACTTAGGTTTGCGCTAGTCAATTTACTGGTATTTGTGCCATTATTTACGGCCCAAAGAGATGCTAATTTGCGCTGTTCTAGGTAGATTGTCATAATGGAAATGATCCAGCTGTATCTGTGTTCTTCAATTTGCGTGTCGTCAGTAGATCACGCGCTGAATTTTTCATTTCCATCAGCATATTTTTGGAATTGTGCTCTCACACTAATTTGCCCTGTTTAGTAAATCTGGCCCTAAGTATTGTAAACAATGATGTACAACAAAAATACTGTGAGTGTCTTTTGTTCACCTACGAGTTTGTGTGTGCATTGTTTGTAAAGTCAACTGACAAATGATACTAATGTGAATGTAAATGGCTTCATCTAATTACATTTTTGTCCGGTTCAAGACCATGGTATATTTAGATGAAATGGAAAGTAAGCAAGGGTAAAGACAGAGTGAGAGAGAGAGAGGCATATGGCATCATTATCGCTTCTCGGCCTGCATATCTTTGCATAATTCATTCTGTTGCTTTCCAAAACCCCATAAACTTTGAAGATCATTTTAAGAGCTCCAGACAACAAAACAAAAGAGACTAATGTGATTTCAGAGAGCAATAGAGCGTTTTCACCCCTTCAAATCCATCAGCACAATCTTGGAGGTGAAATTCATTAGTTTGCAGTCTTCATTTATCTCTGAGTGAGTCTAGATGACTGTGTATCTGTGATGGATCTCTTATTTCTTGCTTTCTCATTCTCTTCCTCTCTCTCAGGGGTCTGAGCAAAACAAAAAGCCTCATTAACAGTCTGTAGGCCACCTGTGCAGCAGGTGAGCACTGATGACCTGCTAAACTGTCTCCTGCCATCTCTTTTCAAGCTGGAGCAGCCATGTACGTTCCCCAGCAGCAGAACCCAATACTTCACCCCTGCAGTGCAGTCAAATGGTCTTTTCCTCCCTACAGCCTTACAATCTAATAACGCGCAACTTCCCTCCACGGTGAAGCGATTTTAACGATTGCTGACGCGCCCCCGCTCTCTCCACTGCCCCACATGCTTCCTGTTTTTACAGTAATTCAAGAGCTAAAGGAGCCGTTACAGCGGAAACGTGTATGACCAATTAAAATCGTATCGTGGGGTGCCCTCCTACTGCCTGGCTATTACCGCCTCTCATAGTTCAAGAAGTTTCCAGCTTATTTTCTGTCAAAACAGAAACACAAGCTTCAGGCTTAAGTGATTAATAACACTGAAATGATTTATCTTTCTTCAGTCTATAATGTGATTGCAGGTACATTCGGAATGTTTGTGCGGCATGCAAATTTATCTACATTTGATAAAATGTCAATATGCAATCAGAGCACAATGTATGTGATACTGTATCCCACAGTGCACTGCAACTTGATCTTACAGATCCAGTGACATACCTGTATGATTCTACCATTCATTTTATCTTATTCTCGACCCATTACTTTACTAATTTAGACTGCCTAAAAAGGTAGGACATTTTTACAGTAAACTGGATTAACCATATTTATTGCAGTGTCACCCTTAAGCATACTTTTAAAAAGAGCACTTATTATGGAAAAATAACTTTAGAATGCTTTTTTTGACCCACTTAAGTATATGTAATTTTATAATGACTTCTATTGTCTTTGAAATATGGTTAAGGTGTACTGCCAAATGTACTGACAAACATTTATGCCAAAATACACTTAAATGTAATTTCTGTTGGAATTACTTTAAATAGAACACAGACCATTAACACAATATTTATATACTGTATATTTGTAATTCTATATTTGCAAAGAAGAAGCAATTTAGTAGATGCATTTAAATGTAAAATTGAATAACACACTAGTACTTTACATAGTACCTTTCCTTTAGTCAACACATCAAAATAAGTGCACTTCATTAAAGCATAACAACATATAATTGAAACGTAATGATTTAAAATGTACTAAAAATAACAAATTAAAGTAAAATTTTAACTTGACATCATTACAAGGTTAACTTTTTAAAAGTGTACTTGAGTATGTTGAGAAACCCTTAAATGACAAGTTCGGTATTTTACACTTAAAGCCCTGTTTACAGATCGTTTCTGATGAAATAGAACGGTTAAGATTAAAATTTGGACACATGCTGCTGTCCGAGAATTTTAGGTTTATTTCGCTTTCCCCAAAACCTCTAGAATGGGTGTATAGGTGCACTGGAACAATCCTTCATAAAACGCATTAAACTTTCGTTTACAAAGACCTGAAACTCACCGAGTGGTCAGGGGTGTTCACTGATATGCTCACACAAAAATCGCTGCAAAAGATGCTTTCCAACAGGTTTTATCGTAGTTTTTGTCCAACTCCATTGACTTGTATTGAATGTGCTGTGTGAGGTACGGTATTACTCCGCCGCTTCTTCTTCTGCTTCTACTGTGTATTCAATGAAATGCCAGTGGTTTGCTTGCAATTGGCAAAGGTGCATTATCGCCACCAACTGGGCTGGAGTGTCTATTATTCAAGCTCTCAACGGAAGAATCTACGGGTGTGAGACGTTTGGAAAAATAGATCCACAGTTTTACAACGAATGGTAAAACACCTGTTGGAAAGCATCTTTTGCAGCGATTTTTGTGTGAGCATATCAGTGAACACCCCTGACCACTCGGTGAGTTTCACGTCTTTGTAAACGAAAGTTTAATGCGTTTTATGAAGTATTGTTCCAGTGCACCTATACACCCATTCTAGAGGTTTTGGGGAAAGCGAAAGAAAACTAAAATTTTTGAAGTCCACTGCGAGTACAAATTCAATAAAATTGCACTACAGTATGTATTTAGTTTATACACAATACCAGCAATGTACCAGCAACATAAACGTCTCAGGTTATGACTATAACCATGGTTCCCTGAGAAGGGAATGAGACGCTGCGTCTGTTTTGATGATGCTATGGGATGACGTGATGTGTGATGGCATACTACGGGAGCTATAAAGGATACCCAGAACACAACAGCATCAGCTTCTGATTGTCTGAAGTAAGTAACTTCAGACCTTTGAAGAAAAAGCCCTTCAGAAATAAAATGTTTCTGTTTTGACAGAAAATAAGCTGGAAACCTCTTGAACTATCCTGAGACGCTTTCTAGGAAACTCTATGCTGCGTTTGTTTTGATGATGCAATAGGAACAAAATAGAGTTCTCAACGGGTCGACGGGACCCGCGGGTTCGGGCCGGGTTCGGGTCGAAAATATAATCAAATGACTCGGGTCGGGTCGGACCTCGGGCTTAATCTTTTCCGCTCAGTAAAAAAAAAAAAAAAAACATTTATTAATCATCGCTGCTGGTCACCGTAAAGAAAGTCTGGCTGCTGCGTGTAACGTGCATCATGGAGAGGGGCGGGGGCAGACCTGACGCCGCTGCGTGCACGCCTTTAGCCTGGAGAAGAAGATGGAGTTGGTGAGAAGTAAACTTGCCGCAGGTGAATTCACTGTCGCTACTACAGCCTATTTATATATTTAAAGTGTATTGTTTCAGTTGTTTGTATTGTTTGTATTGTTAAAAGGCGTGAACATTAAAGGTTGATTTGAATTCCCGTCTGCTGGTCATGATAATACGTTTATGAGGAAAAAAAAAAACTGACGCGGCGTCGGGCCGCGGGTCGGGTTCGGGCAGATAATTCATGTTTATGTGTCGGGTTACATCGGGTCCGGGCTTTAAAAGCCACGGGCCGGGTCGGGTCGGGTTCTAATTTTCAGGCCCGTTGAGAACTCTAGAACAAAATACCCACAGTGCCATACTGACGAAACGCCTGTCCTAGTGTGAGTCACACTGAGCACATCTTAGGATAAAAATACTTGAGACCTTGGTGTGGAGTCCAAATCCAGGCAATAGAATCTGATGAATGTGTGTAGAGAGGCCCAGCCTGCTGCATCACATACCTCTGGGATGAAACTCTTGACAATGAAGTCTTAGATGCCGCCACACTTCTAGTAGAGTGGGCCCTCACAGTCAGAGGCAAAGTAAGGTCTCTTGCTCCTACTGTGCAAAGTGGGTTTAGCTTCTCTTGATCCACTGACAAATGGAGGAGGATATACCACAAAGTGAAGGAAACTAGATCCCAGGTGGTGTCTCACCAAGACCCATTGCCTAAAGGGCGTGGTAAACATCAACCTCAGTTGAGAGACCAGGGCTCATGAATTGATCCCCCTCAGGGACCAAACCCACAATTTCCACATCTCTGGGTAAGAGTGATATTTTTATTGTGCCCCTGGCACTGTGACCAAGGGTCCCTCCTGACAGGAATCTCAGAAGGAGAGCCATCTAGGAGAGACAACCTGTCCGTGAACCATACCATGGCAGGCCAGTGCGGGGCTACCAGCAGTAGATTAACCCCATCCTGGCAAACTCTCTCTAGAACTCCCGGGAACAGAGCAATTGGGGAAAAGCATACAGTATAGACGCTTGGTCACTTTTTGTGGGAAAACCAAAGCGGACAGTGCGCTGGTCAGACTTTCTCCAAATGAACTTCACTGTCTCAGGGTGGAGTCTCCATGGAGTCTCCAGGGCCTAAGCCCCTGCTTTGACAGGATGTCTGCTCCCTGATTCAGGTACCCATGTATGTAGACTGCTCTCAGGGAGAGTGGCTTTGCCCTGCGCCCACAGGAGGATCTGGTGTACCAGTATGCAGAGGGCGCAACCGCAGACCCCCCTGATGATTTATGTCATATTTATAGACCCTCAACATAGAAAGAAAAGAACCAAGGCTTATTCCACATAAGGTGCAAAATGGGTTGTCCCTCTGGGAAACCCCTTGGTCTTGAGCCACCACTGCAATGGTCTCATGTCCAGAAGGCCAAAAGTATTCACGTGGGAAGCAGCTGCCATGAATCCTAACAGTCTCTGGAACTGTTTCACAGTGAAAGCTTGGCTTAGCCTGATATTGCCTACGGCAGAGAGAATCGATTGAATACGAGCAGAAGACAAACATGCTTGCATCGTAATCGAGTCCCATACCATATCTGGGAAAGTGTTCCTCTGTAGTGGAGAAAGCACTCTCTTCTTGGAGTTCAGTCTTAACTCCAAGCACCTTATGTGGGCGAGGACGACATCTCAATGCCGAACCGTCATTTCCTTGGACTAAGCTAAAATTAGCCAGTCATCGATATGACTGAGTACAATTCCCATGAAGTCGCAACGGAGCCAGAGCTGCATCCATGCACTTTGTGATGGTGCAAAGTGACAATGCTAGGCTGAAAGGAAGAACCCAATACTGATAGGCTCCACTCCCAAAATAAAACTTGAAAAAACTTCCTGTGTTGAGGAAGGATGGATATATGGAAGTACAGTGGAGGAACATAGGTGAGTCGGCTACGTATTTATAGGCCTCCTCTCATTCTGATCGGATAGATCATTTGAACGTGGTCCTCCCGATCTTTGTAAATAAAACATAATTTGTTGCAAAGGAAATATTTCTTATTATTATCCATGTGGAAAACAGCACTTTACTCATAATCACCCTCATTTAGGAAACAAATGTATAACATTAAAATTACTTAAAACCGTTTATCATTTCCACGCAAAACTTGGCATTTATCAATATGGACGTGAGCGGTGGCAAATCTCACATCAGGTTTCAACTCGTGTATGCAAGTTTTTGAGTTAGCATAAATTTGCGTCCAGCATAGTAAATCTGGTGGAGAATTGTTATGTGAGCATTTTGACTGGAATGAAAACATTTGAAGCCAGCCACATATTCATCAATTAAAAATGTGCTGCCAATGGTAAAATATACTTATATAATAAATGTAATTGCGGTTAACGGGTGTTTTTGGTGTAAGAACAATTTATCTTTCATGAGATTACTTCCGCTTCTTGTCCGGGTTACGTTTCTCCATGTCGTAAACTCTAGGGTCAATGCTTCTGAAGTGTTTATTTATTAAGGGGCGTGATATTTAAATGATGATTCTTTCTGCCACATTTATCAACTTCTGATCATTAGTACAATGGTATTGTTGGCATTCGAATGTTTCATGAATCACTTGAACCCTGTCGTAAGATGATTTCTGCACCCGTTTCTACGTTAGATTGGTAAATGAGGCCAAATAAAACAGCAGTATGCTGCACTATTATGACCTCATCTCGTAACGTGTTTAATTCCAAATAGTATCCAATCAAATGAGTCAGTTATAGTCTTGACATCACTTCCGGTTCATCCATCACACTGGAAATAGAAGGTCAAGTCAATCACATTGCAATGTAGGATAAAGTATTAAATGCAGTTTGCTCATTTTAGCAAGTGTAGCAGATCATTGGGCTATTCTATGCATACATGAAATGTGTATAATGCGTACAGTATACATACTATATACTGTATACATTATGACAGTATGATATGTCTGATATAACCTGCATCTTAAAATCTCCAAGTTAAATGTTACCATTGTGTTTCAGTACTAACAGCTAGTGGTGGGTCCATCTTAGAGGTGAGTGAGAGAATTCTGGAGCTCATAAAAACCTGTGAGGTGAACACTGACTCAGGGCTTTGTGCTTTTAGAGGATTAAGTCACTAGTGTGTGAGAGGAAGGGCATGGTACGTGTGCTACTTTAAGTGCATATTCAGTTTGGTCAGTGAGAGTTTAAGCTGGTGAAAACCAGTAAAAAGGGACTGTAATTTAGCTGAGTGCCTTTCTCTGCGTCCCACCACCATCAGAGCTGATTTATGACACCAGATTGCCTGATGTATGTGGTTTACTGTGTCCATTCAGCACACAGATGGGCCAATGCAGATCAGTTCAATTAGTTAACTACATTATTTCTTAAAGGGAGAGCAGCATAATGATGCTGCAATGAGACAGAGAGACGCATTATGTGATATCGCAGTACAATAACATAAGTCATTTATTTTATTGACCTGTAGATGACCTGTAAAGGGTTCATTTCCGAGTTCATCTTTACCGGATGTGTGCGGCTTGTCATGACATAACAAAAATACTTGTCTCTGATTATAATCAATGTTGTCTACAGTAGAAGTAGTCAGTGTGATGAAGCTACAGTTGAAGGTTCAGGACAGTCTTTGTGAAGTTATTTATAAATATCATAAATTGACTGATGTGAATTTTATCTGTTACTTCAAAACTTCCTACTAGTTTACTCTACCGTTCAAAAGTTTGGGGCCAGTAATATTGTTATTTTTTAAATGAAATGAATACCTTTATTCAGCAAGGATGCATCAAGTGAATAAAAGTGGACAGGGTGAAGCTTCGACATTTCCAGTGAAGACTTGGTATTACAAATGAATGATGAATGGGTTGACAGGTTAAAGCCGATTCCAAAATGTTCATGTAATTGCAACTACTGTTCATAATCATCTATAACTACAGGCAATCATCTCTAACTACCCAAAATTATTGTTAACTACACAAAACCATCTTCCAATTGGACAATTTCCCTGTAATAAGTTCATGATGCTGTTCAATGGCGATTTCATGTGAAAGTCGTGGAAATAAATTCACCAGCCCTGGTCATGTGACAATAAATATTCTTCATGAGATATAGCCTATCTATTCTAGCCACATATTACTGCTTCATATCTGTTACAGACACTAAAACAAGCCTCTTACTATTTCTCATTTTGGCTAATTGCTGTTCGTGTCACCTGTCTGCCCCAAAGATTCAGGTTTCTGGAGTAAAGCTGCTTCAATTCTGACTGACAGAGAGAGTCATAGAGAAATCTGATGGTTTAGTAATCTGACACTCAGTTTTCTCTAAATCCAGCCTCATGTAATGAGAGCCCCCACCACCACCTTCACCATCTGGCGATTAGTGAAATAAATGCATTATTATGTAGAAGAAGCACTGTTTGTGATTCAGTGGTTGTAAAGTTTTAAAACTATTAATTTTCTTCAGATTCAGACTGGCACTAATGGGCTTTTCAATATATATATATATATATATATATATATATATATATATATATATATATATATATATATATATATATATATATATATATATTATTATTATTATTATTATTATTTTACCTTGAGTTAAAATAATTCTGGGTCTTATTCCACACTGTTCATTCTTCACCCCCTGCATGGGTCAGTAATCAATGCTGGCTAGTTGGTTTTCGCTTTGAATTGCATTGTACATTTGTAAACTGATTTGAGTTAACATTCCAATTTGCATATTTATAAGTATGCATTGCACAATGAATTGTGCTCTGGCACATTTTACAACATAATGACGCGTGAAAACGAGCTGTCATAGCTAGAAGCATCTGTCTCCATGTACTTGCCTATAAGTTTCAGGCTTTGGACTTTTGAAATAAAAAATTCTACAAAAATAACAACAATCCATCGAGAGGATCCAGCCGAGAGTCAGGGTGGTGGAGGGATGTAGAACAACTGTCAAGGAACAATGGTGAGTTGATTATATAGGCTTCCTCTCATGCTGGGGTGCCTTTCCCGAAAGCACTGTTAGCCAACTATGGTCGCAAGTTCCGTCGTTATCAGCATAGTTCAATGAATCAGTGTTTCCTGAAACCGTAGTTCTAATGAACATTTGCAAACAGCATTGAAAAGTTGTGTGGTTGGAACGACAGCTCTGTGGTTAGAAGCAGAGTTTCTAGTTTGTATGACATGTGGACTCAATAAATCCTTATCTTGACATTCAATACAATCTGTATCTTGTATTTAGAACACATACAAATGTAATTTACGTCTTTTATTTTGTCAAGAGATTTAAACTACCGTTTTTGAAGAGTGCGCATGTGCATATGTGTTCTAGTACGTAAGAACGAGCCTATGATTGAATCTGGAAATAAAGCAAAATAACTGAGAAAAATTAGAAATAGTCCTCATATGCCATGTCCGTAATTTATAGCAAAACATCTAGCATTAATTCGATCTCAAACAGACTCATTAAAATATGAGTGCATGACATCATATGGTTGAATGACCACTTTGCGACAATATGGTTTCGTGAAACAGTCGTGACTAGCTACTTGATTTCTTCAACGATGCATCGCACTATGGTAGTGAAGCAGCGATTTACGCCGTTGTACGGGAAACGCACCCCAGATTGGGTAGATAATTTGAACATGTTCCTCCCAAACTTTGTTAGTAAAACATCATTAGGTGCCCTATCCGAGACAGCCAAACCCCCCCCCCCCCCCCAAAAAAAAAAAAAACAGTGCCAAGCTTTTGGAGGGCAGAGTTTTAGGTGCGTGTGTTGAGTGTTGAAGTTAACAAAATGCTAGAAATGAGCAAAACAGCTGCAATCGCTTACAGCACCTTTAACCTGTGGTTAAAAAGATGTTAACCCAGGGTTAAGTGTTGTGTGAAAAGCCCTTAAAACAACAAGCCTACTACAGTGCTGATGGGTTTTCAGATTGTGGTCAATACTAGAGCAATGACAAAATCAGACAACCAGAACAACCTCAGAACTAAGAACAGATGGCAATTCTACAAAAACACAAAATGTAGACCCTCTGGTTACACCCCAGCTGCAACCAAGCCAAAATGCTAACAGATACTGTACACTTTCACACATAAAAACACACAAACATGACAATTCTCCCAGCATTCCTTGCTGTGTTTGAATATGCAAATGTTGACAGTTCATACCTGCACAGCACTTGCTTTCAGTCACAGTCACAGACACATGACTGTCTGTCTCTCTGCATCAGACAGGAAGAAGGCCTTTGCCCATTACAAACCTGCCCCTCTCCTTTGTTACTGTCTACAACACAGCAGATAAGAGTGCCATGAAAATTCACCCTATTTTCTTACATGTTCCTGGGTTAATTGAACATGATTTATCAGTGCACATTATTCCAATTTTTTCCCCCTTGGAACCTTTCATCAAAATGCAATAACCTTCTTCTCCTCCCTCTGAAACAATGAATTTCCTTTCAGAAAACAGATTTGTTTTTGATGTAAGTCTCTTTTATGCTCACCAAGCCTGCATTTATTTGATGAAAAAATACAGTGAAAAGCAATATTGTGAAATATAATTGCAATTTAAAATAACTGTTTTCTATTTCAATATATTTTAAATGTTATTTATTCCTGTCCATTACTCCAGTCTCCAGTGTCACATGATCTTTTAGAAATCATTCCAATGTGCTGATTTGGATCTTAAGAGACATTTGTTGTTATTATCAAAGTAAAAAACTGTTGTGCTGCCCAATATTCTTGTAGAAGTCATGATATATATATGTCATATATATATATATATATATATATATATATATATATATATATATATATATATATATATATATATATATATATATATATATATATATATATAATATTTGATGTATTGTATATTTCCTTTCTGGTTCTGTATTAAGCACCCAGTTTTCACAATCCAATCAATTCTCAATGGATAAATTGTCATCCCGCCCTACATCCCTTTTTTTCCTCATTGAATATTCTGTTTTACTCTGAATTACGTCACATCACGGATTCAAAAATGGATTCAGAATGATTCAAGTTCACTTTAAAAGCACTCTCTTTGTGAGTATGTGATATTGTCAGAGGACAGAGCCCAGTTTGACTGGTCTCCAACCCCAATTAGTCCCGTAAGTGCCAACCGGTCTCTAACAGACTCTTGCTCCTGTCAGCAAAGCACTATGGGGAATTAAAAATGTATCCCCTTCTCAGCTCTTGCCTTTTCTGCATCCTTCATCCTTACGTACCACAACCTCCTGCTTTTACTTCCATTACCAGCCCATCAATCCTTTCTTCTAGAAATGTCAGGGCTTTCTCCTGCATGTGTGCATTCAGACCTCTGCGTGACCTCATCCTGGTTTGTGAGTTTCTGGAAGCAGCTCTGCGCATGGATTCAGGACCCAGGGGTCTCACAGGGGGTCTGCCTTACCGCCACACAGGTGGAGAACCTCAGCGGCGTGTGACAGTGAAAAGCGCTCCCAGGAGGAACACTCTCTGACAGGCCAGCAGGCTCAGTCTGTCTTCACGTCTCACATATGCATATGAGAGGAAATGGAGCAGGAAGGGGAAATGTGTCACTCACATATGGCTTTGAATGTTTTTTTTTTTTTTTCGTTAGTCAAAATTCACATGATGCAGTACTCCCTGTGGGTGCTAGAGGGCAGAAGAGAGAGTGTTGAGTCCAGGTTGGCACGTTCTTAAACAAAATGTGTTTTAGAAAATTTGTTTGGCATGTTCTTAAACAAAATATCTGAATGTGGATTACTAATCAAAGAGTCTGTGATTTATATAGTTACTGCATTAATGCTGGACATTCTGTCAGGACCACTATCGTCAAATACAAATGACAATTACCATACAGTTTGGATTGTCGCTATGGTTCTCTTCTGGTCAAGAACTCCCTGTGCATCCATGCAGCCTAGCATGGATGAGAGTAGGGAGAGCAGCAATAACCCCTCTTAGGGTAAACAGAACAGAACCAACATTAATGTATTGCAAATATCATTAATTGATAAAGATTTTAATGTACAACATAATTGAGAATTTAGTCTGATTCAAAGGGGAATCAGAATGCCAAATCCTGACTGGACGAGAGGAGGAGCTGGGGATGGAGGAGGGTAATTCGCTCCTGAGAAACGCGATAGCTGCTGATAACACAGAAGGAGCTTATATATACATATACAATGATAGTTGTCGTATTCCTATAGGTAGACGTGGATCACCTGAGAGTCAGCTGATGAGAGCTTGACTAACGTGACCTGCCAGAACTGACGCTACGCTTGATTTTTTTTCTGAGAAAAAAAATAAATAAAACATTAAATTGCTTCCAAGGTATTAGTTCATGCACTCCGTGGGTTGTTAGTGCTCACTCTAGCTACAGGAATGCATGTAAATACAATTTTAGAGTTGGGGAGGAAGCTATTCAAGGACTGATTACCAGTGGGTAGATTTCTAACAAAATTTATTCGGTTACTGATTCCTAATTACATGACAAACATTGCAGTTAATAACGTAATCCATTATATTACACATTTAAGGTAATATAATCTGACTACTTTTTGATTACTTTTAGATTACTTTTGACCTAACTCACCTTGATTTGAATAGGATCATATTGTAACATATTGATATAAAAATACAAAGTGAAAGAAAATATATTCCATTCTTTATCAAAAACATGAAGTGCTAGATCTGAATCATTCTATTACTTGTCTGCAAATCTTTAAATAATCTTGCACCATCTTACCTGATGGACTTACTTCACCCGTACACTCCTAAGCGAGGACTTAGATCGGGAAACAAATTCCTCCTTCATATTCCCAGAACCCGCTTGAAAAAAAGGGGAAATAGAGCCTTTGAAGTGGCTGGCCCCACTCTGTGGAATAATCTCCTGACCGAAATTAAAATGGCTTCCACTTTATCTGAGTTTAAAGCTGCTCTCAAAACTCATCTGTTTGTCTCGGCTTTTAACATGTAATTGATCCTGTTTTTATTGTTTCTAAGTGATGTTTGATTGTTTCTTCTTGTGTATCTATATTGTAATTATTGTACAGCACTTTGGTCGGCCGGTGGCCAGTAGTAAATGTGCTTTAGAAATAAACGGAACTTGAACTTGAATATGAAATGACGTGAATTTGTACATTTTAATATGTTTGAAAGACAAAAGGCTTACAAAGACAGTAATACATGGTTAAACGACTCACTGTCAGTGGTGGAAAGACTACTAAAAATTGTACTTAAGTAAATTATTTCTGAAATAGTAATACTTTTACTTAAGTACAAGTAGAACTGAAAAATAATACAACTCAAGTAAGAGTATAGTTTGCTGAAAAACTACTCAAGTTGCTACGTTAAAAAGTACTTTAGCATTATTTTTCTATTTTTACCCAAAATGAGGTGATGTAAGCAATATGGAGCACAAAACACTCTCATGTAATTTCTGTTTCATTCATCCTGGAAGCCAGACGGCACCCTTGCACAGAAAGTCCGCAAATTAGATTCATAGAAGTATTAAACTTATGACGTCCCAGGAAATCCCTTATATGGACATCAGATATTGCTGAAGCTGAATAACAAGCAGATAGGGCCTGTCCCAAATGAAACACTTCATATGCACTTTCAGTCTTGTGGACTTATAATGGCTGCTGCGTGCGCGTGTCAGTTAACCCATTTAAGCCCATCAGCAGCTATATTTGACGCAGTGTATAGTTGTCATTTTCCTTATAAGTACAGTGAGTATAGAAAATAATGTAAAATAATCACATTTTGTTGCTTTGCAGCCTGAAATGATTCATATTCAGCTGTATTTACAACTTATAACATCCAAGTGAAAGATATAATACCAACTTGTCAGAAAAAAAAAAAAATTACAAATTAAAAAACAGAATCACTGAGGCCACATTTACACATAGCCGGGTATTTAGAGAAACGAATATTTTTCCCCCTCCGTTTTCAAAAATAACCGTGCACACAACATCGTTTTCAAAAAAAGTTGTCGTTTACATCAACCCGCATAAATACAATGGGCGGCAGTGTAGGGAGAAGGATAAAGCCATGCAAGCCAATCAGAATCCTCAAAATCGACAACAACGAATAGCACGAGCGACTTCCTGTTCCTTTCAAAACAACAGACATGGCGCGAGGTTCGTTCGTGTGGACAGACAGCGAAGCAAATGAAAACAGGCCAAAAGCGTTTGCACAAAAGTAAAAATGAGTACCACTTTAACAGCATCCATGATCAAATAGTAGCCAAACAAACTCTAAACATAGGGCGCTCACATGGCGTAAGCATTTTCTGGCGCATAATGTGACGTTTGAGAACCTAAAACCCTGTTTCTCCCAGTTGACACGGCAACACATAACCGGCGTTTTCAGAAATCTCCACTTTGGCCGGAGTTTTTAGAAATAATCGTTTTCTGGGATAAAAACGGCGTTTTCGTGTAAATGACAGGCCAAAACGCAGGGAAATATCTGCGTTTTCCCATCGTGTAAACGGGGCCTTAGTTGGAAAAAGAATCACCTCCCTCCTAAAAATGACTTGTAAACCCAACCAGGTGTAGTTAATCACCTTCTCAATAGCACACAAAGCCAATTGACTTTCAACTGTGTTCAGCTGTGGTCACTTTGATTAGCTCAGCATGAAACAAGCTTTTCCTGAAGCATTTCAGTCCTTGAAATTAAATATTTGTTACTACAACTCAAGAACCTTGGGATCAGTATTCAGTTTTGTTGGGTTCCAGCTCATATAGGCATTAAAGGTAATGAGGAGGCGGATAATATTGCAAAAAAGATGTTGGAAAACAAATATATAGGAATTAATGTTCCAATGGGTAAGGGTGAAGCCAAATCTATAATCAAATCAGTAATTATACAAAAATGGCAAAGGGAATGGGAGGCAGAATTTAATGCAAGACACTACCATAAATCTCAAAAGAATGTGATAGGGAAAAGGGTTACTTCACTGAGTCTAAACAGAAGGGAAGAAGTGGTCTATACCAGACTTAGACTAGGACATACAGGACTAAACTCCACTTTACATATAGTAGGAAAGCGTAATGGTTTATGCATAGAGTGCTAAGACAGAAAAGATGTTAATCATGTACTTTTTACTTGTGAGAAGTATAATGATAATAGAATAATCTGGCAGGAAATGGAAGGGGAGAACTCTATTCATGAAATTCTGGAAGAAAAGGGAATGACAAGGGAGAGACTTAAAGCTTTATTTATTTATCTTAATAATACTGGTTTAATGAAGAGAGTATAATGGCCTCAATTTTTTTTTTTTTTTTTTTTTTTTTTTTTTTTTTATTAATAGAAGCCTAGACTCTATGACGTTCATGGTATTACACACTCCTGTACAGTTGGTGGTGGTATACTACAAAATAGTCATCTGCCAAAAATCAGAAGAAGAAGAAGAAGAAGAAGAAGAAGAAGAAGAAGAAGAAGAAGAAGAAGAAGAAGAAGCATTTCAGTCCTTGTGCAACTGAAGAAAACAATCAACTATGGGTGGCAAGGCATTGTCAAAAGATCTCCGGGATAAAGTTGTGGACAGGCACAAGTCAGGAAATGGATACAAAAAAAATGTCAAAGGCTTTATCAGTGCCTAGAAGCACATTGAAGTCTATTATTAAGAAGTGGAAGGTATTTGGTACAACACAGACCCTCCCTGGGTCAGGACGTCACTCCAAACTGGATGAAAGAGCCAGGAGGAAACTGGTCAGAGAGGCTACCAAGAGGCCTACAGCAACTCTGAGGCAGTTGCAGGAATTCATGACAAAGAGTGGTCATTGTGTGCATGTGACAACAATATCACAAATTCTCCACAAATGTGGCTTGTATGGGAGGGTTGCAAGAAAAAAGCCACTCCTCAAGAAAGGCCACATGCAACTTGAAGATTCTAAGGCCACGTGGAAAAAGGTGTTATGGTCAGATGAGACTAAAATTGAATTATTTGGCCTCAACGCCAAACGATATGTCTGGCGAAAATCCAATTCAGCTCACCATCCAAATAACACCATTCCTACGGTAAAGCATGGAGGTGGTAATATCATGTTATGGGGTTGTTTCTCTGCAGCAGGGACTGGAGCCCTTGTCAGGATAGAAGGAAAAATGGATGGGGCAAAATACTGTCAAATTCTTAAAGAAAATCTGCCGCTCTCTGCCAGAAAGTTGTCAATGTGAAGAAGATTTACCTTCCAACATGACAATGACCCAAAGCACACGGCAAAACTGACCACACAGTGGTTGAAGGAGAAAAAGGTGAATGTCCTTGCATGGCCTAGTCAGAGCCCAGACTTAAACCTATTGAAAATCTGTGGAATGACTTGAAGACAGCAGTCCACAAACGGTCACCATCAAATTTAACTGAACTTGAGCAGTTCTGCAAAGAAGAGTGGTCAAATATTGCAACGTCTAGATGTGCAAAGTTAGTAGAGACATATCCCAACAGACTAAAGGCTGTAATTAAAGCAAAAGGTGGTTCAACAAAATATTGAAACAAGGGGGTGATCCTTTTTCCAACTCAGTGATTATGTTTTTTTCTTTTTTTCTGACATGTTGGTGTTATATCTTTCACTTGGATGTTATAAGTTGCACTGAGTAAATAACAGCTGAATGAAACAAAAACTGTGTCTGTCTTCATTTCAGGCTACAAAGCAACAAAATGTGATTATTTTAAAGGGGGGTGATTCTTTTCTTTACCCACTGTATTTTTCTAGATGTTACCCATGTTTTATGTCTCAATGACATGTAAGCAAACAACCAAATAAAAAAAAGTCAACTTCCTACCCCTACTTCCAGGAAGCATGGCGAAGGCAAACCCTCCCAAAGAAAGGTCATTTTAAGGTTAATAAATCAAGGTTATTGGTCTTGTTTAGTGCATAAACATAACTTAACCATTTAAATGACATCTCTACTTTTCTACATAAATTGTCTGAATGCACTGTTATTTTTGTTATTTGCCATTTTGTTATTTGTTTTTTTGTTTGTTATATAGATATAATTTTTTCTTCATTCTATTTATTGGTATTTATTTATTTACATTTAAACTTTTTGATACACAATGCCCTGTTATGGCTGCACTTTGTTCTGCACTATGTTCCACCACTTTAACCCTTGTGCGCTGTTCATTTGCGGTTTACAGTCGGGCTGTTTGGGGTCTCAGTGACCCCAGGCAACAAAATATAATTTTGTAAAAAAAAAAAAAATATATATATATATATATATATATATATATATATATTTTTTTTTTTAAAACAAATGTAATTTTACTCAGTTTATTAATGTTTTTACTCCACATTTGGACATTTTTACTCCACAAAGTTTCTATAAATAAATTATTATTATTATTATTTTAATGTAAAATTCACCTTATAAAATCATTTCTAAATTTCATTCATGTGGAAACATCTGTTTTTCATATAATTCTACAAATTGAAAGTGTGCCACTTCATTTCTGTCTGTGTGTTCTGTGTTTCTGATTTTGAGGATGAATTTTGACCATTGACAAAATTAATTTGATTCTAATCATATTATAACATTATTGAAAAACAGATTTTTTTTTCAGTACAAAAAATGCTTAAACTTTCACAAAAAGTAACTTTTATTGTTATAATTGTGATTCCATAATATGTACAACTGGAAAAACTTGTGAAAAGATGTATTTCAGTTAGTCAAATAGCAAATAGTGGAGCTCTGCAGCCATCTACTGGTTAAAGTGATAATTTGTTACTTTTAAAACTGCAGTTTCCAAAAGATGGGCAAAAAACTTACACTAAACCATGTCAAATTATCCATGTTATCCACATGAATGAAAGTTCCACATGACCCCGAACAGCACACAAGGGTTAAGATAAATGGATTTGTTGTTTGTTGTGTTTTCATATTCAAGAGATTATATGCTACGGTGGCCCAGTAGTGCACAACACAACGAAATGTAAAAAGCAAACATAAGTTCACAACACAACGAAATAAAGCCACAACACAACGGAAACAAGCCACAACACAACGGAAACAAGCCACAACACAACGGAAAATCCACAACACAACGAAATAAAGCCACAACACAACGGAAATAAGACACAACACAACGGAAAATCCACAACACAACGAAATAAGGCCACAACACAACGGAAATGCTCCCGACCACTAGAGGGCTCTCGGAGCCCAGTAAAGTTAGTTTTCCAAGCCATTGTTCATTAGAGAGTCAGCAGTCTATAAAAATATATCAACACCACGATTAGTTTTAACAGTATGTAGCTAACCATTGTTTATCGACATTTATTAATTCAAAATCACCTACGTGCATTATAGCTGCATATTTATACTCTAGAATGCTTTGACGCGCTACCACAGCGCATTATCCCTGAGGGAACGTCTACCAATTCCTCCAAGTTGTTAAAACGTATAATTTGTTTTAATTAAAATTACTTTTAACATTCAAAAACAGACATATTCAAAATCCAAAGCTTGATTGTATTTGATAGTAGACTGACTTAATATGACTTTTATAATGACTTAATAATGACTTTTTTTCCAATACCCTTCATGTATTTACAGTAATTAACAATTATTTTTTTTAGGAAATTTCTGTAAAAGTTTTTTTTTCTTTTATCATGTTCCTAGTGACCAGACTGACTTATTATAGGTGGAATTGTGCCAATTCCTTCCTATTTCACCAAATGGTTTTTATTTTTATTTATCAAATTATATTATAATAAATTATACGTTTTAACCACTTGGTGGAATTGCCAGACGTGCCCTGCGCTGTGGAAGCGCGTCCAAGCATTGAGTATAAATCAAATACGCAGCTATAATTCATGTAGGTTATTTTGAAGTAATATTTTATGTTGATATACACTGTTAAAACTAATCGTGGTATTTATATATAAAGACTGCTGACTCTAGAACAATGGCTTGGAAAACTAACTTTACTGGGCTCCAAGAGCCCTCTAGTGGTCGGGGGAGCATTTCCGTTGTGTTGTGGCTTTATTTCGTTGTGTTGTAGATTTTCCGTTGTGTTGTAGATTTTCCGTTGTGTTGTGGCTTATTTCCGTTGTGTTGTGGCTTTATTTCGTTGTGTTGTGGATTTTCCGTTGTGTTGTGGCTTATTTCCGTTGTGTTGTGGCTTTATTTCGTTGTGTTGTGGCTTGTTTCCGTTGTGTTGTGAACTTATGTTTGCTTTTTACATTTCGTTGTGTTGTGCACTACTGGGCCACCGTAATATGCAGCTTTTTTGGGTTTGCATCAAATGTTCTTCGACCTTTATGAATAATAAATTTGTTTATGAATAAAGATTGATATGTTGAGAGCAGTTATTTTGATATAGATGCCAAATATTCTCCTCCTATTCATATTTGACATTGAGGGGGTGCATACAACATATTTGCCCACCGGCAACTATAGTTGCCGCAAATTCTAATACAATTTTCAAGAAAAAAAAAAAAAAAAAAAAAAAAAAAAAAAACCTGGGGAAACCAAATTCAGAATATTTTCACATAGGACACTATTAACACGACCATATGCCTGAAACCATTCAGAAAAATTTGGGCACAAATGGGTTAAGTCCATGAGACCATAGGGAGTCCCATTTGTCATTTTAGGTTTCAGAAGGTTTGTGGTCGATATGCACCCTCAATGCGCACTTTCGCCGAGCCCATACTGATGCGAGCTCCACTGCAGACTTCTTCCCAGCGGTC
The DNA here is from genome assembly GCF_964197995.2 of Scardinius erythrophthalmus. Taxonomy (NCBI): domain Eukaryota; kingdom Metazoa; phylum Chordata; class Actinopteri; order Cypriniformes; family Leuciscidae; genus Scardinius; species Scardinius erythrophthalmus. The sequence goes on from NC_138228.1 coordinate 38,943,530, forward strand.
AAAGCGGCGTAATGTCACGAAAGTGCGGACTCGTAGGAAGGCCACGAGTGTTTAGGGTGCCATTTGAGACAGGGCCATAGAGACGTTTTGACTAATGAAACATAAAGACAATAAACACAAAATTGCCATAATATATCTGTGTTCTTCAAGTCATCTTGTGTATTTTCATAAGAATGATATGCATTTGTAATGCAACGCTAACCTTCATAAAATAATATACTTTCTGTCTCACTCTATGTAAAGAAGCAACATGGGACCAAAGACGTTATTTCAAAAATGACTGACGTGTATAGAGTGTTTTTGGAGCAAAACATGATATTAATTTCATAAATTGTTGTGTTTGTCATAAATTGCAAACTTGGTGCAATTCCACAAACCTGGCAGACCTTCTGAACGTATAAGCAGTAGGTTTTTTTAAAGAAAGGAATATTTAAGATAAAAAAAGTGTGTAGGGAGAATCAATGAATGCCATTGTGAGAATAATATGTAATCATGTAATCAATGAAAAATAACTGTAGTCTCATTATGAGTAGGGCCTGTTTTAAAAGTACTTGATATTAGGAATCTGATTACGTAATTACATTTAATCAGTTACACAGCACTAATGATGACTTAAAGGGATAGTTCACCCAAACATGAAAATGTTGTCATCATTTGCTCACCCTCAAGTTGTTCCAAACCTGTATGAGTTTCTTTCTTCTGCTGAACACAAAATAAGATATTCTGAAGAATGCTGGTAACCAGACACAATTGACAGTAGCCACTGACTTCCATAGTATTTATTTTCCCACTGTGGAAGTCAATGGCTACCATCATCTGTCTGGTTACCAACATTCTTCAAAATATATTCTTTTTTGTTCAGCAGAAGAAGAAATTCCATTTTTGGAACAACATGAGGGTGAGTAAATGATGACAGAATTTTCACTTTTGGGTGAACTGTCCCTTTAAATGTCATGTTTTAATGGTTCATTTAGAGTGCTTTTTTTTTTTTTTTTGTCATTTTCATAGCTTAGCAGCACTGGCCACAAAATATGCTTCTGTGTTTTAGTAAAAGACAGAATTGTATTTTTGTTGGAACTATTATTGGGTATCTGTTAAAACTGAAGCTAAAATCCAGATCTCTTTCCTGGTTTGGCAGTGTTGAGGTAATTCAGGTCTGTTCGGTAATCCTGTTGATAATATGATTCTGTTCTCTCTGTATCAGTCTAATGCGGACACACACTTTAATCGGGCTCATGGTTCTGATACGAATGTCTTATGGTTCTGAATGAATCATCAGCTGACAGATTCATCCAGCCATTCAGACACTGATGCTGCAGGATTCTCTAGACACACACACACACACACACACACACACACACACACACACACACACACACACACACACACACACACACACACACACACACACACACACACACACACACACACACACGTGGGAAGGAAAATGTGTGGAAGCAATGTATAATGAAATGCTCATAAACTGATAAAAGAAATACAAACACACTCCGAGCTGATGAAAACAGAGAGCTGAAGATTGCACAGTTCTGGCAGGCCTGTCTATCTGTAAGCTTAACTCACAGACACACACACACATACACACACAGCCAAACAGGAAATGAGCTTGCTGTGTGTTTACTGATTGACAGCAGCAGTTATCACTATACACAGCACCAAGAAAGAAATAATGTGTGTGTTTTTTTGAAGACCCAGTAAAATCTAAATGTGTTTTAGTCCATGTCTGTTAGCTATGATGCTAATCTATATGCTAATGCCCTAAACCCAAATAAAAATCAGTTTAGGCTGTACAAACTGTTCAAACTGTACCATTTTTCTTTTCTATGAAAACGGACCAAAACGATGACTTGTCTGTAGGCTAGGCTACTGCACAGATTTTTGTCCAATCAAATGCTCTCTCAAATAAGAATGGTCCACCACCTAAAACCATCTGGAGTTGACTCAAAACATGTGCTGCATCTGAATATGCCTTCTTCCCTACTATGTAGAGTGCAAAAAAAACAGTAGGCTATGCCAGTAGTATACCAACAGTGTGTCTGAATACGTAGTACACTATAAGAAAACAAAAATCTGTGAAAGGAAAAAATGTCCTGGCAGAAAATTACCTTACGTTTGATGCACAATAAAATGCATACTTCAAAATATGTGTAAAATACCTGTGAAAAAAAATCAAAATTATTCATATTATGGTATATTGCACCATAAGCTATTTTACAGACTTTTCTTGACAGTGTATTCAAAAAACAGTAGGTGAAAAGTACCCAGATTACCTAATACTTCAATACGCCAGTACTCTCGAGTGCACACACTATGGAGCCGGTAAGGAATGCTAATGATACCGTAGGTCACATGACAAAGCAAACATAAGTTCTTCATCGAATGTAGTAGCTACTCAGATAACTGCAATTTCAAACGCAGCAATGGTTCATTACTTTGATGTAACTACAGTCTATAACATCTACTAAAAAAGCGATGACATGGAAGAAAACTGTATTAATTTATTCATGTGAATTCATGGGGTCTTTATGTTTGTCCTGCTATAATGTTAGTAGTGCTATGTACAACAGCAGTGAGTGCGAGCTCCGTCTCTTTCTGATCTGATTGTTTTGACGCTTCTGAAATGGACTGAGAAATGTGCTTCAGTGTGGTGATGGGAGGAGAAAAGAGAGAAGTGATTGAGAGGAAAGGAAATGAGAGGGAATAGAGAGGGAGGAGAGACAGAGACAAAGTGAAGGAAGACATTTGTTCATTAGTAATGCTACGTTCCATTCTCTGAAAGCCTGAATTTCTCATTTTCTGCTTGGAAACTTGTGCGGAAATCAACTACAGCATTGATAGCATTGTTTACATTCTGCAATTTAGTACAACAGACCTGAATATTAATTGTTGTATCATGCCTACATGTAAAAAGTAGGCTCTACTGTTTAATAAAATAGAATGAGAAACAGAATACATATTCAGAAATATGAATAATATATTATAAAATATTTTTTTTAATTTATTAATCCATGACGACTATACTTTAAAAAAGGGGCTATATGTAGAATTAAGAAACCCTTGTTATTAACGACACCAGTGGCCATTAAGTGAATTGCAGCCAGCAACTTATTTCTCGTGCTCGCAGTCGTGCACACATAACATACAACCGACTGAATGTGATTCAAGGCAAAGTTCTTTTTTTGTTCTTTGCTTAGAAGTAAAAAAGAAAGTGGAAATACCTTTGCTGCAATATCTATCATCCATATATTTGAGACTATATAGAGTGTATACATTGACGTCACTTTCCAGCCCGAACACGTATCTCAGCAGGACTGGCAAAACATCCTGCAGCATGACTAGATTAAATGAGGGGAAACTGCAAAAACAAACAAACGGTAAACAAACGATTACGTGCTTAAAGTAAAGGCAGGACTCAAGAGTGTTTGTTACAACTTACCAAAGAACCAGTGGTCCATGGATATTGACGTTTGGCCAGGAATCTATTTTTCTGACATTTGCATTATATGTACTTTACCTGAAGACACTATAAAGCAAAGCCAGTGAACACTTTATGCTAGACAACACTATAAATAATAAAGGCAGATCTAAATGCGGATGTTCACATATATAATTTTTTTACCGTCAAATCGTCACACAAAATGATAACTGCTAATCCACGTTTCGCTGCCTGGATTCCAGTTGTTTCTGTGAAATGCAGCAATCCATTTGCTCTTTTCTGTAGCTTTTGGCAGTCTGTCAAAAAGATAGCTCCAATTTCTTGTTTAATGTTGAATGTACAGTCAATCACAAAGTTATTTCCATTTTTAGATGTGTTTTTGTATGTTTTAATGGTATTCAAGCTGAACACCAATGCTGCCACTCAGTGGGTGTAACCACAGTGACTCAGTAACAAGCGTTACGAAAGGTATGGGCGTAGAGAAAGGTCTTTATAATTGGTTGCGAAAGCTGTCTATCAGGGTGTGGGGTAGGGTTAGAGGTTAGTCTCTGTTGTAGCGATTATTCACCTTTTGGAACGCCCCCTTTCAGCAAACCCATTACTCCGACCTGCAAATATCCTTGTCTTGTGACTCCCGCTAACTGTGATGTCATGTGCATACTCTCTATAGACTATATAGATCTGGCTATGTGAGAATATAGTTTGAATGCATCCCTTTTCTTTGCATGACACATTGACATTAGACTACATAATGGCTCTTTTGGCATTATCCTATACATTGTATTAAGCATTCGTTTTATGTGTCACAGAACAAAAGAAGGGCTCTTGAAAGTGCACCTAAACGTCACCTCCTTTTAATTTTCCCGGCAAAAACGTCCCAAGTCTGACACATAAAAATCAGTCAACAGGCTTTCATTGGCAACCTAGGATGTCGGGGAAGGTCTCTTTATAAGTTGTGTTACAAGCTGTTCACACATTGACAATAAAAACGTGATTAATAAATGAAAATTCTTAAATATAGCCTCTTTAATACACAATGCAATTTTAATATATAAAAATGTTTGCATATTGAGTACCTATGTATTAGGGGTGTAAAGATACCCTCATGTCACAATTCGATACATATCACGATACTGAAATCACAATACGATATTATTGCGATAGATAAATTTTACATTTACATTTTACATTTAGTCATTTAGCAGACGCTTTTATCCAAAGCGACTTACAAATTAGGACTAAATTAAGCGAGTCATCATGAGGAGGCAAAAACAACGCAAGAAGTGCTCAAAATACAAAGTTCAGGCATTATTCAGAGTAGCATAAGCCCGATAAGTGAGGTTTTAAAGGGAAAGGGAAGGTTTTTTTTTTTTTTTTGCTCACGGAAGAGATGGGTTTTCAGCTGTCTTTTGAATGTTGTCATGGATTCTGCATTCCGGATGAGGGTGGGGAGATCATTCCACCAGCATGGAACTGTGAATGAGAATGTTCTGGAAAGTTTTTGATTTTGTGGCTCTCTGTGATGGAACCACGAGACGTCGCTCTTTGACCGATCGTAGGCTTCTGGTAGGGATGTAGACTCGTAGAAGTGAGTGAAAGTAGGAGGGAGCTGACCCTGTGATAGATCTGTAAACAAGCGTCAATGCCTTGAACTTGATGCGAGCAGCGAGAGGTAGCCAGTGCAGAGAGATGAACAGAGGAGTGACGTGGGCCCTCTTGGGCTCGTTGAAGACAAGATGAGCTGCAGCGTTCTGGATCATTTGCAGAGGTTTAGTTGCACATGATGGAAGTCCAGCCAGAAGAGCATTGCAGTAGTCAAGCCTAGAAATGACCAGGGCCTGGACGAGAAGTTGTGTTGCATGCTCAGTTAGGAAAGGCCTGATCTTCCTGATGTTGTGCAGTGCAAACCTGCATGATCGAGCTGTCTTTGAAATGTGATCTGTGAAGGTCAGCTGGTCATCAAACGTTACTCCAAGATTTCTGACCGACCTTGATGGGGTGATTGATGATGATTCTAGCTGGATAGTAAAGTTGTGTTGTAGAGACGGATTGGCGGGGAGGACGAGAAGCTCAGTCTTTGCCAGGTTGAGCTGTAGGTGATGTTCCTTCATCCATGTCGAGATGTCCGCCAGACAGCTTGAGATCTGTGCAGCTACTGTGGGATCATCTGGTTGAAATGAGAGGAAGAGCTGTGTGTCATCAGCATAGCAGTGGTAGGAGAAACCATGTGCCTGTATGATGTGTCCCAGTGATGTGGTGTAGATGGAGAAGAGCAAGGGTCCAAGAACTGAACCCTGGGGAACCCCTGTGGTCAGCTGATGTGCTCTGGATACCTTGACTCTCCATGCGACCCTGAAGGACCTACCTGTGAGATAGGACTCGAACCAGTGGAGTGAAGTTCCTGTGATGCCCAGTGATGAGAGGCTGGACATAAGGATCTGATGATTGACAGTGTCGAAGGCAGCAGACAGATCCAGGAGAATGAGGACTGAAGATTTGGAAGCAGCTTTTGCGATCCGTAGGGCTTCTGTGACCGACAGTAATGCAGTCTCAGTAGAATGCACTGTCTTGAAGCCGGATTGGTTGACATCCAGCTGGTTGTTTAGAGACAAGAAGGATGTTACTTGGTTGAAAACAGCTCTTTCAAGTGTTTTCGCAATGGTAGGAGAGAGATAGGTCTGTAATTCTCTACAGATGATGTGTTTAGTGTTGGTTTTTTAAGCAGTGGATAACCCGAGCCTGCTTGAATGCAGTAGGGAAAGTGCCAGTATGGAGGAAATAGTTGATGATGTGTGTGAGTGCTGGTAGAAGTGTGGGAGAGATGGCTTGTAGAAGGTGTGAGGGGATGGGGTCTAGAGGGCAGGTGGTAGGATGACTGGAGAGGAGAAGTGTAGATACTTCTTCATCGGTTAGCGGAGAGAAGGAGGAGAGAGGGTCATTGGACGTGGAAGGGGTCGGTCTGGGCTCCTGTGTGTGTGGAGCTGAGAACTGACTGCTGATAGATGTTGTTTTGTTGGTGAAGAAGTTTGCAAAATCGTCAGCAGTTAAAGAGGAGGTGGGTGGTGGTGGAGGTGGACAGAGGAGAGAGTTGAATGTCTTGAAGAGTGATCGTGTGTTGGAGGAGCTGTTGATCTTGTTGTGGAAGTATGAAGATTTTGCAGCATGAACATCAGCAGAAAAGGAAGAGAGGAGAGATTTATACATACTCAGGTCAGATGTGTCTTTTGATTTGCGCCATTTCCTCTCCGCTGCCCTGAGTTCGGTCCGGTGTTCACGAAGAACCTCAGATAACCAAGGGTTGGAGAATGTAGCGCGTGCTGGCCTGGAGGAGAGAGGGCAGATATTGTCTAGAGAAGAGGTTAGAGTGGAGCATAAGGTGTCCGTTACGGTATTCACATCCAGAGATGAGAATTGTGAGGGTGGGGGAAGAGAAGATGACACGGCAGAGGAAAGATGGGAGGGAGAAAGTGAGCGCAGGTTTCGTCTGAAAGTGACTGGTGGTGGGGTTGGAGGTGCAGGGGTAGAGAGTTGTAGACTGAAAGTAATGAGGAAATGATCTGAAACATGGAGAGGTCTCACCAAAATGTTGTCTGTGATGCAGTTGCGTGTGTAAACCAGGTCCAGTTGATTGCCTGATTTGTGAGTACCTGTGGTGATTAGTCGTTTGAGGTCGAAAGAGGCTAGGAGAGAGATGAAGTCTGTTGCATGTGGCTTTTCGAGATGAATGTTGAAGTCACCAAAGACTAGAAGTGGGGTGCCGTCCTCAGTGAAAGAGGACAGCAGCACATCCAGTCCTCTACGAAGTTTCCCAGCTGACCTGGGGGGCGATAAATAACTACAATATGGATCTTACTGGGAGTTGTAAGTGTAATAGCATGATATTTAAATGAGTTGTTGTTGCATAGAGAAGAGAGTATTTCCAATTGTTAGAAATGAGAAGCCCTGTGCCCCCACCCCTCCCAGACTGGCGAGGGGTGTGAGAGAAAGAGAAGTTGTTCGAGAGAGTGGCAGGGGTTGCTGAGTCTTCTGGACGAATCCAGGTCTCAGTCAAGCCCAAGATACTAAGAGTAGAATGAGATGCAAAGGTTGCAAAATTGAGATGCAAATTTTAAAAGGTTAACAAAAAATGTTCGGTTGATTAAAATGCTAAATTTGGTTTGACATTTGGAGTGGAATTGAATAGGCTTGGACTTGGTGCAGGTAACCCAATGCACAGGACAACAGTGACACCATAATAAAAATATTCATGATTCTGAAGCTAAAAATACAGAATTATTTTACACAAATATACTTGCACTGTCACTGGCTGGATATATTTAAAATAATGTAGGCCACTTTTTACTGGTAACAAGACATTTGGCATTATCAAGAACCACATATATTCCCCCATTGCATTATTATACATTATATTCAACATTATATATAGTAGTTTAATGTAGTACTGACACTAAAACTTTTTCTCACACAGAAATGAAAATTTTAGGTGAACTATACACAATACATATTGTCACTATCCACGATACAAATGCATTTTTGTTTTGCGATATTGTGACACGATATATTGTTAGACCCCTACTTAATATACTACTGTAAGAGTAAACAGGCATTGTAGGCAGATGACAGAATTATAAAAAGGCAACACTGCATTATCTGAACTGCAGTTCCAAAGTAAAGAATAATGAACTTGGCCAGGCTAACGTCTCCCATCATTAACTGGGCTCAACTCAGCAAAAATCCCCTACACAAGAGATGAAAAAATCAATTTATTAAAAATCATTGAGAATAAAAATTCCCATTAACTTGACTAAAGAGACAAATAAAATTGGAAATAATATATATCAAGAGTGACAGAAAATACTATAGATTTAGTGTCTACTGCTGAATGCTTTGAGAGCTGTTGAGACAATGGGCTGTATTCCATTAAAATATATTTCACTCGCATGAGATGAAGACTGTACTCACAAAAGTTTTCTAAGAAAAGTCTTTTAATTATGTATGGTGTGTGTATTATCGTGCTTTAACAGAGGAGACAACGAGAGAATCAGTACTTCAGTGGCTGAAGAAGCAGAAAAGGTCTGAAGCCAGAAGACAGATACTAAATTATGAGTATTTTGTCCATGGGGAATTAATTGGAACATTCTTGTTTGCTGTTGCTGTGATCTCATGTGAGTGACAGGTTGTCCCGCCCTTGCACCTGTGAACACATCAGTAATGAGATGTCATTGCAAGAGGGAGGGACATTTATTTTGTATAAAGTTCTGAGGGCATATTATGAAGAATATAAAAAGGCAATGACATGACATGGCAATGACATTTTTTACCGGCACATGACATGCCGGCAACAAATAAACAAATGTAAAAAATTGTGGCCATGGGTGTTCCCTTGTTTAGTAAATCGTGCATGAATTAAGAATTATATTACTTTTAAATTTGAATCGTTTCTGCGAGCACAATTTACTTAAAACAAGGGAATGAAATAGTAAAACACGTCAGGTTTATGCTGTTTTGGATTAGTTTCGTGTTCCAAGTTCCCTTATTTATTTCCTGTCTTTCTTGGACTAGTTTCCTGTGTGCCTGTTAGTTACTTTAGCAAACTATTGTGTGCACCTAACCCTTGTAAATGCACACATTTAGTCTGTTGTTTCTTTCCTGCGGTTTACATTCTCCTATTATCCTGAGTGTTTGTTATTTTGATTTCTTGTTAATCAAATCTGACTGCTGCATCTAGATCCTGCCTCAACTAATCCTTGCTGCAACCACTACGTGACACTGATGTATTAGTAAGTCTTGGGAAAAAATAGTTAATCCAGGGCCACAATAGTGGGTCTAAAATCTTAAACTTGACTAATTGCATTTAGTTTAAATGTATGTAATACATTTTAATTTAATTGTAAATAAATAACGTGCAATTAAGTGTACAAAAACATTACATTAACATTACATTCAGTTTGCACTGCATTATTTCCGCAATAAGCCATTTTTTTTACACTTTTTAAAAGGATATTTTCTTACTGGATATGCTGTTTTACTCAACAAATGTCACATGAGCTTTCCTGATTAATTTATAATATTGCTTTTCATGGTTAAGCTGGCATTTGGGAGTCAGTGAGCTAGTAAATGAATCAATAATAGATATTTTTAACTGAATGATATGTGTTATTAAAATAAACCTGATCTGTCTTTCATAATTAACAAGTTCTATGGACCTTGTGTGGAAGACGTGCAAATATTTAATCACAGTCAGATGAACAGAGCTAAGCCCTATTTAATCACAGCTTTTAGAGCAGATAAAAATAGTATAACGTAACAGAAACATTCCTAACACTTCTGCAACACTCACTATGGTATTGTAAATTTTGTTAAATTAATTTATGTTAATAACACCTCTGCTAACACCTACAGTAAATCAATATGTGAATAAATGAATGCTAAACTATTAACGCAAATTTACCTTGAAGCAAATGTGGGTGTCTTTTCTAATGTTCTACGTGTTAATTAGGGAATTAAAGGCAACACATACTTAAACTTGTAACTCTCAACATTTATTTTATGGTTTGGAAAAGGAAAACAAAATAATGCATGTATCCTCTTGGGATACTTTATGCCCCAAGTTGACAACATTGTGTTTTGAATAATGATAAATAATTCTGTTTAAACTACTGTATATGAATGAACACACAGAATGTCAATAGATTTACAAAAGAAAATAGCAAAATTGTCTAATAATATACCAGACAGTAACAGTTGCTAAGTTAGGATTAGTATATAACTTTTTAAGGCGGGGCTTGGGCCCCATTTTCATGGAATTGGAGCGCAACCATCATTTGATCTCAATTACCACTTAAATTTCTTTCAAATATTTTCAATAGAAGATATTCAAATAGTAGTAATGGGATTAAATCCCGAGCAGTGAACGTATAAGCAGACTTTCATGTAGTTTTGATGTGAAGGAGGTCAGTTTGCCCCGCAGCGTCCATTATAAAAGAGAAAAGCGGGAATGAGGCCAGTCAGCATGCATTGGGTCTACACTGCATGCATTATTCACATATTCAGCTTTAAAAGCTTCAGGATCAGGGATGCCTGGCTTGGTAGCTGGGTTACCTCAGCAGCACTCTTTCTCTTCCACCCTCTCTCATTCACTCCATTCTGAGAGGCTGAGTAGTTCTATAATACGTGACTGTAACTCATGCTAAGATCACAAGAATAGGCTGTGATTAGACTGTTTCATGCCCGCTGAAAGTGTTTGTGAGTGTGTTTAATTTTGTGATTTTTGCACTGAGTAGCACTGACATAAATTATATTGGTAAATATTTTTTGTTAGTTGTTTTCCTACATATATATTATGCCTTCCGTGTAAAAAAAAAACATGGCATCTAGATCTAGACACAGCTTTCTTAAGCGATCATGCGTCCTTGTGTTCTCGTCAAGCGGCATCCTTCCGGTCTCTCTCTTGAATCCAAAATGGAAGTGACTTAACTGCTATTCATCGACTGGCCACTAGAGACAGTAAACTACGGGTGACGTCACGGAGACTACGTCTATATTTTTTACAGTCTATGGTTCTCGTACTACATTATCATTAAACGTCTAAGTTCATTTCCAATACTCAAGAACGCAAGTACAGAGGATGCATGGAAGTACTCGGATGTGTTCTTAATATTGAGGTGGACCACGTATGGAATCCTGTAAGTTTTAAACTTCTCATTCTCACTTAAGAGATTCTCGCTGCAAGCTTATAAATAAGTGACGGCTCATGAAAGTAAACATTTGTCTTTTTTATTTATTTTTTATAAAGTGATAAAGACCTAAAGAAAGCATGCAGTATTTTTATTGCAATATTAAAAAGAACATCATCCTGTAAACCACCTACAACATCCTAACACCACTGTAGTTCATGTTCTTGCTAAACCCCGCTGAAAAAAATCTATTTGGGGTTTATCCATTAGCGTGTTTTGGGTGGTTGCTACCCTACCCCCAAGTCTCTATGATATTCTCATGTTCGTAGCACAGACAAAATGAGTTGCGTCTTGAAATGTAATACTTAGTTTGACAATTCTAATCAAGAGCAAACAACATTAGTAAATACAAATATTACAATATGAAATAATTGTTTATCTTAGTAATATGCTTAAAGCTCCAACATATATTTAAATTCACAATTTTACATATTTTGGAATGACTATATATTCAACACAAAATTATATAGAGCTGGACTTGATTTTATCTTTTCTGATTCCATTGGATCATGAATAAAAGGCTGTGACATTATTGGTTAATATTTTCCCCTGCCCACACAACCTTGGTCTTTAAGTTTCAGAAGAGGAATTGATAAATTTTGATAAGAAAAATTGCTTTAAATGGGGTTGAAAGATTGAATTTAACGTTGCACAGAAAAGATTAGTAAGCTATAATTATCACATTAGTCTCATGTGGTAACACTTTAGAAGTTTGTTCCGTCATTAACGAATAACCAGGAACTGTTACAGTATGGAGACACATGAGAGGAAGAATGATGGTGAATAATGATATTTATTGAATAAAGGTCCAGTGATGAGGTGAGCAGGTAAGGGAGCGTCCAAAGGTTGATCTTGGTTGAGCTCGCTGGACACAAAGGGTAAGAGTCAACATACAACAAACGAGGTTGGACAATGAACTGTGGTGAGGAGTGTGCCTTTGTAGTGGCAGTGATGAGGGTGATGATGACGTGCAGGTGTGTGTGTGATTGGAAATTACGTGCAGCTGGGAACCAAGGAGAGTGATGCAGAGGATGGTGACTAGGTGGATATGTGACAGGAACAAATGAGTAACCCAATTTTAACATTCTAGTACCTGATATTAGCTAACAAGAAAGTAATAGTGCTCAGTTGAATGAGGTAGTTCACTATTAGCTAATCAATAACTGCTATTTTTTCATACCCCAAAGATGACTACCAACAACTACTATATATAGGTTAATAGTTAATGTGAATAATGCATCATTTATAATTAATTCTAAAGTGAAGATCATGGTAACCCACTAGTAGTGACTCAAGTATTACCAAATCCTTCAGAAGGAATTGCTTTTTATTTGGAACAGTATTCTAAAGTGAAAAGCTTTAAAACTTCCTTATAATGACTGAAACCTTTGTAAACTTTTGAGATTATTGCAAAGTTTTATTAAGTATCATATTTCAGTGGAAACTTATTTTTATCATAAGTTACACAAGGCTAAATAATTCAAAATCAACCTTATCGGGATAAACTGAAATTCTGTGTTTCAACACAACTTCTGCTCATGAATTTGTAGGCTGCTTTTGGATCACTGAAAGTAAACATCATATTAAGCGACTGTATTACTTTACGGTATTAGAGCTTACAACCTACTAGGGGTGTAACAATACATCGATATGGATCGATGCATCGATGCCACATGTAAAATATCGATAAACAGACCTTTATTTTGACACTCTCCACGTCCTCATGTAATGTTCATCTACGCATTTCCGCCAAAGCGCGCATTTTCGTTTACTCACCATACTGTCTGCCGGTGTGTCTTTATAACAGTAATTTTCTCAGCTGAAATAGACCCCTGGCAAGATTGACTGAACACTAAACACGTTTTGTCACAAAAGCAGCCAGTATTGTCCAATGTCCACTGTCAAGGCATCGTGAGCTTGTTTTACAGCAGAAACCGACAAGCACCCTTGTTGTTTGTGAAAAGGAACCCCGATTATTAAGACACATAGGCCTAAATATGCTACAATTGCTCTCTCCTACAAAATACATAGTTATAAATACATCAAATATTTTCGTTATTTAAAAAAATCCTCAAAGTGTTTTACAGAATTTGAGCTACGAAGGCAGACATTATTTTTGCGCGCGCAGTGCATTCTGGGTCGATGACGTGTATTGGTTGCGTTCAGAGCAGAGAGAGGTGAGCTAATGGCGCTGTAAACTGTAGCTACATCCTAAATGTTAATATAATGCCACATTGTGCAGCGTTTGGTTGCAATTTCCAATCCAAAGGAAATAAGGGGAGTGATGTAAGCCTCCACTGCTTTCCAAAGGAGAAAAAAAATACAAAAAGAGTGGGAAGTTGCTTGTGGACGAGTACAACTCCCTCAAGACCCACGGCTGTGCTCCCGTCACTTCAGCCCTGATGCATTTGAGGCATTTAGTCGGCTAAAAGAGCTCACAGGTGCAGCTGGTTACAAGCGAAGGCTAAAACCAAATGCCGTGCCTTCAATTTTCCCCCACAAGGAGCATAAACGTCCGTGCGTAGCGAGTGAAAGCCGCGCTAACAAGCGTCAAAGGCAAGAGACTCTGGACACTCTCCTGCTAGGATGTAAACAAGCCGCTCCTTTCGTCGCGGAAGACGAATCATCGGATGCTACGCCGATCATGGAGGTAAACGACAATCCACCAGTTGCTGTTAATGAATTCATAACTGTAGGTCTACAGTGTTCTCCAATTATGACCGATGCAGCAACGCAGACGGATGTTAAAGGGGTCGTGACATGAGAAACCAAATTTGCCTTGATCTTTTGGCATATAAGAGGTCTTTGTACCATTAAAACGTTCTGCAAGTTTCATAGCTTAAGACGTCCTCCCCATTATAAACGAATCATTTATTTAATCAAGCTCTAAATACAGCTCGTTCTGGATCCATGGTATGAAGTGACGTCACGGTACGAAGTGACGTAGCAGTCGTTTGCATATGACCGCCTCCAGCGTAGACAACTACGCTTCAAGCGCAAGATAACTAGCCTCATTTCATCATCGCATCTGTCACGCGCTTCACATGTGTTCAGTCGACGTGCAGCGAGTGGGTCTATTTACAAGAAGATTGCGATGTCACGACACGCAGATGTGCTGTTCCTGGCTGTGGACAAACAACATGTTTGAATAATACGCTGCTGAAAGATCCAGACGTCAGGGAAAGATGGATGCAGTTTATTTTTCGCGGACGTCCCAGTCACGGCAGTGTTCATTTAAGCGTGTGTTCTCCACATTTCAAGGATGAGTGACAGTTGAGAACAATCGCAGTTTGATGCTGGCTTTGCCAGAAAACTTTTGTACAAGATAAGGCCGTGTGGACTATTCTGGGCTACACAACGACGACGCAAACTGTAAGTAATGTAGGCTATTTAAAACTTAAAACTTTTTTAAAACGTTAATTGCAGTTTAATTCATTATGAATAATCACCGTGTTTTTTAGCCTACTTATTGTTTTATAACCGTCATGTTCATGCCCCGTAGGCTATTAAAAGATGTAGGCTGTTAAACTGACAAAATAGTTTCACACTTTCTATGTGGACGGGCAGATGCATTCTTAGTTGTGTTGATGGTTCATTTCCTCTGATTCCGACTCAAACATCATTGTAATCGCCATCACCTCGCACGCATCACCCGTTACTATGGTAACGGTAAACACAGCTCCACAAAATCCGCACGTTTTGAAAAGGGGGCGTTAACAATTGATGCATAGGCACTGACGTTATCCAATCATAACAGTGGATGTTAACACTGAACTCTTAAAGGGGAAACACCCCCAAAACAGACTGTTTGAATCAGAGCATGAGAAACAGGGTGGGAAAAGGTAATAAATCACTAAATTTTAAACGTTTTTTGTCCAAAAAACTATAGTAATACTATAATTGCACCTAAGGGAACACAATAAAAGAAAAGAAAAAAACATGTCATGACCCCTTTAACAAGTCGGATGCAGCGGTACAGTGGTCAGCTGATGTGGACTACTCGGTAAAAAAGGACCATACTTACACAGGTAAACATGAAATTGAGTTGGGCAAACGTGTACAGGAGGATGACGTTGATAACTCCCAGGATCTGTTCCTCTCAGATGATGAACTTAGTGAACAGAGTCAACCACAGTACAGTCACTGTAATCCGGAATACATTGCAAGTTCATCTCAAAGCACCCAGGGATCACAAGCTTCAACTAACACACATAAAGAAAATAGGCTTTTTCTAGTTTTTGAGGAACAGTTAAACCAATTGCTTCAGCATTGTTTAAAGTGTGGCTCCCTGATTGTCCAGGAAGAAGTGAAAGAGCTAAAAAATGAAGGATCACAGTTGACACTAAAGCTCACATGTGCTAACAGCTGTAGTTACAGATGGCAGTCTCAGCCTACTCTGAGTGGGACTAAAGGGACAGGAAACCTGCTTTTAACAGCATCAGTTTTCTTCAGTGGCATCCATTTTGCTAAATTTGAGCGTTTCTGTAGTAACATGAACCTCAAAACAATAAGTGAAGACACATACACATCACTGAGGAAGAAGTTTGTGTTTCCTGTCATTGAAAAAATGTGGATTAAAGAGCAGAGTACAGTGTTAACTAACATGAAATCACAAGAAGTTGTTGAACTCTGTGGAGATGGCCGGTGTGACTCTCCGGGGCACTCAGCAAAATACTGTACATACACTTTTTTAGATGCACAGAGTGAAAAGGTTGTGGACTTCAAGGTAATAAGCTGCACCCAAGTTTCGAGCTCTAATACCATGGAAATCAAAGGTTTTAAAGATGCTCTCAAAACCATAGAAGAAAATGGAGTGAAAGTCTCAACCATCTCCACTGACAGACATCCACAAATCGTCAAAGAAATGAGGGTTAGTAATCCAGAAAAACACCATGAATTTGACCCTTGGCATGTGGCAAAAGGAGTGTCCAAAAAATTGGCAACTGAAGCTAAGAGAAGGGAATGTGAAGGCCTGGGACAGTGGATTCCATCCATTATAAATCATTTCTGGTGGAGTGCACAAACCTGTGAGGGTAATGCCGAAGTGTTGAAAGAGAAGTGGATATCTGTAATACACCATGTTACCAACCGACACGACTGGCCAGGGAACAGGCACTATCACCAATGTGCTCATAAGCCCCTTGATGAGACGAACCAGAGAAGAAAGCTTTGGTTAAAGCCAGGATCTGAAGCCCACAACGCACTTGTGAAGGTTGTGAAACACAAGCGGCTTTTGAAAGACCTGGATCATCTGACAAAGTGCATCCACACAGCAAAACTAGAGGTATGATCAAATACAGACATATTTAATAAATATGCCATTCATTATGATGTGACTCACATATTTTAATAGTTTAATTTCAAATTCAAATTTGTTTCAGGTGTATCACTCCTGAAATACCTCCCAAAGAGAACACATTTTGGATATGATGTGATGATCCATGCCTCCATGCTTGCTGCTCTGGATCATAACAACAATGTGAACAGGGAACAGGTGTGTGAACTGTAATAAATCCTATCATTTGCAAGCACTATGGCTGCGTTTACACTTTGCATTAACATGTGATCACCGTGATCCGATCATTAGCCAATCAGGACACGGTGCGTTTACATTTGATCATATAAAGTAGCCTCTGTATCTGGATAACGATCAGATTTCTGTTTCCTGACTAATATTTAAAGGGATACTCCACAGTTTTTTCATATTAAACTGTTATTCCCTTAACTAAGACGAGTAGATACATACCTCTCTCATCTCAGTGCATGCACTCAATCGCTCAGGCGCGCGGCGACACTCTGATAGCACTTAGCTTAGCCCAGTATATTTAATGGTAACTAACAGCAATGAATTTAGAAGTGACCAAACACATCAAAGTTTTTCCTATTTCAAAACAGTTACACGAGTAGTTATACGAAAAGGATAACTGTAATGTATGGTGGAATAGCACTTTTGGGAGTTCTTCGACTCGGCGCAGTAAACTGTGAATTTCGGAAGTGCTCGCGGCATTCTTCTCTCTGAGACGCGCATTTTTAAAGGCCACATCTGTAAAGTATTGAATGAAAATGTCTCTGAAACATCTGTGTATTATTTGGCAAATATTGCATTTATTTCACTTCAGCTGTGGTAAAGTATGCAAACACCACGTGAGCGGTCACCACGGGAACCAGAAAGTGTCCGACTTCACGTCTCCGTCTGCAGCTCCTCCCCGCCTGCACGCGGCTACTCTCGCCGATCGGTTGCATCCAGCCGCAGCCGATGTCGAACACACCTACTGTGATTGAGATTTATACGTCACGTTAGCGTTGTTGGTGAGCGCTAGTTCATGATGATGTCCTACCCACGGGCGTAATTTCCTATGGGGACACTTTCCAAAATTCCGTTGCCCCCCCACCCCCACTCAAATTCGTTTGTTATGATGTTTAACCGCATGCCATCATTGCCACGGAGGAGCAGGACCGAGCCTGTGTAAAATAGCTCACTGAATGTTCTAATGAGCAAGTAGCGGTTGCGGCACATACAGCGATGAAACGCCAGAAACAACAACAGGTGACTTTAATGTCATCATGGATGAAAAGAAAGAAAGGAGATGTGAGTTGGTTGATTCAGTAAATTAGCTCAGGTTAGGATAATCATATTTTCTGTCTACACCTGTTGATAACTGAGCTAACGTTAACATACACTGCTGCTTGGTAACTTCAGACATGGCTAAATATAAAAAAAAAAAAAAAAAAAAAACATTCTGTGTAGGCCTACCATGAAAACGAGTCCACTTTAAACCGCAGCATTTTCTGTCAGCAATGTATGACAAGTAGCCTAACGTTAGTGCTGTCAACGTAAACGCATGCGATTAATTTTTGTCCAGCTTTAACGTGTTAAAATATTTATCGCAGCGTCCGTTCTTTCTGTCATCCTTTGGGTTATATGATCATGCTCTCCTTCACGCAAATGTTTTAAACTATCAATGCGCGAGAAGACAAAAGAGAACGCGCTGTTAGTGAATGTCCTCCTGAAACACACACACACACACAGAAAGACGCGCGCCAGTATCGCAGTCGACAGCGCGCCATCAAGTTCTCTTTCGCGCTTGAACGAACCATAACACACACATTTATGCCAAAATGTCAGTTTTGTCGAGTATCTTCATAAGAACAGTCAAATGAGTTAAATACAATCTTAAATGGAAGTAAAGAGTAGAGAATGAGATGCGTAAGATCCTGTCAGCAGCGGCGGGTATTAAAGTGACAGCAATTCTCTCTGTTAGTAAAGTTAACCAAAGAACAATGGGAACAGAGAAAATTACTAACTGCTCAACGCTTCAGGATTAATCTATTTTTTATTTATAATTTATGCAGTGCGGACTGTTTTATAAACGTATTCAATTTCTATATAATTCTCATCGGTTAGACAGGTAAGGTACAGGTAAATATGACATTTATTATGGGTTTAAGTGAGGATTGTTTTAAGTTCACTTTAATTAAAAGTTGTTATTTTTTTTAAGCCTAATAAATGTTTCAAATTTTGGAAAAATAAATTTTCATCGAGACATAAGTAGCAATATCAGTGATACTGGTCTTCATTCATAAAAATATGCCATTAACATGCTTGAAAATAAATTGGTAAACCAAATTTTTAAAAAATGACATTGATTACATTTAATGAAATTAAGCTGGAATCATTTCTATGAAGGGTTTTGTCGTATATGCTCATTTTAATTAATGAAATTGAGCAAAGAGCTAAAATCATTTTTTTGAGTGTACATTCAGCCTTAAGAACATATGGTACAACTAAATTAAGTACAGAATTAGTTAAAAACTAGCTAGTAGTTACTAAGCCCCTAGTTTCGACTTTACTTTCTAATTTAAGATTTTACGAATGGCTGGTGCAACCCTATCCTTTTCCAGAAACCTGCCCAAAAGACTTCCATTGTTATTTGATTTGTGTAAACAAGATTTGTGTTTGTTTTTTTACAAACTGAGAGACAGGTGCAAATTATTTTATGTGGCAATCAATGGCATGTCACTGATGCCTCTTGATAGACCTCCACTTATACTGAACCCAGAACTGGCCTTTAAAAGACTAAATCGAGTCTGTTCTGATTTCACATTGTCTTTTAACACCGGGGCTAAATGAATGTTGACATGGCCCTGTGCGTCTGTCTGATCCAGCTCTCCTGCATATATTAAGTTCTGGCAGAAGACTCCAGCAAGATGAACAGCATATGCAAATGATCTGTCCTCCATCAGAACAACTCAATGCATCGGGCATCAAACTTCAGGCTGCGCTTCAACCCTTCCAATCCAGCCATGATTACCATGGCAACGTGAAAAACAGACAGAAAGAGAGAGCATGGCATACCTGGCACAGGGCAGCTACAGGATGCCAGCCCCTGTTCCTGCGTGTCAGGGAACGGGGGTATCTGGCATGTGTGTGTTGCCATCTGGAGGCCGGAGGGATGCCAGCCATGCTCTACCTCTGCCAGCAGTGGGAATGAACTCAACTCTACCAGCATAAAAAATAAAAATAAATCCTATAATGGGAAATCATTTCGGTGAGAGAGCGAAGCTGTCAGACCTGACTCTGCTATGGAAAAGAATTAGAATACTTTCCCTATCTGTCTATTCTTCCATCTCCAAAGCAGAGATGAATGTGTGCGAGGGATACAATGTGACTTAATGGGAGGAATGTGTCAGTTAAAGCACTATGGCCTGCAGCCATGCACCCAATAATAAATAAATAGGAAAAGTGCTGCTGTCATTGCATGTGTGAGATGATACAGTTCTTTACTCCTCGATCACCACCTGAGCTCAGTGCACTCCAGTAACGTTCTCTTTGTCCTGTAGTGTTTTGCCCAGTAAGCAATGGGTAGCACTGTCGCCTCACAGCAAGAAGGAGTCCCAGCTGAGCCAGGAGACACTGTGTGGAGTTTGCATGATATCCCTATGCTGGTGTTGGTGTTGGTCAGCAATTAACTTTTCCATTTAGGGGCAATATTTGCTGCCTGGTGATTTCCTGGGATTTTTTTTTTTTTTTTTTTTACCTTTGTAAGGGCTTTTTCAATTTCTATACCAAACAAATAAATAAAAATAATTAAAGGGGGGGGGGGGGGGGTACAATGGTGTTTCATGTATTCAGAGTTGTTTACACTGTTAAAGAGATGGATTCTCATGCTAAACATGGGCAAAGTTTAAAAAAAATATTTTGGACGAATAACGGAGAATTTCTATGCCGAAAATCTTACTTCCGGGTTGGTGCAAGTTTCGGCTGTTTTTTTTTTTCGATCGTGGATCTAATGACGTAGATCAGAGTGGAACTCCTTATATGAGCATTTCTCTCGGAAAAGCGCGCCCGCGGACACGTCGACCAGAGGAGAGCGAGACCGCGCACATCAACACGCTTCAACAGGAAATCATCGGCGCCCGCGCTGCATAGGATTTGTTCAAGAATGTCTCCAAAAAAGTGTGTATTTGGATGTGAGGGAAAGCTTACCGTGTTCAGCTTCCCAAAGAACCCAGTGTTACAGGAACAGTGGATGCAGTTTGTTTTTCCGGGGCAGCAACGGAGTGTAGGAAGTGCGGTTGTGTGTTCTGGTCATTTCAGTGACGAATGTTTTATTAACAAGGCCTCGACGCTGGATTTGCAAATCGTTTGCTATTAAAACGTGGAGCGGTCCCAGTGATAAAAGACCCCAGTCATGTAAGTACAACTGGATCAGATTTCTGTCTTTTGCTGGAAATCAAGCACTACCGCTTGACTCTATAGCTCCGCCTCCAGGAGCTCGGCTTTTTCCGGAGAGAATCGGAAAGCTGTTTTTTCTTTTAAAATTATAATAAAACTAAACACTTTTTGGAGATATTAAGGATGCACTACTACTCTATAGGTACTCAAGATTAACATGAGATTAGGTGAAACTGTGCATGTTATGTACCCTTTAATCAAATAATTCAGCCAGAGTACTGTAGTCAGTTACTAATGAAATTTGATCAACATTAACAAAAGCCATATTTACACAGCCTAGGTGGAACATAAGCTGCATCCCACATGGCATGTTTATTTACTTTTTCACAGAATGTTTAATACTGCTCAAAGGTGGCAAATATGTATTAACACAATTGCATAATGTTATGAGATTCATGTACTTTTAAAATGGCTTAATTTTTTCCCATAATTGAATCAGACAAAAAGTTCAGGGTTCTCACAAAAAACCCCGTTATAATCAATGAGGTTGTCTACACTGCAAAATGAGTTTCTTACTGTATTGTATATTCACTTTGTTTATGATGAGAGAATTTGCAGAACTCTGCCAATTAGTTCTGCAACTAATTCTGCAACAATGTTTTGCACATTGTACAAAACTTTTTCAGAGGATTTCTTTATCACCAGCACCTAATCTATTCATCTTGGCCATTGCATTTGTCTGCTCAACAGATAGCCTATGTGTGTGACTGGTTATAATGCTCAATGTGGCAAAAAAGTAAACAATTTAAATCTTAGATGCAATGAGAGCTAATTTAAATGTAATGCCTGTCACTGGACGAAGGGACAGACATGGAGCATGGACTCAACACAGAGCTTTATTGCTGAGAATGGATGAAGAGATCAAACAGGAACAGAAGTCTAAGTTGAGGTAAAAAAGAATATAAATTTACTCAATATATATCTTCATTTTTGTGACATTTTTGCCCCAAGCCGCTGTTGGTTTCCGCCACAATCCAGATTTGGAGGTGCTGATTCTCATCCCAGCCGCTTCACACTCGGCTGCAAACTGTCCCAGTGCACGCTGAAGGTCCTGGTCTGATGAGGCCAACATGACAACATCATCCGCAAAAAGCAGAGAGAGGGAAATCGTGGAGAGGGAGAGGGAATCTAAGGAGAGGGAAATCGTGTGGTCCCCAAACCAGACACCTGTTATACCAATTAAATGAAATCAGTATCAACAAAATCTATCGTACCATTTATCAAGATCCATTTACACTGCAAATACAATTGCCTGAATTATGTTATGAGATTAATATTCTAAATATAACATAGAAATATGAAATGTTGGGCAAAATTAAATGATACTATTATATATAAAACTAAAACCGCCAGAAGGTGGCGGAAAGTCATAATAAGTGAATCATAGAATCATACATTCAATCGATTTGTTAAAGTTGGCTGATTCATTCGTAAAAGAAGCAAGTGTCCACTGACATTATGAATGGGTCATTGAATCATTGACTTACCCGATTCGTTCAAAAATGGTGAGTTACCTTGCTGTCACCAATGAAGGCAGGTCCGGAAGAAGTGGATGCTGCTTTGCAGAGCGCTGTGGTGGCTCTGACAAGGCATATTGGAGAGTGGGAAAAGGTTGTGTGGTCTCGCAGAATTATTAAGAATTGGTTGTCGGGCACATGCTGAGAATTAGCCTGGGAAAACCCAGACAACTTCCGGCAAATTTAGATTTGCTCTGCAAGTAAGTCTGGCAAAGAGCTCATTCAAGTCCATTTCCCCATGCCGAGAAATCAAAGCACCAATCAGAAACGTTGAGGCGGGCTTTACACATGATGATCGCTCTGATTGGTTTTAGGTCTAGCCTATCGCGCCCAGAGGCATTTGAGCAACGTCCACTCCGACGTTCGTTGGTGAAGCACACCAACTTTTAAATGCATTATTATATTCAAATTGCAAACACATGAGGACAGTCTTCATGAAAGACCCACTGGCAGATGAACGTGATACTGTACTACATTTCTCTCCGAAACGGTAGGAAATTAAATTAGATTTAACAGAGGATTTTAACTGTGACAAGATGATTGACAGGGCAGTTTACATGACGGGATGCACGCGACAGATCCGTCCGATAAAGATGACGAAGTAGTATGTCCCAAAGTTGCCTACTTTTTTTGCTACACATTCAAAAGTAAATACATTTTCTTCACAAAAAGAGTACATATGGCGTAGTGTAACATAGGCGAATTGGGACGCAGCATATGGCTTTACACAGGACGATCTCTGATTGGTTTTAGGAGTTTTAGGTCTATCCACTTGTGCCCAGAGGCATTTGAGCGACGTCCGTTGGTGACGCCCCTTTGGAAATGAGTTATTAAAGGAGCTTTGCCAGACCATAACTCAGTTACTACTGAGAATGGTCTGGTTTTAACCAGGCTAGCTGAGAATTGATTGAGAATTTAGAATTGATGCCACTGGGCCCAATTTAAACACAAACTAAAACCAGGGCTCTTTTAGTCAGGGGCCAAAAGGGCAGGTGCTTGAGCACCACTTGGGGTCTATATGTGTCTGTATGTGCCTGAATGTTGCTGTACAAATGATGACCCTCTTTTGGAACAATGTGAATTTACGTTTTAATTGTAACATTCAATCAAATAGAATTACAGTGCAATAATTCTGTGAGGTTAACTGTTTGATAATTAGTGATTCTCTATTAGTGATTCTCATTTATTTATCACAAAACACTAAAACTGGCACCATTTTGGAGATTTTGGAGAGAGATCTCTCTCTCTCTTTAACCCATCTCGGGTGTGTGATGCTGAACTCTCATATGAGTTTTCTAAAGGTTTTGTATTCGTTGCACTGTTTTGAACATTGATATTTCATGTGCAACAATAGCTCACTCAGTGTTAAGACCTTACAACTGTTTTTTTTTCCATACATTTTGATTATGAATATAAACCTTTATATAACTTTATCATCTTTTCATTTCTGTACAAGCCTTTCCCTGTTGTTTTGGAAGTATTTTATCACTGGTAAGTGATGTATTTTAAAAAGTTGGCAGCCAAAATGAAAACTGTTGGAGAATATAGATGTTGAAGGATTTGACATACAACTATTAAAAATAAAAGATGAACATGAGTTAAATATATGTGAAATATGAAATATGTTACTATGTTATGATACTGCATTCTTATAGTTATTATTTTAGAATAAATGTAAAAAAAAAAAAAAAAAAAACACCCTTGAGATATATAATCATCTTAATAAATAATTACATTGAGCATTTCTTGATAGTTGCCACCAGTCAAGGTTGATAAAGGCACAGAGATAATGATGAAGGTTCACAAGGCTTTAATATAAAACTTAGGCAATCCAAACACAAGAATACCATCCACGTATATACTAACGAGAGTGGACAAACTGAACTGAAACAAGGGGAACTTAAATACATAGAGTGAACAAGGTAATTAACGAAGCACACCTGAAAAGAATGACACAATCAACTAAGTAAATCATAGTAACTAAAGACTGGCAGGAACTAGAACAATAGAAAAAGGAAACTGAATTAAAACAAATTAAACTAAGACAAAAACACAATACCCATGGCAATATTGCAAGTATGCTAAATGAATAAATGTAACCTAAGTCATTTTTATTTAACCTGAAAAACCCACATTAAGTGTAACAACATGAATTTACATTTGAACCCCCCCCCCCCCCCCCCCCCCTAAAAATCCATTAATACATTTTAAGGACTTTGCCTCCTCTTTTCAGAAAGCCAAAAATCCAGCAGAATTGGGCTACTTTGAAGTTGTTGCCACATTGATTTTTTTTCCCTCACTGGTTGATTCACACACCCCCGGAACGTACAATTTTGCCGCTCAAAATCTCCCCCCCAACACCTCCCCCCCCCCCGGTGGAAGAAGCTGAGAAGCTGAGAAGTTGGCTCCCGTTAGAGAAAATCACATTGGGCTGTTTTGGGGCTATTTTTGACTGGCTATTGGGCTAGTTTGTTGCACAGACCTGGCAACCCTGACGTCATTGCATGCCACTGGTTCATGTATATGGTCACAATTTGTGGCCTGTAGCTAGCATAGCATAACTTCAGTGCTCTTCTTTTTATTTTTTCCTTTAGTATTTTACTCTTCGAGATATACTTTGTGAATAGTATGGTAAATGGTTGCTTGTTGGAAAAGGTCTCTGTCAGTTTCTCTGTCCTCTTTTAGTTTTCTGTTTGAAGAGGCGGTTCCTTTATGTTATTCCAGGGAGACCTAAAACACTGTTTCGTTACATTCTCTCTTCTATCTCTGCCCGGATACATTACGCTAATCTCCAGAGCAAAAAGTTCACTGCTCGTTTTCAGTGTATTTTCTCAAAATTGTTTTACTTGGGTATTTTTTTCCAGGCAAAATGGCATCTACTATACATACAAAATTAAAAATAAATAAAACACTTCAAATGTTTAGTGTTACTAGCAGCAGTTTCTCTCACATACTTTTAGCTATAAGCAGTGTAACAGCAAATTTCACACAGACACACACATTCTAACACCAGTCTAACTTGTTAGCTGCTATCAGTGTTTAATGACCCATCTGTGCATTATCACTTCTACAACTCTAATAATTTAACTGAACACATAAACACAGAATTGATTTGTAGATAATCAGTAGACAGAATATCACCAAAAGTCAAAAAAGAAAGAAAAAGATAGAGACAGAATGTCAAAAACTGCTCAAAGACAAAATAAAACCCATACAAAAAAAAAAAAAAAAAAAAAAAAAAAAAAAAAAACCCTGCTGCAAGGACAGAACTGTCATTATCTGCTGTCATCAAACCATAACATTAAGTGTCTAATTCATGTTGATGTGTGTTTGTCAGATGTGGGATCTGCCTGAGTGATCTTTGTACCTGATCACACAGCGGGACACAGTCCTTTCATTCTCACTATGAACAGCCTGCAAAATAGCTCTACTGCCAAATGAGGACTGGGGATTGGCTAATTATAAGCATATTATCATAACAGTTTAATATTCATGTAATTATCCATGTGAATAATTATGTGACCATGTTTATACTTTGATGAAGGCTTTTAATCGGCGCCACATGGAGATTCTTTATTTAGTTTCATTATAACTGACAGTCAGACAGAGACACTTGTCCTCAGGAAACATCTCCCCCATATTCTCATTCTCCAAAAAATGATTGATGTAATATAGTAATAAAAATCACATTGCCTGGACACAATTATTCTTCTTATTATTATTTTTCTTCTTCATTGAACTGAGCATAAACACAATTCAAAATGCACTTTTCACAATACAGTAATTTTCCTGAAAATGGTTTGCACATCAAGAGTTTTATATATGAAACACATTTAGGACGTTGACATCTCCTGTGGTGTCACATGCTGTATTCCATCCAAAGCCTTTTAAAGAGCATTTTGATAACTTTTAGAACTATTACACTTGCAGCTTTTATGAGCTTTTAATTGAGAGAGACTACATGGAATAATTATACTGTTATAAAACAACATAGGCTCAAAAAACTTGCCTCTATTTGCAAAATTCCCAAAACATACCCATGCATACAATTCATTGCAATTTCTAGGTAAAATGACCACCAGTGGCAGTAAAACACCAACAAATGTATGATTACATAGGCAGATTCTTTAGTAATAAAGACTTATCTTGTAATTCCTTTACAACACGGAGCACAATACTATGTTATGACTTCAAAACACTTTTAACTGTGCGTGATTTTTAAATTATTGTAGATTGATATTTGCATCACATAACCAGCTTCATATGTACAGCTTTTCTAATGTAGCAAACTTGTTCGGTAGTTTGGTTTGTGCCATGATACATACAACAACCAACTTAATAAAGTGTTGCCAGATTCTCGTTCAACTGTTTCGGATTAAACTTAAAACACATTTAGCACCACCTACTGGACATTTGACATTGAAGTTGTCGCAAAACGTGCAAGACACAATGTAATATAATTTGGCAAAAAATGAGACCATGCATGTTTTTCAATGAGCATGGGTTGGTTTGAAATACACCTAAAGCAAAATAGGGATTAAAATTATTTACTTATACATACATTTTTTAAAAATCTCTACGGTCTTAACCATAAAATAGGCTAAATTTTTATGCAAAATTTTACATTTTTTATGACATTTTCAATCGGTTTTAGTGCCCAATTCACAAAAAAAAAACATTCTTTGTTGTACAATCCATCACACTCTTTAAAGGTTCCGTATTATGCCCCTTTTCACAAGATGTAAAATAAGTCTCTGATGTCCCCAGAGTGTGTATGTAAAGTTTCAGCTCAAAATACCCAACAGATAATTTTTTACAGCATGTTTAAATTGTAATTTTTTGGGGCTCAGAAAAACGCTCTGTTTTAGTGTGTGCCCTTTAAATGCAAATAAGCTGCTGCTGGACGACACAGGGGGCGGAGCTTCATGAGCTCGTGCACAGTCTCTTAGGACAATTTCATCTCACGGAATGATGATAATATCAGAAACTCTCAGTAACGTGTTCATTTCGAGTCAGACAATAATGCCTACAGAGTCAGAGTGCTGTATAGAGATGGAACAGGTATAGTTTAGTAGTTTAATTACGGTTATTATAACGTATTTGTCATCTGCTTGCATGTATCCATTATTTATTAATAGCCTACAAGTCTGCTGTCTGAATGATGATCAAACATATACTGATGAGTTTAATAAAGTTTATTGTACATCACACAAAAGATGAAGCGCCAGTTTTACTTCAGAAAATCACCGTAAGAGCTGAGTAAACGCAGTAAGTTATTAGAAGTGCGCAAGTACATAAACGAATTTCGGTATAGTTGAGGGAGCGTTTTAATGACGTCATTAAAGAAGGAAATAGAGGGATGTAGTCCAAACGGGCCGTTCGATGTAGTTGACTTCTGTTAAATAAAATATCTCGCTTGGCATTGAACTTTGAGCTTTATCATTTTACAGATATTATTTATACTCTAACAACAACATTACACACTAGCTAAAGTTTGAAACATGGGATCACGAAGAACGGGACCTTTAAGATCACAAAACTCAGGGATTCTGGTAGGATATCTAAAGCCCACTAGGAGGGAAAGCGTTTTTTGCATTTGTCTCCTAAACTCTGGAATAGCCTTCCTGATAATGTTCGGGGCTCAGACTCACTCTCCCAGTTTAAATCTAGATTAACAACCCAGCCAACCACTCACAAAATGCATCTCATAACCTTGTACTCCTGTTATCTTTGTTTTTGTGCTAAGAACAGCAGCTACGCAAATTATTTTCTATTTGCTTTTCTTTTTTATCTCAGGATGCCCATCCCGAGGTAAGTAGAGAGTACGTCAGCTCTAGTTTGGATCGAGCCTCTTATGAAGACTTCAGATGCCGCAACAACTGTGAAGAGACGGCACCAACTCCTGCGAGGACTTCAAATGACGCAAACTCCGAATCAACAGGCACCTATGCTTAATTTTCTATATTTCTATCCTATGATAATAGATCACTCTAAATTGTTATGTAGACACATGCATTTTCTGTAAAGCTGCTTTGAAACTATATGTATTGTGAAAATCTCTATACAAATAAATGTGAACTGAATTTAATTTGTTTTTATGCCATGCTATTTCCTTGGGGGTCAGTTTTGAGTACTTGATTGTGAAGGAAATGGCAGCCTACCATGATCTGACATACTTTTACTTTACTGTGACTGTACAGTATTACTCTGCCACAGCCGTCTGGATAACTTAATCAGCTCTTTAAAATAGCAAAAGTGCCCTGAACTTGGACTTAGTGGTACTTTTCATTTTACTCAAATATTTTTTTAAATAACACACATGGCCTATATTTAGTCTTCTGCCAAAACACTATGTATTGTGCTTAATGAACTTAAACGGTTTAACTCTCCACTTGATTATCAATCTTTAAACTAACATAATGGGTTTCATTTCACCATTTAATAAAAACAGATGTGACCATTTCCAACACATTTATGAAGCGCAAAGGAGGTGCATGCAACCAGAGTGAGAAGTACCAGCCATGCAAGACCATCTAGAGTTTAATTTTGTTTAGTTAATGTCTTGAATTTCTGTTAGTGTTTCTGAAAGTATGTTTTTTAATGCTTTTAATGTTTTCAACGGTTCTAACACTCTTCTCCTTCTCATCATTTGATTAATTACTGCTGCCATTTGCACAAACAACCCTTTTAAATGACTATCCTTTTTGTTATGTTAATTGTGGCAAGCAAGTTGTGAATAAGGCACGATATGCCTAATTTACAAAGAAGAAGGTGTGTTTGCTCTGAAGAGAATGACAATGACTTGAAATACTCACAGTGTAGTGCTATTGTGCGCCTGGTTAAACTGGACTGTGGCTGGTTAGTGAATAAGATGCTGGTTTCTGCGCTTAAATGCGGAGCAAAAAAGTGGCACAAATGTTTAAGAAATTTGCCACCAAAGTACAAAAATATAAATCAATTGGATTTGTTTAAATAGTTGTATGATGTCACATTAAACCTCCTATTGCACGTTCCTCTACCCAAATAGAAAGGAAAATGAAGTGTTGCTATTAATATATTCTTTTAAGGAAACTCTGCTCAGCAGAGCATGAATCCTCTCCTTTCAGGCTATGCTATCCTCCTATTCCAGTTAAATGAGCTGAACACAATGCGCATGAGTGAAAAACACTTGGAAATGTTGGGAAATGCTCCTCCTGAGTCTGAGCGAGGTTTGCTGAGATGACCCTAACAAATCTGCTTTTGAGAGGAGTCAAGAGCCAATTCAATGCAGATGCAAACAGAAAAAACACAAGAACTGCCCTTCAGAAGTGGCACTTCTTTTTATACAATTATCCTCCTATGTTTTTGTGCCTGGGAAGTTCAGTGTCAAATCCAGGAGGGCGGTTTCAACCCTCCAGCTGGAGGAGACTGAATCTTGCAGACAATCCCTGATCAGCACAGAAGAAATTGTGCCAGAATTTATTTAATCATCCTGACAGCAAACCTATTGCTGTCTGACATAAAACGGAGTATACAACAACATCATACTTATACATAGTTTACCATTTATATATTATTTTTGCACTTTGTGTATACTACTATGTTCCTATTTTGGTATAAATTTTTTCTAATTGAAATATAACTTGAACTGTTTATATGAAACTTGCTGAAAGTTCCTGTAGAAACAAGGTTGTGTTGTTGCAAAGTGCCGGATGAGCAGAAAATGGCAATGTTTTGAAACCAGCGGAGATGACAGCACAGAATGAAGCCACTAATACCCAGCCTCCTATGTTTCTGCTGCTGCCTCAGAAAACGCAGTAGACCAGAGCAGTGGTTACACATTGTCATTGTAAATAAGACAACATTGGTATTGGAAATCCCTCCATGTTGCGGATGTACCGGTAGTTGTTTTTTGCGTATACTACCAACGCAATGCCATTACCATAGAAACCGAAACAAAAGAAAGGCATGGACACACAAATCGGATCTGAACAGTTGCAATACAGTGTGGACAAGTTAATTTTATATCAGATTCCAATCGGATACACAAATAATCAGATTTGGATTGACTGTGTGAACATAGCCTAAGTCTGTCAGTTGACCCTCTGTGTGGTGGCTCCCGTGTGCTCCACACACACATCAGCAGACACAAGTAGAGGAGACCACAGAGAGGAAACGATCACAGGATGAATGATGAGCCCAAGTCCAGTAAGTGAGAACAGTTTTGCTACAAACTCCTCGTCTTTGGTTCCTGAGCACAATCACAAGCAGGTAAGTAACAGAAGCGAACACACATGAGAGCACAGAGCATGAAACATTCACACGACATGAATAGTGATCAACTGACAAGAAGGTTATGTAGTAGACACAGCTGGGAATATATAGGGTAAAGGGAACAAGTGACAGGTGTGGGAGATCAACACTGATTGCCCAAATCACGGGCTACAGAAAATGACAGGACCATAACAAACAACAGAGAAGAACCAGTGACACACCCTGACCCGTGACTCAGGGTACGTTTACACGACAACGATATGCTTAAAACGCAGAAGTTTTTCCTTTGAGATTTCCGCGTACAGAGGACACCACTGTCAAAGCGATCTCCATTCAGACGGATCCACGAAAACGACTAAAAACGGTGTATTCTGCTGCCAGGCCATTAGAAGGAACACATAATACGCATGTGCATGACATCATCGGTTTCACAGATTTGCGTTTTTGTTGTTTACACTGAGACTGTTTTCAAAAACTTGCACTTTGAAACCCCTTTTCCAAAAGTTTGCATTTTTAGGCAGCCAAAACGCTGTTGTTGTGTAAATGAAAGGCCAAAACGCATAAAAAGTCTTTTTAGTTTTTAGTGTCGTGTAAACAGCCCCAAATTCTCATTACTTTTAATGAAGATGATTGTGTGTTGACCTTCTGCGATTTACTTTTTAGTTACATTTGCGACAGTGTTTTGTAACATTTTAGGAGGAGTAAAATTTACATATGTGGTTTGAACAACCAGATGCATTTACACTTGTCCAGTTTCATCTGGAATGCATCTTAAACCACCTCCTGAAGTGGTTTGTATGATCGTATTTAAATCCGTCTTGAAAGCATTTCAGAGGGCATTTACACGTTGTCTTACACCAGCTATCCGATCAGAGAAAACGCATGAAGTGACCAGGTTTAAACAGGCCCTTTGACTGATAATATATTGTACGGTTGAGAACTGGGTTGAATTGCATTAAAGTTTGATATATTGTTTCATTCACAGTCATTATTCAGATGGACTGAAGTGGTACATTAACTTTATTATAATACAGATTTCCGTTTTTCCCTCTCTTGTTTTGAGCTGTTGTTTTTGTGGCCTTTGAATAAAACCTCCCCTGGCGAACACGCTGTCATGCTTGACTGAATTGCCTTTAATTATGTTCACCTGAGGGCCTGGTGTTAGATTTAATTACTGTGTGGGCTACATTTCTTAATGTTGATGTTAAAAAGCATCACAAACATAAACATTCAGATCTGTCTGGAGGCAAAATGGCATAACTGATGCCTGCAGGTATACAGCCAACACCGAGAATCAATTTCAGAACAAAATTATATATAAGCCAAAATTCAAAGATTAAACAGGTCATGGATGCATCATCATGCATCATGCGTCATGCACCAGTTTATAATGTTTACTTTGATGTGTGCAGTATAGACAGCTTCAAACAGTTGTTTCAGTTCAAGAGACAATTTGAGTCATTAACCTGAACTATAATGTAATGTAACTACTGTAATCACCATATAGAGTATACTTTCTTAAATTAATCAGACTTCTATTTTTTCCCTGTCTTCTCAAAGCTCAGGACAGTCATTAGTGAAGGTTTGAGACTGTGTGCATTTTCGTGATGCATTAGCCAATCAGTGATGTTATATGACAGAATTTTCCAGAGAGTAATTAGCCACATGGCATTTATTGCACAGAACAATCTGGCAGCAGACCTGAGTACCCAGTAACATGCAAGATATGTACTTCCTCTGGGTTCTGAACCAGCCGAGCAATTGCTTTTGAAATTAATGGGAACACTAATGGATAGATTTCTATGGGCATTATAGACCTCTTTGGTTTGAACCCATGAACCGGAACTGAGATACCAAGAAACCATATCATCACTGTGTCCTTGAGTTGGACACTTAACCCCAGGCTTCTCCAGAGGGACCGTCTCTGTAATTTTTGCAAACAGGGTCTGCTAATTGACAAATTACCAAAATACTATTGGATCATTTTTCCAAATCCAATCCATTATGCCAAAAGAGGAGCAGCTGGAGGCACATTAGCACCTAGAGCTGATTGGGTTGCTTGCATTAATGTGTAGCTTTCACATGAAAGACTGCAGTGATAGTCACTCATTTTTGAAGCAGTAGGCAAGATCCCGGCTGCCAGTATGGTGGTGCCAGTTGGGATGTCAGCAACTTACAGCTTATAATGGTCTTAAAATGACTCCAGTCATTCAGTCAAAAGGAATTACAGTGTATCCCATAGGACTGGCATGCTACATGAATTTCAGTTATTGCCATTTCCCTTGTGAATGCGGTGCAGAGCTAAATATGGCTCTGTTCCAACATCTAGTGAGTTGCCTTGCTGTGTAATACGTGAAAACTTCATAAGTGACTGATTTGAAACTCTTTACTTGCAGAAACCGGGTACAATACAAACAGCATTGCTCCTTATGTGAAGCATGTTGGAGACGTGACACTGTTGTCTCTAATAAGTTTGATGTTAGCATGTTGCTAAGCTAACAACATGATACAAAAATTACTTATACTGTACACTATTGCCACTAACAAAAAAAAAAAAAAAAAAAATATATATATATATATATATATATATATATATATTTTTTTTTTTTTTTTTTTTTTTTTTTTTGGTGGAAGCATTTGAAGGAGGTGAAGTGGTAGGCGGAGTTTCCTTTGTAGCGCCTAGTACGCAGCAATTCGCCGCGAGTCTTCAAACTGCACAAGCAGCCAACATGTAACATTAAGCTAATACAGAAAAGTTAAATTTATCCTACCATGCTACTGTAAAAGTTGCGGCAGCATGCGAGTTATGCTTAACTAAAATAAAAGTATAACTTGATTTCAGCCGCATTCTGAGTCTGACTATGTCTAGCATTTTTATCCAAGGCAAGTGTTATTAGCTTGGGGAAATACATTGAAATGAAATCTTAAGTCCATGTCTAACTCCAAATTGATTTCATAGTAACACTTTACAATAAGGTTCATTTGTTTATTATTCATGTATTAACTAACATGAACTAACCATGAGCAACACATTTGTTACTATATTTGTTAATAATAAACAACTGTTAATTGTTTGTTAATGTTATGTCACAGTCAGTGCATTAACTAATGTTAACAAATTCAACTTTTGATTTAAATAATGTTTTAGTAAATGCTGAAATTAATATTAACTAAAATTAATAAATGCTGTAGAAGTGCAGTTCATAGTTCATGTTAACAAATTTAGCTAACTAATGAAACCTTATTGTAAAGTGTTACTGATTTCATGATAGCTAACACTTTAAAGCATATAATACATACATAAAATTTACAACATCAACAAAACTAAACATGAATTCCTCATAATTACCTTCTTGATTCTCACGGTTTTGTTTGGTAAAGTAAATAATATTTTGTAATATTATCATAATTTCCATATTTTTGTTTGATGTGTTATGCATTATAATTGTATCAATGTCTTTTCATTGAATTCCAAGGAAATAAAGGATAAAAAAACAAAAACAA
This sequence comes from Scardinius erythrophthalmus, assembly GCF_964197995.2. Classification (NCBI taxonomy): domain Eukaryota; kingdom Metazoa; phylum Chordata; class Actinopteri; order Cypriniformes; family Leuciscidae; genus Scardinius; species Scardinius erythrophthalmus. Next base: position 38,977,730 of record NC_138228.1, read on the forward strand.
GGAACTCTTTTTCTTTTTCTTTTTGTTCCTTCCGCCCCTGCCCCTGAGGAGGTCTGTGCACGCCCCTGATCTAACTCATTGTGCTAATCAATTTCACCATGGGCCCGGTTAATTCATGTAAAGGCACTGGTTCATAATACTAGTTTAGTTCATTACAATAGTAAATTAGTTGGTCAAATAGACTATAAGGTTCAGAGCTAAAAGAAGCAAATCATTCCTGTCCGCATTTCAGCAATTCTTAAAAACAAGTGTGTGAGTGTGAGAGCTCATCAGACAGTGCCCTCATGTGTGAGAAATAACACCTCTTGAAGTGAAGAAACTCTTGTAAGTGGAAGAGAGAAATTGATAGACAGAAATACAGGATCGATTAACCATCCACTTACAGCTTCATATATTTAAACAATATGTTTAACTTTTGAATGTTATACTTTTACAGAGTCAGTTTAAAATGCTGTCATTAAATTAAAAGAAGCATCAGACTTCATTTGCTTTACATTTGCATGCTAATGTGCAGATAGCCAGACTTTTGACTATCAGCATAACGTCTGCTACACATTGCAGCTAATTAGCAGCAAAAGTTGCATTCACACAACCAGCAACTTTGTCGCTACATATCGCCAGCTGCTGGCAGTCAGGTCTCAAGTGGGTGTTCCCACTACTGGTTGCCTAGTAATGTTTGCGAATGACATTTATGGATGTTACTTAATGTTATAGATAACCAAAAAAAAAAAAAAAAAAAAAATGAATAGAATCAGTAGCTACATAAAATGCTTAATATTAATGATGAACGAGAAACAGCGAGTGCTTTTCACCATCACATTTATCTGTGGCGAAAGCGCAAGCACCAGTCTATCCAGTTTCACAAAACCATTAAGGCTCGGAGGCAGCACGGTGAGTTCGACCATACACAGAGACATCATAAGTTATAGGAAAGTTGCTGACCGCTAAAATGAACTTCTCCATCTTGACTCGACACTCCACTAAAAGAACACGATGCCTACATTCTGTCACTAACGGTCACTGTTGCTCGTGTAGCCAGGAAATCTCCAGCTATCCATTGAAATGAATGGAATTGTGTGGCTTTGTCGCTGTGTGTTGCTGGTAGTGTGAATAGCATTATTCTTATAGCTAGAACCACCCACTTATAGAGCTGGTAAGTCCTGCCCATCCGTAAAACCCCACTGGACCTCTAGATTGAAAAATCGTCAATGCAAGTGAATGTGAGAAAATAATTATTTTCTGGTCCCGTTTGAATTGTGCCATGAATGTGAACATATGTTGTCTGTGAATATTTGACAGTATATTGTATAATTCTTTGGCTAGCAGTTGTGGAAAAGACATAACGAGAAAGACTACATGTCGCCTATGTGACGTCACCCCATAACACATTTTCCCTCCACTTCACGTCAAATCACGGTGCTAATGCTGTGATAATCAATGGAGACAGATCGAGATGCATGTGTGTTTTGTACCCAAATGTCACCATTCAAACCAAATGGGCTGTTCTTTCTTCAGAAACGCGCCGAAAGCAGCGAAGAGTTGTAGTCCACAAAGTGCTCTCACACAAAGTCTAACCGTATCAAGCTTCTACCCGCTAAATTGTAGCATTCTTCACACAAAAAATTATATTAAAAATTCACAGACAACATATGTTCACATTCATGGCAAAATTCAAACGGGACCAGAAAATAATTATTTTCTCACATTCACTTGCATTGACGATTTTTCAATCTAGAGGTCCAGTGGGGTTTTACGGTTGGCGGGACTTACCAGCTTTATTGAGGAGACAATTAGACTGACGTGTAAAGCAGTTGAACATACAGCAAAAAAAAAATAAAAAATTAAATAAAAATAAAAGAGTAGAAAGTAGACAGCAACATATGTAATTTATTTATATTCAAAAGTAAAATATACCAAATATAATTGAGAAAATAAATATACAGTTAAGTAATATACAGTTCTGCTCATACACTTAAGTGGCACAAACAAAACTCTTTAATTGTATCTGAATATTTTATTTGGTCAAAACTATTAACATAATTTGACTTTGGTAACCTGTAAATTTAAATAACTAAAAAAAAAAACAACAAAAAAAAAACTCTTATTGTTGTCTACATCGCCCTCAATGTAATGTAAATGTAAATGCATCTATTCCTCTATCCATTTATCCTCTTTCTCCAAAGTTCATGTCATGGATTTATTTATTTTTTGCACTTAACTACTTATAAATTGCTTTAAAAGAATAGACCAAAGGTTCAGTGACTTTTGTCAACATGGTATGATGAGACTGGTATTGCTTAAAATAAAGGCCACAAATGTACTTTACGCAAGTACAAAACTACAATTGCTTGGCCAGCACATTGCAAGTTTGGGGTTGTGCATGCTTAAAGGGATAGTTCACCCCAAAATGAATATTCTTTCATTAATTACTTACCCTTATGTCGTTCAAAACCCGTAAGACATTCGCTCATCTTCGGAACAGCAATTAATATCTTTTTGATGAAATCTGAGAGATTTCTGTCCCTCCATAGACAGTCAGCTACACAACTTGACACTTTGACGCTTCAAAAAGTTCATAAAGAGATCATAAAACTGATCTATATGAATTGAGCTGAAGAGACCTAATTGCTTTATATGATGAACAGATTAAATTTAGGCTTGTATTCACATATAAACATTCATTAACTTACACATCAGTTGTGGTAAACGGAAGCTCAAGCATGTTTGCTTGACGTGTGAGAACCAATGATCTAAAAGATCTTCATTTGTGTTCCGAAGATGAACGAAAGTCTTACGGGTTTGGAACGATATGAGGGTGAGTAATTAATGACAGAATTGTAATTTTTGGATGATCTATCCCTTTAACAAGCATTTTTGCACTACTAGGCAATTACAAACCTTAGTACTCAAGAGTTACTTCTACTGCATAAACGTCTATGCCATTTACTAACTACCCAAGAAAGTCATCTTTAAACTGTTGTTCCGCCATTAAAATAGTTGATCTAAATTTGTCTATGCTAATGCAGACTATAGCAGGCCTTGCGGCAGCCCTGAGAGTGTTGCGTTGCATTATGATTTGACACATTCACACTCTGGCACATTTTGAGCCTAAAAAGCTACAAATGTCTATGTTAAGAGATATATTACGTATACGTGTCCAAAGGATGTTCCAGGCCTTATCATAACAGCTTAAACTATGAGTGAATCTTTTGCACATCTGTGCAATCTGTTGTTTTGTCCACTAATTGTTTGCTCTAGTTCTCCTGCAGCAGGTCAAGATGATGCCAGCAAATTAGCATTTCAATCACTCATAAATGAAGATGTGCGCTGCCTTTAAACTTACTTAATCTCTTATGCGTGGCAGGTTATCCTTCGTTAGGTGAAGACAGACGCCTCTAATTAGTGAGACTCAACACATAATTACCCATCACACCACACTAAGCTTGAGATGACTGCTTAAATATTCATATGCTGATACCAAGAAAAAGAGGAAAACTTGCATATATAAACACAACCTCAAGGTGTATGAACAATCAACACAAATCTAAATAAACAGATACAGAACCACATAAACAAACCTATAAACTAAAAATCATTTGTCATGCTTTTGTCATGCTATAAAGTACAATTATTTGGAGGGGTTGACAAACTAACATAAAGCATATAAAATAAACTCTTTCTCTATGTTCTCACACAGTGAAAAATATATTGCGGAGCAAGACAGTACAGGCTACTAGACAAGACAGTGCAGGCTACTTTTAGTATGAAATAAAGTCTCATCTTTCAAATTTAGTAATTTTTATGAAATTCTAACAATAAATACTGTTTTGTGGTGCTTTTGTGTAGGCCTCAGTTCATTTTTCAAGTTCAAGTCCACTGACTTTAATCTACTAACTGGTTTGGTTTGTTTGTCGGACAAAAATAGCGCGTATCTGCATTATGATTGGTCAGATCCCCTGTCAATCAAATTCCGGCGAAAGGTCTTAACACAGAGCTCTTAAATTAATATTTTAAACCTTACAAAATGATTGCAATGTATAGTTACAGTCATATGTTTACCTATTGTACATCTTTCAGAATCTGCAAAGTAATGCTCAAGAATGCAACACAATGCATTAAGAGCCAAGGATAAACTTTTGAGCAAGATTATGGTGATGCAGGACTAAATTAATTAATGAATTTTTAAACAAAATAAGAACAATTTACACCAATGATCCAGTTCAAAAGTTTACACCCCCTGCCTCTTAATGGATGCTTCCTTCTTGAGCATCACTAAATGTTTGCAGGGTTTGTAATAGTTGTAATAGAGTCCCTCAGTTGTCACCAGTGTGAAAAGATGGATCTCACAATCATAGTCACTGCTAGTAAGGCCGTGTGTCCACCAAAGCGTTTTTTCACGCGGCTGGTGTGTTTTTTCAATTGTTTTTAATGGGAGCACCGCGTTTTTAAAACGCCATGAGCGTAACACTCAACTTTGGGTAAAACGCAGCGCTCATCACTATGCGGCGACCAATCGACTAACGGTATACAGGAAGCAGGTAAGTTGAAAATTATGGTTATGGTTATAGTTATGAGATTTGGCAGACACATTTGTCCAAAGTAACACAAAAATTAAAAATTAAAAATAAACACAATAGTTAAAATGAACAGTGAACAGTTTTAAAATGTTGGTAAGACTACAAAGACTCTGTCTTTGGATCATTGTTTTCAATAATGTGCTTTTTTGTCATTTGTTGTGTATCTTTGGATTATGTTTAATCCAAATGAGAAAAAACTTCCTGCTCAGCTACTGTTCGGACGCTCTTGCTTACTGCTCCGCGCTTTGCTCTATCGCTTTTACATTTTATCTCCTATATTTTATATTTTATTTCCTTTTATCATCTAATTTTAACTTCAGCAAACAGCACAGTGCTCAGACAACAAAGTTTGGATTACTACAAAAACGCAGAATTCTTTTACCCGACCAGCTTACATTCCGGGAAAGGAAAACACAACTGTGAACCAGAAAATATGAACACATCACACCAGTCCTCAGGTCTTTACACTGGCTCCCAGTTAAATTTAGGATTGATTTTAAAGTATTATTACTGGTATATAAATCATTCAATGGTCTAGGACCTCTATACATTGCAGATATGCTCACTGAATATAAACCCAACAGATCACTCAGATCACTAGGATCATATCAGCTAGAAATACCAAGGGTTCACTCTAAGCATGGCGAGTCTGCTTTTAGCTATTATGCTGGAACCAGCTTCCAGAAGAGATCAGACGTGCTCCTACAGTAGTCACATTCAAATCCAGACTCAAAACACTTCTGTTTAGCTATGCATTTACTGAATGAGCACTGTGCCACTGTTCGTCCGACTGTTTGTACTGTATTTTATTTTATTTTTCTAAACTGTTTTAATTATTCTTATTTATTTTATTATTTTAATTTCTTCTATGTAAAGCACTTTGAATTGCCATTGTGTATGAAATGTGCTAATAAACTTGCCTTGCCTTGCCTTGCCTATGTTGTGTTGTAAATAAATCCAAACAATCTAAAAGCCATTCTTTTTTAAAACTCCTCATTCTTTGTGCAAGGTTGCTCCTAATAGGGCCGTTAGGGGAGTGTCTTTGTCTTTCTCAGGCGTGAAAGGCTTACATATTAATGATGTGATCACGCCTCTTCGCATAAAGTTTTCTTACAGAAAACACGTCTTACATATTTTAAATCAATATATTGTCTTATCTGAATGAGCAGTCAGGATGACTTCCACATAGTTTTTGAGCAAATATTCTAGGCTACGTGATACAATTTTCAAAAGTCTTGTGAAGAAATAATCAGTATGGGTTTCATGACCTTATTTCAGTGACAAGTTTTTTTTGTATTTTCACAAACCACGCATAAATGTCATTATCTCAAAACTACAAACTTTTACATACATGCTGCTGATATATTATTGTAGCAGAGTTTGTGCTGAATACAGTGTAATCAGACTTTAGCAATGAAAATGTCACAAGTAACAGAAATAAGCACAAATGTCAGAGCATGTCAGAAAACCTCCAGGCCCAGAAAACACATTAGACCCCAGAGGGTTAAGGAGAAAAGAAATAATAAACAGTGTTAATTCAATCAATAGCCTAATGGAAATAAAACAATACTAATATACAAACCATAGCATTAGAGAGGCAGGTTTCCAAGTACAGCAAAGTTTTGTCATATAAAACCCCTAACTTTGTATTGATAGGGTATTCTCTTTCAGGACCTTCTCAATTACTGAGGAAAAAAATTGCTTTATTAAAAAGGCAGACAGGAGCACCCATTAGCAACTTGGTAAACAGACCCCTAGTTGACATTACTGTAGGAGGAGAGAGATGCCCACTAGGAAGTGGTTTGAATCTGGAAGTGTTTTTTTAAATCCTTAAAGTGTCTATTTTCAGAATCTGCCAGGTACCAAGCTGAAATAATGTCCAAAGGCTTAATTTTTAACCCTTTGCTGCACCTGACCGGAACCCGAAAAATCAAAAAATTATGTAGAAAGTGGCATAAGTAAACAACATACAGAGACAAAGGAACACATTTTCCCATACAATTCTGACCCCAGGAATTTAATGGAATGGTTATTTTTGACATTTGGCAACATATTGACCCTATTTCTGGACAAAAATAGCAAAAAATGGCCAAAGATGTGTAGAACATCAACTATATTTTCGTTTTCTCAAGCGCATAGAGTGATTTTTTTTTTTCACAACCTTATTTCTTTATTATTCAAGTGTCTATTTTAAGATTAAGTTGGGTACCAAGCTAAAATAATGTCCAAAATGCTTTATTTTTAACCCTTTGCACCAAACCCGAAAAATCTAAATATGATATAAAGTGGCATAAATTTTGATGTAAACAACTCTCAGAGACAAATAGACACATTTTTCTATACAATTCTGACCCAGGGAAATTGTTATTTGTTATATTTTACAACATCTTGACCATCTATGGTCAAAAACAGAAAAAAAGCTCATTTGACAATGTTTTTATTATACTAATAGCAGCCTGAAATGGGGTTTATTTTAACCTTTTCCTGCACATATCCTGAACTTGAAGAAATTGAAAATAGCTTTACTTTTGAAGTAAACAAAACAAAGCAAATTAACTTTTTAATTTTTAAACAAAAAATTACAGACAAAAATTCCAAAAAGGTCCAAAAAGTTGACTAACTGCCAGTTTGTGAATGTTGGGGCTTTGCAGTTGGCAGTTGGTGGCCATCGGTTGGTACCTGCAGATTGCCATCTCCCACTGCTCTCTCTTTTGGAACAATTTCAGAAAGTATTTGAAACTATAATTAAGATATACCTTTGTAGTCATAACTTAAAGTAATTTTTCAGCAGTTTTTACTATAATCACAGGCTTTCGGAAAGCGAGAAGCTATCTACACAGTATCCGATATATGAGACGTAGCCAGTTCACCATACCGCATGATGGATATTTGTGAACAGATTCCATTAACATTAGAGGACTTGCCTTTGGATACAATTGGCTATCACAAATACTGCTATAAAAGCTTTACAGGGAAAATGGATCGTTTACAAGTGTCAAAGGCTTCTACATCTGGTGAATCATCATCATTGAAAAAGGACTCTCTGCACCATGTCAAATCTCTGTCAATTCAATCTGAAGGAGCTCCAAGAAGGTGTTCCTACTTGTTTCCCAATCAGTACATTTTCTATGACAAAGTAAAATCCAAGTTCAAGGGCAAGACTGAAGAGCGTACAAAGTTTCAGAGATGGAAACACAAGGAACCAGCCTGGAAAGTTATTGAACCTAGGGCACAGGAATTAAAGAAAGAGGCTCTTTATCGCAAGGTGCAGGACAAGGACCTTTTTGCAGTGGAAGCTAAGTATCATCCATCATGCAGAAACAACTTCAACACAGAGTACCAAACCCATAAGCGTGGAAGGGAGAGGGCAGAAAAGGCAACAGACAACACTGACAGCCTGCAGGCCCAGAAGATAGCAGCACATAACAAGCCGTATTGTGTGGTAAAGGATTATAATCTTAGGAGTGTGATTGAATGCAAAGAGGTTGTCCAGCTAAGACCCATATTCAAGTTGTACATGAAGACATTGGACAATCAAGGTTCCCTTTCGAGAACGGTCACTTTGTATTGCGTAGCTAATACGCAGTGGGAAACTCCTTTCCTCGTGAATATTGAAGCGAATAATTTAAAACGCAGTGCAGCTGCACAGCGAACACAGCAGAGCGTCTAGCTCGCCCATTGGCTGTGCTGCACAGCCTATGGCCAAGTGCCTCTGATGCGTGACCCAATCAGATGGCTTGGCGCCCAACACGTCAGAGCGCGCCTAAATGGGCGTGGTCTTTGTCTATAAAGGAAGCCCATTCTGGCCAAATAATAGATTTTCCTTCCTTCAGCATCTCTGACCTCCTCTGAAGCTTTCGCCATTGAAACAAGCCAGAACAGCTAGAGCAAGCCTTGCATACAGCAGACAGCGCCTTCAACTCACTTCGAAGCCGCTTCACTTCTGTCGCTGCTTTCCTGAGGCCATCCGGCGAGAAAAACGCTATATCCTTTTACCTCATTGTTGTGTTCGCCGCTGCAACACTCAGTTCTAAACGAGTCAAATTTATCGAACGTTGTTTCAAATGCCTCGCCCCTCGTACACCTTGTGCGGAGCACGCATACACAAGGAAGATGGGCACTCGGAGTGTGCCACGTGCCTGAGACCCACCCATGCTGAAGCTGCACTCTCTACCGCGGGCTGCTCTCACTGCGAGAGCCTGCCCATCTCAACGCTGTGGACGCAGATAGCTCTCTTTCGAGAAGGCGACACCACTCCTACTGCACTTCCCTTTCTGGCACTACTTCAGCCACGAAAGAAGAAGTGCCGCAGCCAACGACAGCCCGAGCACATGGAATTAAGCGAACCCACGCTGGCTACGTCCCTGCGTGCCTCCCTTTCTCCATCTCAGTCTACTTCGCTGGTCCTGTTCACTCAGGCAGACCAACCCCTCTCTCTTCAAGCGTCAGGTCTCATCTCCTTCGGCGGATCGCACGAAGAACACGATGACAGCCTCGCCATTTCTGCATCTGAGGAAGAGTGGACGGGCTCGGTTGACCCCGCCCTCTCACAGTCTGGTGCTAGCGCTGCTGCTACCAGAACTAATTCGGACGCTGAGATGCTGTGTATCCTCACTGCGGCAGTTTCAGACCACGGTCTCGAATGGGCCTCGCCTGAGGAGCCACCTAGAAGCCGGCTGGTTGGATGGTTTCTGCCTGGGCGCCAGCAGGCCCCCGTCACAAGCCAGCACGTTTTTTCCCTGAGGTCCACAACGAACTCACAAAATCATGGCGTGTACTCAGCACACATGAGCGCTTCTACTTCCACCACGCTCTCCTCTGTTGATGGCGCAGCGGAAAAAGGTTATGAGAAGCTGCCTCCGCTCGAAGAAGCAGTTGCCGCCCATCTATGCCCGCCCACTGCTGTTGGCTGGAGACCCAGAGCGGTCCACTCTTCTAAGCCCTGCCGAAACACTTCAGCCCTCGCTGGACGCGCCTTTTCTGCTTCCGGTCAGGCTGCATCGGCTCTACACACCATGGCGGTGTTACAGGTATTTCAGGCCAAGCTTCTCCAGGCAATGGACGAGTCTGGCCTGAACCCTGAGGCATTCCGTGACCTGTGCAGCGCCACAGACCTAGCACTGCGCACTACAAAGGCTACCGCCAAAGCGATCGGCAGAGGTATGGCTAACCTCGTCGTGCTCGAGCGCCATCTGTGGCTGAACCTCACGGACATCAAGGAGCTGGATAAAACGGCTTTCCTCGATTCACTTATCTCCAGCACCGGTCTCTTTGGCCCGGCTGTGAAAGTGTTTTCTGAGAGGATTCACCTAGGCACAGAAATCTTCACAAGCTATGAAGCAATTCCTGCCTAAGCGCTCCAGCTCTGCCTCAAGCAGCCACAAGAGCACGCCGCCTCCTCAGCCAGCGAAACCAGCGCCTCGGGTCTCTCAGCCCTGCAAAGAGCTCATTTAAATCTCGCAGCTCCCTGTTCAGTTCAGGCGGCTGGAGATTTTTATATTGTAATTAATGGACCCGTTGCACGGCACGTGCCTATACAAACACTGTTTTCACAGCGACCCAAATAAAGCACAAAAAGTGTATGTTTCACACACACACAACACACAGATAATCGGTCCCCCTTCACTAGGCGGCCCCACCTGTTGTCACTCTATCTCTGTGTCGGGCCTGTCCCAGCCCAGAAGAAAAAATGTGCACAAAACATAACACTAGAGTATTAGGTCCTCCTATGCTAGGCGGCCCAGCCTCAATGTATATTCAAACCCTAGCCACAAGGGCCCAGGTCTGGCAAGCCATCCCTAGAGTGTCGAAATGGGTTTTGTACATTATAAAGTGAGGTTTCTTGCTCCAATTCGCTCGCAGACCCCCCACGGTTTCAGGCGGTCGTCGAGACCTCGGTGAGAAGCGGTGTGGCTCACGTGCTTCTCACACCTAAGTGCAAAATCTGCTAAAAAAAGGGGCGATAGAATTAGTCCCCCCCGCGCTGAGCCGGTCACCAGGACGGTGGCACTCGCCCCATTCTAGATCTGAGATATCTGAACAAAGCTCTCATGAGATGGTCGTGCAGAATGATAACTACCAAATAAATCCTTGCGCATGTTTGCCCAGGGGATTGTTTTTTTTATGGTGGATCTGAAAGACGCTTTCACATTCAGATAACGCCCATCACAGGCCATTCTTGAGATTCACCTTCGAGGGGCAAGCTTATCAATACACGGTCATGCCGTTCGGTCTCTCTAAAGCAGCCCGTACTTTCACAAAGTGCATGGACGCAGCGCTTTCTCACCTGAGGCAACGGAGTGTGCGTGTTGAACTATCTCGACGATTGACTCATTATGTCTCAGTCGAAGACCGAATTATTGACACACAGATCCATGCTCCTCAGCTATTTGGAATGCCTGGGGCTCAGGGTCAATTTTTCCAAGAGCAAACTGTTACCCAGCCAGAACGTAATCTTTCTGGGCACAGTTATCGACTCTACAATGATGAGATCGTGGCTCACACCAGAGTGCACTCTCTCTATTCTACAGCTGTTAGCCTCCTTCAGGGTAGGTGCGTGCACGCCCCTCAGGAAGTTTCAGAGGCTTCTCGGTCCCATGGCCGCTGCATCGTCAGTACTCCAGCTAGGGTCCGATCTTATCAGTCTACCTATTACTGGCCAGTAGCATAATTGTCCTGGGACTTATGTTTAGATGTTTGGCTGGGACTTATACTCCAGCCCCTTATTCATGAAACCCGGGTCGCGTTATGGCTTGTTTCTGTGAGCCTCGGGGTGCCTCCCTAGGGTCCAGTTGTATGCAGCCAGTTGCTAATAGTGCGGCGTTTTACATTGCGTCCCCACTGCGTATTAGCTATGTAATACAAAGTGACCGTTCTCGAAAGGGAACGTACTCGGTTACTAACGTAACCTCGGTTCCCTGAGAGTAAGGGAACAAGTATTGCGTAGCCTGCCACAAAATTGCAATCTGTCGGGATTTGTCGCTTCAGTCGATTTAAACCTGCTATAGAGACAGAGCGCAACGCGTCATAATCTGAAGACCACGCCCACCCAGGGGGAAAACAAACCAACGGTCTCCATTGACTTTGCATTGCGAGAGGCTGCCTCCTTGTCATTTCTTGCTTCTAAGAAAAGACAGAATAATGCCTAAAAGCTGCTATGTGACAAGGTGTACAGCAAACAAGCTAAGAAACCCAGAAATAAGTTTTCATAAGCTGTCGACTCCAAAAAACGAGTGTTTAGGACATAAAAGTGGATACAGGCTGGATCGAATGGGTAAATTGTGGGATCCTGACACTCAGTATGCACTAAAAATACACTACGTGTGCAGTAAGTTAAACATTTGGTCACTGGTGAGTCAAATATCCAAATGTCAGCTTTATATATTATATTTCTGTAAGATAAACTATCCTGTGTTGCCGATTACGGTCTCCTCCAGCGGACGTACGTTAGTTCTCAGAGAAATGAGACACGTGACGCTCTGTCTCAACTGCCTGTATCCACTTTTATGTCCTAAACACTCGTTTTTTGGGGTCGAGAGCTAATAAAAACTTATTTCTGTTTTTTTTTAGCTTGTTTGCTGTACACCTTGTCACACAGCAGCTTTTAGGCATTTTTCTGTCTTTTCTTAGAAGCAAGAAATGACAAGGAGGCAGCCTCTCGCAATGCAAAGTCAATGGGGACGGTTGGTTTGTTTTCCCCCTGGGTGTGGGCGTGGCCTAAATGCGCTCTGTCTCTATTTAGCCAGGATGGGCTTCCTTTATAGACTAAGGCCACGCCCATTTAGACGCGCTCTGACATGTTGGGCGCCAAGTCATCTGATTGGGTCGCGCGTCAGAGGCGCTTGACAATTTCTTCAAGTTCAGGATAGGTGCAGTAAACCCCATTTCAGGCTGCTATTAGTATAATAAAACATTGTCAAATGAGCTTTTTTTTTTGCTGTTTTTGACCATAGATAGTCAAGATGTTGTAAAATATAACAAATAACAATTTCCCTGGGACAGAATTGTATAGAAAAATTTATCCATTTGTCTCTGTGAGTTTTTTACATTAAAAGTTATGCCACTTTATATCAGATTTTTCGGGTTTGGTGCAAAGGGTTAAAAATAAAGCATTTTGGACATTATTTTAGCTTGGTATCAAATTTAATCTTAAAATAGACACTTGAATGATAAAGAAATAACAGGTTGTGAAAAAAAAAATCTATGCGTTTGAGAAAATGAAAATATAGTGTATCCTCTACACATCTTTGGCCATTTTTTGCTATTTTTGTCCAGAAATAGGGTCAATATGTTGTCAAATGTCAAAAATAACCATTCCATTAAATCCCTGGTGTCAGAATTGTATGGGAAAATGTGTTTCTTTGTCTCTGTATGTTGTTTACTTCAAATGTTATGCCACTTTCTACATCATTTTTTTTATTTTTTGGGTTCCGGTCGGGTGCAGCAAAGGGTTAAAAATGAAGCCTTTGGGACATTATTTCAGCTTGGTACCTGGCAGATTCTGAAAAGAAAAAAAAAAGGGTGCACGTGGACCCCTATTTCCATCTAGACTAATGAGGCAGTATTAAAGTAGATAATCTTTATTGTGTACTTTATATGAAATTCACTCAGCTTGTATGTACATGGCAGTGCAGGACATTGCAGGACAGTGCACCACGTCAGCATGATCTTCCTTGACCACTCAGCTCTTTTACACATAGACAACCTTAATCTTTGATGATATGTGGCTGGAAGTTAGACAGCATGCTGACTACATACCATATTTGATTTATTTTCACAAGCCGGGAAATCGGGATTTGGCCTGACACAATTTTAAATTTTATCTTTGCAATAGCTCTTTCAACATGAACCCTGTGCTTGGCTATTATTTTGGTCATTTCAACATCTTCATGTGGCATCTGTTTGTTTGCTCTTGCAAAAGGTGGAATATTAATTTGCAAACCAATCTCCTCAACTTCCTTCTCTATTAGAAAGCCTTTATCAACCATCAAGCCATCTCCTGCATGGGGATAGCCACACTGAATGTACCCCTTCAAAATGTTAAGGATGTTGCACTCATTGAAAATCTCTTTGTCAGAAATTGCTCCGGTGAAGAGGGCAGACACATAAATGACTGCACCTCATGGATCACAGGCCACTAGAGACTTAAGGGTGTTAGTAGACTTGTAGGGGGAGTAAGTCTGACTCTGAAACACTAGTGAGCTTGGTTTCTGAATCTTAAGTTCAGTGCAGTCTAAGATGGCAAAAGTATTTGGAAATTCTTCCTTAAATTTAGCTGGCATTTTCTCAGAAATAGCATCCCTGCGTGGCCAAATAGACAATTTGCCAAGACTATCATACATATAGTCCACCCAGGAGTTGATCAGTGTGCTAACACTCTGTAAAAGGATGTTAAATCTGAAGGCTAGGTCTTTATGGTCCAAATTTAAGTCTTAATTTCATTAAAGTCAGTAACAATTGAGTACGCAGTGAAAGTTGTTTGATCTCATTATTGACTCGTTTGTATGAGAGAGGAATGTGTGTTTGTGGTGCACTTGGGTCAGTTGGAATGTTAAAAAAGTCACACAAGCTGTTAAATTGCTCACAAGAAAACCCTGTGCAGTAGTGGAAATAATCAGGCACATGGCTTTGGTTTAAAATCTCTGGGTTTAAAGCAACTGAGGTGTGTGCATACTGAAGTTCCTTTTGAAGATGATGGAGTTGGCCATCCTTCGCCTCGAGTTGAAGCTTCAGATTTATGATGTCCTGCTTGTGATTGGCTAATGCGTCCTGCAGAGTTCTCAGTTCCTCTACATGGTCGCCCATATCATGTTCTTCTGTAAATGACAAAAAAGAGAAAGGAAACATGGAATGTTGCTAATTTATGTTATTTTCTTCTGCTTTACTCCTTGACTCTGCAGGACCATCATCTGCGAACCAGCCGTCAAACGACTTCCCAGATTTCCCCCTGCCAACACAGCCGTCAAATTTCTGTGCAGTGCTGCATGAAAAAAACGTGTAGCTACAGAAAATTGACAATCACACCATCCCAGTCTTTAGCGTTAGAAAGAGAGACCAGACAACTAGATACAAATCACATCTGGCATCTTGCCCGGGCTCCCCGACTAACGTCAAGTGTGTTCAAGACAATATGGTATAGGAGAGCCGACTTTGACACCTTGGCTATGAGAATCAAGGGCACATCCAAAATGCAGACCAAAGCAATGAAGAGAGGGGTAGAGCTAGAACCTGTGGCAGCGCAGCAGTAGTCGAACGTAACAGGTAATCTGGTATACCCTTGCGGCTTTGTAGTGACCCCCATGCTCCACACCTTGGCACATCCCCAGACAGGAAGGTCGTAGATGGTACAAGCTTTGACCTTTTGGAAATTAAATGTCCAGCAAAGAACAGCGGCCAAGACTGTCCCTATCTCCAAAGACAGGCAGATGGTGGTTACAAGCTAAAGGAGACCCACGCGTATTACTACCAAATAATAGGGCAGCTGGGACTCACAGGCATGCCTTGGTGTGACTTCTTTGTAATGTGCGCAGAAGACTACCACTTGCAGCGGATACATTTAGATGTAGAAAAGTGGGGTGAGATGAAAGACAAATTAGATTAGTTTTCCTTTGATTACTTCCTTCCCAGTTGCAATCAATAACTAAAAACAGATACAAATAGTAGTTTAAACTTACCATAGGTGGAGTCACTCTGTTGTGATGTACTGTGAAATGTGTCCTCGGTGGAGTTTGAGGTGCTGGCTTCCTGCCACACATGATTCAGTACACAATCAGTTTAAAAATTGTTTAGTTATCTTCATGAAATCATTCAAATTTAACAAACCCTTCTAATAACTTAACTTTTGATTACACTGTTGTTTTGTTGGGGTTTTGATCCTGTATTGGTTTCTTACCAGAAACAAATAAAATGCACTTTGTATAAAGCATGAGAGCATACTGTTGTAACACTTTCCCTCTTACATTTATGCTGGGGTGCCAGACAGATATACGTATACTGTCAAAATTTCCTTATACTTGTTTAGGGTCGTTAGTCACGTCAAGAAGGAGAGTGAACACAGGACACATGTACTCAATTCATTAACATGAATCCTTAATTTTGTAAAAGTAAACCCAAAGAAAACCAACTACTACGACTCAATATGCACATTTTTAGTATATTCACCATGACAGTGTACCAATTTCATCACACCACACATCACCATTTGAATAATAATAAACATACACAAACCCAATAGAAACAACACAGCAAACAACACGTTTCATTCATATCAAAACCCTCTTCACATAGTTCAAATAGTCTTGATTTCGAATTTTTGTTCAAAGGAGGGATTAAGAGAAACAGTCAAAGTCATTTAGTCCATCAAGATTTCCACAATGTATTAAAGGGCAGTAAAGAAACCATCAAGTCAGTTAGTCCCGCAATAACCGCTCTTGATTAAAATATTATATTACTCACGCTCCACTGCTTTATATGAGTCCGTCTCACTCAGATACTTAAAATACCTTTGGAAGAGAACGCTTTATTCCCGTAGTCTCTCTTATTGATAACTGGAACTCCATCAACACCACAATCGCTCCTCTCCATTACCACAACAAACAGCAAGATGTTCCGTATGCCCGTTGCTTACTAGTAGATTCATAAGGCAGATTAAATATCCATTCATCGACGTAATCAACTTTCCGTCGGCTGAGTAAAAATGAGCCTGCACACAACCTGAACCCATTCGTTCTCCCCGCCATCACTCTTTTTAGCTTAGCCAATGCGTACATCATCCTGCATCCAGTATTCCCAAACCGGACTGACAAAAACGCCATCTTTGTTGTGGCACTTATTTAATTATACGTTGCATTGTTCAGTATATTCTGTTCCTCTTAATATAGAATATTATTATATAGACAAAAATAACACAAAATAAATCATATTTATTTTGTGCTTATTAAAAGATGAAAGTGACACTGTGTTCTGTAATAAATCTCACTGCCCAAATAAAGTCTACACGGTAGTAAACAGGTATGACAGCACATAAGTGAGTACTGTTAATGAACTGATTAAGTTTGCATACCAACCTTTTCCTTGGAGATCTCCAGTAAGCCCTGATGTTCCCTCCTTTGAACTGACACCGGGAGCGCCGCGATCGGATTGGGGTACTCAGGGGTAGGCAATCGATTAACAAAATGCTGAAATATATTTTAAAGTATGTCAGTGAGCTTCCGTCTTGCCTTTAATCATCTTATTTTACGTTCAAATATATGCATTATGAGCAAAGAACCGCCATTATTTCCAAGCAATGCTGTGCTGAGTTAGCTAGCTAGCTAACATTAGTGTGTTCTTACCTTGGAGCAAACATAGACTGTGTTTTTGTTAAAGGGCACCTATTATGGAATTTTGAAATTTACCTTTCATGTAGTGTGTAACATAGATCTAAGTGAACAAAAAACATCCTGCAAAGTTTGAAATATGAAAGTGCACCGTATATAAAGTTATTGTCTTTCAAAAGTAAGAGTCGACTCTGAGTCATTTTTATGAATCGTTAGAAGACCGAAGCTTTTTCTCTGACTAGATGACGTCAACTTGTCAAGTTATTTGAATACGATACGCCCACTTACTGCGCTCCAAGGCCAGGGAAAACTTGAAAACATCACGGCGACGAGACGCTGTGTTCTGAAGCATTTGAAGACTAAGTGGCTACAATTCATATATGCAACTATACCACAGAAGTATAGTCCGAGCCTTGTGCTTTGTTCGCGGCATTTTGAAGACGGTTGCTTTACCAACTTAAATGCAATCAAACTTGGATTCGCAAGCCGGCTGATATTGAAGGAAGGTTCAGTTCTAAGTGTATTTGCATCAGCTTCCTCCTCCGTATCACAACCTGTAAGTGTTATTAATAATTGTTGCTTTTATGTTTTATGTAGCATGCTTAATAATTATTTGGTTTGTTGTGTAAGCACCGTTTAGCTTCTAGGTCTTCAATGACAATTGTATTGGGATATGTGAAGTGTTTGTCGTTGTTTTCGGAGTTGTCTTAAAGAATAGAGTAATACCTCGTAACTGCATTATTTTTTTTTTTTTGTAAAAACGTTAAGTTTATGCCTCGGGCTAACGCAAACAAAGACTGATTGAGCTTTTACAATATGAATTCTGGGCTATGCTCGCTAACATAACATTAAATTCCTTATCTCATTTTAAATGTTTTACTACAAACTACAAAGCAGTGGACTATAATCATTATTATAACACAATTTAATTGATAAAAGCATCATTGTACTCCGTGTTAAACAATAAGTATTATCTCTGTAAACACTGCTAACATCATCGGACCAATCACCGCAGATTAGCGTCACGTAAAGGCGGGGTTTTGAAAAGTGATTCACTAAATGAATCATTTGAGAATCGCGGTCAAAACAGGTAAAAATAAATGCATATTATAAGAAAACTAAAGTCTTTTTTGTCATTGCATGCATGCAAAACTGTTGTTGGGGACTTCTAAAACAATATTAGGAACATTTTAAATGCCATAATAGGTGCTCTTTAATGGGGCCTCCCACACTGCTTGATCCACATCCCGCATTACTCCGCTTGGGTTTTAGGTTTCAGGAAGGGAAAAAATTGCTGTTTGAGCATAAACAACATCTGCAAAGATACAACGCTCAAAGTTCAAAGCAAAGGGAGATATTTGCTTTTAAAGAAATCGTTTTTTAAGGACTACAACAAATGGCTGGTAGGGACTACACAACATTCCTCACGGGTTAGTGACATCACCAACCCTTACATTTACATAAACCCCGCCCCTGGGAACACGCAGTCCATGTTGAGAAGAGGAAGAGTTGTTGTAGTCGAGCACATTTGTGAGTCAGCTCAAACTGTAGCATCCATCTTTTCACATGCAATAGAAAGTCACTCTGTGTGCATCTCACAACAGTTCCTATACGAGGGATTTATAGATTATCATGGTAGAATATGCTAATTGAAGATAGTTAACTCCACATCAGCAACATAAATTCATCAACTAACCATTCAGAGACGTCCTGTTGCATTCTACGCGTTGTCACTTCTTCTTGAGTCTCTCCATCTTTGTCTGACTTCGGTTTAAACATAAAAGGCAGAACAGTTTCTGACATTAGAGTGTGTGTCTGTGAGCTGCTAACACACAGGAGCTCTTGAAACTCTGCCCTCTGTGTCGGGAGCAGCAGCTCATTTGCATTTAAAGGGCCAGACACAAAATGGTGCGTTTTTGCTAACCCTCAAAAATTGACAACTTTAGCATGCTATATAAAAATATCTGTGGGGTATTTTGAGCTAAAACTTCACATACACACTCTGGGGACATCAGAGATTTATTTTACAGCTTGTGAAAAGGGCATTATACCACCCCTTTAAACATCTGTTATGTGAAAAAGCTTTTTCAGGGCAGTACTAAATAGAAACAATGTTTTTATGATCCTTCTTATTAAAAAATAAATAAAAAATTAAATTTTGGAGATTCTGCAAGGTGTATGTAAACTTATGACTAAAGTGTAAAAAAAAACATAACATTATTAGACGGCAAAATGTTGCTATGGTTACTATGTCAATCATTGCAATTTCATGAATCACAGGACTAAAATTTAGCGGATTCACTCCCACATTTAAATGCAGTTTTCACTCTTTATAATTTACAGTGTAAACGTAACCACTGGTCCTCTAGAAGCATGAAAAACAAAACTGTTATTTAGATTATCAATAGCGCTCCCTTTAAGCCATTACTTACCGTGTTCTGCACTCTCCCTAAAACTCTCGTCATAAACACTGAAGTTGTCAGCACTGCACAGTGAATCTCCTATTTACGTCGCATCTAGACTTTGTTGTTTATGAGGGGATTTGCGAAAGGATAAAGCTTGAGCTGATTCTGAACATATATTTTGAGCGAGTTATCCGCATTGTGACTCTAAAACGCCTCTGATTTGCCACTGTGTTCATGCGCTTAATGTCTGTGATTGGCTACAATGCTCAAGGCTGAAACAACACAAGTAGTTTCGTTTTGTTTTTGAATAATATTGTGTCCTCCAGTGCCTGGATTCGACTGTACTCGGAAATTTTTACGAGTCTAAAATGTCTGAGTCCGTGTCAAGTCCGAGTACAAATTCATCCGAGTGCGTGACGAGTCCGAGTTCATTCAAAATTGTACCTGAGTCTGAGTTCCCCAACTCTATAGGGACCAGTTCTCCTCTGGCCAACGAACGAACAGTGTATGATTATGATTCAGACAGAATTATAGGTCAGAAGTCAGATTGGATGGCAGACATCCAAGTCTCCCCTGAAGTTCCGGGAGTCTCCTGCATATTTATAGCGGCTCCCTGATGCCTGCAAATTAGTTCAAATCTCCCGGAATCTAGATCGAGCGAGCAACCCAGCTAACAGGGAACGTTCCCAGAACATTCACTAACGTTCTTTAAAAGTTGTGTAAATGTTAATACTAAACGTTATTAAAATAATGTTTTTGGAACGTTCTTAACGTTCTTGTAATGTTGAGAGAAAACGTTCTTAGAACAACGTTCTTGGAACGTCTTTATGATGTTATTTGTGCTTGATGAACATTCTCATAATGTTGATAGAAAACGTTCTTAGAACAATGTTCTTGGAACATCTTTATGACGTTATTTGTGATTGATGAACATTCTCATGTTGATAGAAAACAGTCTTAGAACAACATTCTTGGAACGTCTTTATTGAGCGTCAGCGTCAGTTCGGGCAGGCCAGGTAGTCAAGACGCTGCTAATGGTATTGCTAACAACACTGTCCCGTCATCTGATCTGCTCCAGCTGATCTGCTTCAGCTGAGCTGCATTAGCTGGTTAACTCCCCTCGCTGCTCAATGGCCAAGCTCAAACAAGGCGCCCTATTTAAAGCACATTCAGTTTGCCCATACATGCTTGCTGCTCGCTTCTGCTGATCTGTACGCTGGTAAAATCACTCATGTTGTTAAGCGCAAAAGTACTGATTCTACTCACCCTATTGTCGGCTATGACTTCCGCCGCTGTCGAGGAAGAATGGCAAGACTCTTCTGAGGAAACCCGGCCATCACCATTCCAATCGAACCAGGGGCAGGATGCCTGCCCGGAAGATAACGCTTCCGTTCGTAGGAGTTCTCGGCGTTTGGCGAATAAATCCTCGTCCCAACCATGCATCGGCGATTGGCCCGTGGCAAAAATACTGGAAACCCTATTTGTTCTGCCCCCACTTTGTGTTGCATTAGAGACATCTAGTGGTGTAAAGTTGTATTGCATTTGATTTTTTATTATTTTAGTCCCTCCTCTCTTGCCGTTGTTTTCCTGTCTGCTTCTGACTCTAGTCAATTGAGAGGACATGCAGCAGTTACTCTTTCTCTTTGCCTTTGATAGTTTTTGAAGGTCAAAGTCTGTAAGTATTTCTGTAGGAAGTATATCTACTTTGCTATAGTCTTTGTCTATTGTCCGTTTTAGCATAATATGTATGTTGTATTAATAGATGCTAATCGCGATTAGCATTTCTCCATAGACTCCCATGTTAAAGTTAGCTTAAATGCTTACTAGTCCTGCAAGTCTCATTATAATGGCTAATTTTTCTTATGGGATAGCTATATATGTTAGATTTGAGTTGCATATTCATGTATATGTATATATGGGCAGTTTGTAATGCCATATTGTTATATTTCTACAGTTTTACAAAATTGGAAAGATCCTTACTAAAGGCCTCTCTCTACTCCGGTTTCCTGGGTCATTATTTCATGGATCTTATGTTAGCTATCTGCTACGCTAACCTGTCAAAGCAAGAGCAGAATAGTAAAAAGACTTAAAATTCAGTCTGCTATCATAAGAAGAGTGAGTTATCAACACTGCAGCCCAGAAGCTCAACATAGATTCAACAATCTATCATGGAGGAACAAAGCGAAGAAAAACCTCTGCTATACACAGAAGATGGGCAGTCTCAATACTCCTACCATACCAGGCGCTCAACCCATTCTAGTCATGCCTCATCACACAGTTCTGCTGCCACAAGAGCTAGAGCTAAAGCGGAAGCTGCAAAAGTCAAAGCTTCATATGCACAAAAAGAAGCAGACATGTTAATAAAGCAGGCACGGATTGAAGCGGAAGAATTTAAGAGAAAAACTGAGCTTGAAGTGGAACTGAAACGTAGGGCAACTGAGTTACAGGCCAACCTCAAAGCACTGAAAATACAGGGCGCTGCTGAAGCAGCTATTACAGAGGCTGAAATCCTTGAAGCAGCTTATGAGGAAGAAGTTGGAAAACCAACACAGCAGAATGTGACCAAATTAGCTCCGTATCAGTCACATCAACGCACTAGTGAGTATGTGCAACAATATTCTCAGGAGCATGGGGAGCAACAGTCTCAACTCATGGAACCACAACCCATCTTTTCACCAGAGCACCAGCCAAACATGGACAACGGTGATACAGATAATCGTGGAATCCAAACACACAGCATGGAGGAAATTAGCGATGTCATGTTCCAAGAATTTCCAGCACAACGCCAGAGCACGAGCACAGCCTACGCTCAGCAAAGCCATGCACGCCCTTTGAAGTTCTACCAAGATGAATGCCGCCCTCTACAGACTCACGTCACACAATCTAAAGGTAAAACCTACTTCACGCCCTCTAGAGCACCCCTGCATGATCAGTCAGACACAACAGACTTAGCCAGATACCTGATTCGCAAAGAAATAGTTAGCTCTGGGCTCCTAAAGTTTGACGATAAACCAGAGAACTACTAGGCCTGGAAAGCTTCCTTTGTCAACTCCACCAGTGATCTGAACTTAACCCCCAGGGAAGAGCTAGATTTACTGACTAAATGGCTGGGACCACAGTCTGCAGAGCAGGCCAAACGCATCCGTGCAGTTCACATCAATAATGCCAGCTCAGGACTCAAAATGGTGTGGCAGAGATTGGAAGAATACTATGGATCAGCAGAAATGATAGAAAACGCTCTGCTTAAGAAGTTAGAGGAGTTTCCAAAAATATCAAACAAGGACAATGAGAAGCTGTGGGAGCTAGGGGACCTGTTGCTAGAGCTGGAGGCAGCTAGTAAAGATGGATTCTTACCTGGACTATCTTACCTCAACACACCACGGGGAGTCAATCCCATCGCACAGACGCTCCCCTATAACCTTCTGGAGAAATGGATCTCAGTTGGCTCTAAATATAAAGATGACCATCAGGTTCAATATCCCCCCTTTTGCGTCTTTGTAAAGTTCATCAGAGACCAAGCAAAGACAAGAAATGACCCCAGCTTTGCCGAACTGACCATGAGTGGTTCAGTTAAGATGGATAAACCTCTGAAACCCATCAAACCATCTGTGTTCACCAGGAAGACTGAGGTTTCTTCAGAAAGTGGTGATAAGCAAAACATGGAGAAAAAGGTTGAGGATCCAGATAGATTATGTCCATTACATAATAAGCCCCATCCTCTAAGAAAATGCTGTGGCTTTCGCAGCAAGACCTTAGATGAACGAAAAGCTTACCTCAAAGAGAAACACATCTGTTTCAAGTGTTGTGCCTCAACAAGTCACCTCGCCAAGAACTGTGACAAATCTGTGCAGTGCAAAGAGTGCAACAGCAACAAACACTTAGCTGCACTTCACCCAGGGCCAGTGCCATGGAAGTCATTGAGCTCTGCTGTTAAGGAGGATCACGGCGGGGAGCAGCAGGAAGATGAGACTCCAGAGGTTATGTCAAAGTGCACAGAAGTCTGCGGGGACTCATTCGGCTCCCGATCATGCTCCAAAATATGTTTGGTCCGAGTCTACCCTGCAAGCCAAAGAGAGAAAGCTGTTAAAGCATACGCTGTCCTTGATGAGCAGAGTAATAAGTCCCTGGCCAAGACCGAGCTATTCGACCTTTTGGGCATTGGAGCAAATGCTGCACCATACACCCTTAAAACATGCTCAGGGATTGTGGAAACATCAGGACGACGTGCAAGCAACCTCATAGTTGAGTCAATAGATGGAAATGTACAGATCTCGCTTCCGTCACTCATAGAGTGTGACATGATGCCAGATGACCGTTCAGAGATCCCCTCAGCAGAAATAGCACATCATTATTCTCACCTCAAGCCAGTGGCGGATAAAATCCCAGCCATAGATCCGGATGCAGCCATTCTTCTTCTACTCGGCAGAGACATACTGCGCGTACACAAAGTACGTAAGCAGTATAATGGACCCAACAATGCTCCATATGCACAACAACTTGACCTTGGCTGGGTCATTGTTGGAGAAGTATGTCTCAGAGGAGCCCACAAGCCTAGCAGTGTTAATGTTTACAGGACCGATGTCCTACCTACTGGGCGTACGTCTTTCCTTAAACCATGTCATAGTGTTATTCACATCCAAGAAAAGTTTGACAAGAGGAGATCAAGTCACAGTATACTAACCTTGAAAGAGATGGACATACTGGCAGATGACACCGATGATCTTGGAAGCACAGTATTCAAAAAAACAAAAGAGGATGAGAAAATAGCTTTGTCTATTGAAGATCAAGCCTTCCTTGAGATCATGGACAAAAACGTCTACATGAATGAAGCAAACAGTTGGGTAGCTCCCTTACCATTCCATTCCTCAAGGCGCCGTCTCCCAAATAATAGAGAGCAAGCAGCCAAACGACTCTCATCTTTGTGTCACACACTGGAAAGAAAGCCAGACATGAAAAAACAATATATGGATTTCATGCAGAAAATCCTCGAGTCAAACCAGGCAGAACTAGCTCCGCCATTGAAAGAGAATCAAGAGTGCTGGTATCTACCAACATTTGGTGTCTACCACCCTAAAAAGCCAGACCAAATACGGGTGGTGTTTGACTCCAGTGCCATGCACGAAGGTGTCTCCCTCAACGACATCCTCTTAAAGGGACCAGACCTCAATAATACTCTTCTTGGCGTCCTTCTTCGTTTCCGCAGGGAGCCTTTTGCAGTCACAGCAGATGTGCAACAGATGTTTTACTGTTTCACAGTCTGTGAGGAACACCGTGATTTCCTAAGATTCTTGTGGTTCGAAGATAATGACTTCACAAAACCAGTGACTGAATACCGAATGACAGTACATGTATTCGGTAACAGCCCTTCACCAGCTGTGGCCATTTATGGCTTGAGACGGGCAGCGCAAGAAGGACAAAAGGAACATGGCCAAGATGCTAAGCAGTTAGTCATGCGGAACTTTTATGTGGATGATGGACTCGCCTCATTCTCCACTGCAGAAGAAGCCATCGACATTCTGAAAAGAACAAGGGAGATGTTAGCTGAGTCAAGCATCATGTTGCACAAGATAGCATCAAACAGCAGCACTGTTATGAACGCTTTCCCATCTGAAGATCGTGCCAAAGATCTTCTAAAGGATCTGGATCTGTCATCTGATCCTTTGCCTCTCCAACGCAGTCTAGGCCTCATATGGGACCTGCAAACAGACAGCTTCTCCTTCTGCGTGTCTGATGAGGAAAAACCATTCACTAGAAGGGGCATCCTTTCGACGGTCAACAGTATATACGATCCCTTGGGGTTTGTGGCACCTATCACGATTCAGGGAAAGGCTTTGGTGAGAGATATCTCCATAGAAGAGTACGATTGGGACCCTCAGCTACCAGACGACAAAATAATCCAGTGGAAAGCCTGGAAAGATTCCCTGATGGAACTTAAGCTACTTCAGATCCAGAGGACCTACCTTTCTGTTTCTCTGCTTGCCACTATACACAGAGAAATTTGTGTCTTTGCGGATGCATCGACTCTAGCTATATCAGCTGTAGCCTACCTTAAGGCAGTTGATACAGAAGGACACAGTCATGTCGGGTTCATCATGGGGAAGTCCAAGCTGGCTCCACGTCCTGCACACACTGTCCCTCGTTTGGAGCTGTGTGCAGCTGTCTTGGCAACAGAGCTTGCAGACCTGATAATGGATGAAATCGATGTGGAGATTCACACAGTCAAGTTCTACACGGACAGCAGGATTGTACTTGGCTACATTCATAACACGTCCAGGAACTTCTATGTCTATGTCGCAAACAGAGTGACAAGAATCAGGAAATCCTCGCACCCTAATCAGTGGCACTACATCAGCACCAGCCATAATCCTGCAGATCATGGATCCAGGTCTGTCCCAGCCTCTCTCCTAAAAGACACCAACTGGTTTTCAGGTCCAGCTTTTCTGACAAAACCTGAGTTGGATGAGTCTCCTCAGCCAGAGATATTTGACCTTCTACATCCAGAGTCTGATGCAGAAATTCGCCCTCAAGTTTCAACCTATGCTACAAAAGCTACAGGTGGAGGTATCGGCTCTCATCGGTTTAGTAGATTCTCCAGTTGGAAATCACTTACCCGTGCGACAGCCAGGCTCATCCAAAAGGCCAGAGCCTACTCCAAAAATACTGACCATAAACAGAGAATGGGTGAGCTTCCTCAGGCAAAACTCATAATTATGAGAAGCGTACAACAGGACTTCTTTAAAGAGGTAATTAAAGACCTCTCAAATGGTGAAGAAGTCTCCAGACACAGTTCAATCAGAAGTTTGGATCCCATCATTGATGATAATGGTTTGCTGAGAGTTGGAGGCCGAATATCGTCAGCAGACTTGTCCTGGGAAGAAAAGCATCCAATCCTTCTTCCTAAAAACCATCATGTCTCTACTCTGCTGGTAAGACATTACCATGAACAGGTTGCTCACCAAGGACGACACTTCACTGAAGGCGCAGTTCGAACAGCTGGACTGTGGATAACAGGAAGTAAGAGATTGGTGTCAAGTGTGATTCACAAATGTGTGATCTGCAAAAGATTAAGAGGAAAGTTGGAAGAACAAAAAATGTCTGACTTACCTCTAGACAGACTCACCATGGATCCTCCGTTCACGAATGTTGGACTTGACGTTTTCGGACCTTGGACCATCTCGTCGCGCAGGACCAGAGGTGGTCATGTAGAAAACAAACGCTGGGCAGTTATGTTCACCTGTTTGAGTACACGAGCGGTGCATATTGAGGTCGTAGAGACCATGTCAACCTCCAGCTTCATCAATGCTTTGAGGAGATTTACCGCTATCAGAGGTCCTGTGAGACTGCTCCGTTCCGATAGGGGCACAAACTTTGTTGGAGCTTGCAAAGAACTGCAAATAAACTCAGAAGATCCAGAGTTGAAAGCTCACCTGCAAGAAAAAAGTTGCACCTGGATATTCAATCCTCCACACTCCTCTCACATGGGTGGAGTCTGGGAGAGGATGATCGGTGTTGCACGCTGCATTTTGGATGCCATGTTGTTGAAGGAGAACTGTCGCCTCTCTCATGAAGTACTTGTGACTCTCATGGCTGAAGTCATGGCAATCATGAACGCAAGACCTCTAATTCCAGTGTCCTCTGATCCAGGGATGCCAGCTGTTCTCACACCAGCAATGCTGCTCACTCAGAAGATTGACCCAGTATCTGCTCCTCTGGGGAACATGGATCTCAAAGATCTCTATAGCAAGCAATGGAGGCAAGTCCAAAGCCTCGCTGAAACTTTCTGGAGACGCTGGAAGCAAGAATACTTGGAGACGCTCCAGCCCCGCAAGAAGTGGAAATCAGAAAGACCGAATCTGGAAGTTGGAGATGTGGTACTCCTTAAAGACACTCAAGTTAAAAGGAATGAGTGGCCCAAAGGTGTTATTGTGGAAACCATCCCCAGCCGTGATGGCAGGATTCGGAAAGTCAATGTGAAGATCATGAGACAGAGTACTCCCAAGGTGTATTCAAGACCTATTTCAGACGTTGTGCTGCTTCTCAGTAAAGGGACATAGTGGTATTATTTAATACCAGGCGGGGAGTGTTCTGCCCCCACTTTGTGTTGCATTAGAGACATCTAGTGGTGTAAAGTTGTATTGCATTTGATTTTTTATTATTTTAGTCCCTCCTCTCTTGCCGTTGTTTTACTGTCTGCTTCTGACTCTAGTCAATTGAGAGGACATGCAGCAGTTACTCTTTCTCTTTGCCTTTGATAGTTTTTGAAGGTCAAAGTCTGTAAGTATTTCTGTAGGAAGTATATCTACTTTGCTATAGTCTTTGTGTATTGTCCGTTTTAGCATAATATGTATGTTGTATTAATAGATGCTAATCGCGATTAGCATTTCTCCATAGACTCCCATGTTAAAGTTAGCTTAAATGCTTACTAGTCCTGCAAGTCTCATTATAATGGCTAATTTTTCTTATGGGATAGCTATATATGTTAGATTTGAGTTGCATATTCATGTATATGTATATATAGGCAGTTTGTAATGCCATATTGTTATGTTTCTACAGTTTTACAAAATTGGAAAGATCCTTACTAAAGGCCTCTCTCTACTCCGGTTTCCTGGGTCTTTATTTCATGGATCTTATGTTAGCTATCTGCTACGCTAGCCTGTCAAAGCAAGAGCAGAATACTATTTACAAATGACATTCAGCCTCCGCGTGGCGCCTCTCACGAGGACCTATTTGTCCTCCTCTGTGATTCTCTAATTATCCCAGTTGTTGAATCTCCGCCGGTGCCTCCTCCCCAGTCCTCCGGAAAAAAGCACACCTCGAAGCGCAAAAATCCCGAGACAGTCAGCAAAGCCCCAGCACAAAAACGGGTCAGCTGCTCTGTTCGTCCGGGCCCAAGTGCTTTTTCAGCAGATGATCCAGTGCTCATGGCACTTTCTGATATCCAATCTTCTCTCCTCGACATGTCCGCTAGGATATCAACACTGGAAGACGGCTCCATTTCCAGACCTTCCTCGAACCCCGTCCCTGCTCAATCGACATCCACCCCGGCTTCAACCACCGCTGCTGTCTCTGACCCACATCACCATCCGCGCCAGCCTCAAGGTGATGACGTCACCATGGAATTTATACTTAAAAGGACCCTAGCAACCGCCGTACCTCTTTCCACTGGCTCGCCTTTTTTCCCACCAGCTGCTGCCGTCTCTCATCAGCTGAGGGGACAGATATTGGCAGGTAATGACATTAACCTTGTTAAACTCCTACTGAGCTCCGAGCTGTGTGAACGGCGTATAGTAGACTGCGGTGACGTACATGTCAAGCTAAAAGATGGGGACTCTAGACTTTCAAAAATTCGAACTTTTCCCGAGTTCTGTACCGCTTTTGGAGTTTATAGGGATGTTATTTGTGAGGTCCAACCAGCGCGCTGAGCCGAAATAGATAGCTATCTGGCCATTATTTCTGACCTAGCTCTCTCTTATGGTGGGATTCTGTTCTACGAGTATCACAAGTCTTTTTCTGCAAAGGCAGCTATGTTCATTCAACGCTTCAATCAGAGACTAGACTGGTCCGTGGTCGATCTCGCGATCATAAGTAGACACTTCACAGGTCACCAAATCCTGTCCTACTCCGTTTGCGGCTCTCTCTCGCATTCTACGAATTTATGCTCTAAATCTAAGCCTATTTATTCCATGTCTCATCCTGGCCCAAGCCATAAATCTGGCTCCCAAAAATATTTGTAGGATGCATAATTGTAAATATTTTCATGTTTGTAGCTACTGCGGGAACGCCCACCCAAAGTCTGTGTGCCCGAGCAGAACCCGCTTCATAAAAATGGAGCGAAAGAAATAAAACCATCAACTCCCATAAACGTCCCCAAGCTGGGACGGGCGTTGAGAAAGCATCCTGACTGCTGTTTTGTGGATTATTTACTGACTGGTCTTGTTCAGGTTTTTTTTGCTGGCCTGCTGCATTTTCCTGCTGTGTTTTTTTCATTGCCATAACCTATTGTCCGCGTCTCAGGAGCCGGAAACTGTGGTTCCCTTTGTTTGAGAAAAAACAAGAAAGGATTCATTTAAGAAAGGATTCATGATAGGCCCATTTGATAATTCTCCTTTCCCGATTTTTAGGATAAGTCCTATAGGGGTAGCCACTCGAAAATATTCGGGTAAAAAACGTTTAATTATCGACCTTTCTGCTCCCCACAATGGTTTGGCTGACAGCATCAATAGCCTTATTCCTTTAGCCCCATTTTCTCTGTTTTACAACACTGTCGACGATGCCATCAATTTCATTAAAAAGGCAGGACGTGGAGCTTGGCTTGCAAAGGCAGATATTTACGATGCTTTTAAAGTTATGCCATTGCATCCCTCACAGTGGCATTTGTTCGGCGTCCAGTGGAGGGAAAACATTTATTTTGCGGTTAGACTCACTTTTGGCTGTCGTAGCAGTCCAAAAATATTCGAAACCTTGTCTGAGGCTTTGTGCTGGATTCTTCTTAATAACGAGAAATGATCATTCGTCCTTCATCTTTTAGATGATTTTCTCCTAGTAGATTTTCCTTCCGAAAAATGTGACTTCTCTATCTCGACTCTCAAACGCACTTTTTCTGAATTAGGCGTTCCTCTCTCGGAGGAAAAGACCGTGGGTCCAGTCAAAGTCATCGAATTCTTAGGCATTTCTCTCGATTCAAATCGCATGCAAGCTTCACTCCCCCTCGAGAAATTATCCCGAATAAGGCAAGTTATGAAAGTCGCAAAAAATTCAAAATCTTTTTCAAAAAGGGACTTGCTCTCTCTTTTGGGGCACCTTAATTTCGCGATGAGAGTAATTCCTCAAGGCAGATCATTTATTTCCAGGATTCTTGACCTTGAAAAAATGTTGGTCTCTGCTTCTAGATAAATGGAATGGCATTTCCTTTTTTCTTAATGATTTCATGGAATCATCTTTAGCTCTTAATCTGTATACTGATGCTGCACCTTCCGTAGGGTTCGGGGGGATTTTCAAAAACGAATGGTTTGCGTCTGCCTGACCGGAAGAATTGCGTTCCTTACCTGCCGGTGATTCCTCAACAGCCCTATTAGAATTGTATCCGATCGTCGTTGCATGCATTCTGTTGGGTAAACACTGGGCTAGGAAACAAATTATGTTTTTCTGCGACAACGAAGCTGCGGTTAATATAATTAATAAGAGGCGTTCAGCCGTTCCATTTATCAATAGGTTCATGAGACGTCTGTAAGGACCACCCATTGACCCAATGACGGAATCCAACGGCCTGGCGAAGGTTTAAAGCGTGTATGTCTTTTCAGCGATCCAGTGAAGTTCACTTAATTTATTTGGAATTTAGTTTTAGTATTATTTCAGCTCTACGCTCAATCTGACTCCAATTTCAAATGATAATCAAATTTAGATCGTATTTCTGATTAGAAAATAATCATAAATATTGATTATGAATTAATTTAGATATTTGATTATTCTGATTATCCCATACTTTCAATATTCGTTCATTACGGACCTAGTGTCGCTTTGAGACGTCACGTCGCGACTGCGCGCTCACGATCACAAACTAGCCAGTCCTGAAATAGTCAGAGGGTGTAGTACAAATATTTTACCCTATGCGGTCGCACACTACAGACCCATAGGTGTAATTTATATAATATTTGTAGCATACAACATGCTAAGTCAGGGAATAGTCAGAAATCAGAAGGTCTCCTAAGATGTGCCCCATGGTCCATTCAAAGTGCCTTCAGTTTGATCTATTCTGGACAAAGATTTGCGGAAACACCAGACTACACATTAATCTACTGGAAATAATGATTTCAGAAGAATGCAGAATAAATCAAGGTTAACATTTATTTGTCAGGTAAAAATTGATCATGCCAATTACAGAAGTAAATTATTAAAAGCCAATTCAAAAATACATGACATCATTTACTCAAAGATGACTCTAAAAGTAAGTAATGTTTTCCTGACAGAGACACACAGTAATGTGTCAGGATTTTCCAACAGGAAAATACTGAAACATTACTGTGGGGGAATGATCCTGGTAAAAGATTCCCAAAGTATGCTCTGTCCCCTTGCCTTAAATACCAGACCAGAACAACAGGGGTTATACAAATGTTGTTTAGAGTTGTTTGGGCCAATCCATGTACCCCAGGGGGGTAGCACCTGGTTTCTTGAGATATTGAAAAGAGATATCAGCCAGAGAGGAGATACAGGATTCTCCTAAGTTCTCAATCTTTTTCATTAAACCAATGACTGCAATGAAATTAAGACCATTTTACCAATCGCACTGAGACCCTAAAAATGATACCAAACATGAAAAGGAAAAAACAACACATTCACAAGATATGCGATATATAGACATTCTTAATTTAACTTTCAGTGACTTGAGGAGGGAGAAGAGGAGGGAGAGGGGGGATGAGTTGAAGTCAAACAAAGGGACAAGGAGATAAGTTTGGGCAGGACAAGGTTCTGTGCTCTGTCTTTGCTATCTGCTGTCCAGGGGGCATTTTATGGCATTATTGCAGGGTGAGTTTTGTTTTAGCAGGAAAATCAGTTCTTACACGTCTTACATGGCTGTCAGTTATGGGGAACTATCATTTTCGTGCAGAACATATTCCCGGTTTGAATTACCAAGTGGCCGATTCTTTGTCTCGTTTCAATTTTCAGAAATTCCATCTCCCAAATCTCAATCTAACAATTTCTGATGTCTCAATTCATGATCACCATTTCACATTATTTTTAAAACATTCAAAAACTGATAAAAATTGTAAAGGTGTAATCGTGTACATCTCTGAGTCTAACACTGTGTTTTGTCCTTTGATTTCCATGCTGTCCTATTTGAGGTATCGCCCCAGTGCTGATCCGCAGGAGCCGCTGTTCATCACGCAGGCAGGGAAAACAATGTCAAGAACCTGGTTTTCTTGTCACCTACGCCTCCTTTGCCAATTCTGTGGACTGCCCCCGGACCGCTATACTGCTCATTATCTGCGCTTCGGCGCAGCAACAACAGCGGCAGCATTCGCTCCAGTTTTAACCCTTAAAGCTATGGGGCGGTGGTCTTCTGCTGCCTACGAACGATACCTCCGTCCCGACGTTCGGGCTATTCTTGACGCCCAGAAAGCCATGAGCTCAAATCTCTGATTTGTTTCGCTAATAAACACTTTTGATCATTATTTTGCTCGCTCTCTGCTCAGTATAACGCCCCTGGATGCGCTACCAGCTGTTTAATTCCTTCATCTAGCTCGTTTCTCAAAAGGTGGCTTAGTCATCTCTTCATAGCGCTGATAAAAATTGTAAAGGCGTTCTCAGAACGTCCTTATAATGTTATTAGTACTTTCTGAATGTTATATTTAGGCTATCATAAAACGTTCTGGGAACATATGTTACTTGCTGAACATTCTCGTAATGTTAAGTATACTTGTTAACAAATGTACACTTCTGAACATTTGTTAACAATCACTACATTTATATATTATGCCTATATACATCCATAAAAACATTTTACTCCAAATCTTTTTTTATTGGTTTTCAATGACAATACAGAATAAAACATCATAAACAGTATACAGTAAGATATTGCCCATTATTAACCCCTTACATGATCTCCCCCCCATCTAATAGCTCAGAAAAAAAAAAAAATAATAATAATAATAATAATAATAAAAGGTAATAAAAAATAAATAAATAAGTAAATAAATCCCCTACAAAGATCCTCCTAATAAGCGCAAATTATGTACCATTGCCAGTTACAGGTGCACAAGGTAAACCCTTAATGCAATTTAAAAAGGGATTCCAAGTCTTGTAAAAGGATGTAAGTGAACCAGAGAGTGAATATCTTAACTTTTCAAGTCCAATACAGTGAAAAATGTCCTGTATCCACCTGTCATGCGTCGGAGGGGAAGCATGCCTCCACTTAAGAAGGATGGCCCGTCTGGCCAAAATTGTAGTAAAAGCAATGACTTTACGATCTCGGGCAACCAAATCAGGCATAGGAGAAACCCCAAATAGGGCTATAATTGGATCAGGGCCAATATTAGTGTTGATAGCTTTTTTAAGCGTCTGAAATACATTAGACCAAAAGGACACCAGCTGCGGACAAGTCCAAAACATGTGTAGATGATCGGCAGGAGAAAGTTTACAACGGTTGCAGGCCGCACTCTTGTCTGGAAAGATTTTTGCCAATTTGGCATTGGTCAAGTGCGCTCGGAATAGTATTTTACATTGAATTAAGCCGTGCCTCGCACATATGGAAGAGGTATGTACCTGGTTCAAGATGCTATTCCATAGGTCCTCTGTAATAGTAACACCGAGGTCTTGCTCCCAGGTATCTTTAAGAGTGGCATTAGTGTCAGAATTAATAGAATTTATTAAATTATAAATGACTGAGATTAAATGCCTGTGGTTGGCATTTAAAGCAAGAAAGTGATCAATTTTTGTTTCAGGGGGACGATTGGGAAAGTAGGGGAACTGCTTCTGAACGAAGTGTCGGATTTGAAAAAAACGGAATAAGTGATGACTGGGTAGGTTATACTTTTTAGATAAGGAAGAGAAAGAGACAAATACTCCCTCATCATAGAGGTCACTAATCTTGAGAAGGCCATTAGATGACCAGAGACGAAATGCAGGGTCTGTACTAGACGGGGGAAAAAGTAGTTATTGAGGATGGGCATATAAGTGGAGCCCATGTAAACCGTAATGTTTCCTAAATTGGACCCAAATTTTAAGAGAGCTAGTGACTACTGGATTATCTGAAACTTTGTTTACAACTAAGGGAAGCTGAGAACAGACAACCGAATAGAGAGTGCTTTTCATTGATGATGTTTCTGTATGCACCCAAGGAGGGCTGCCAGAGTAGATATCTTTGTTCCAAAAAAGAAGCTTGTTGATGTTACAGGCCCAGTAATACTGCTGAAAGTTGGGAAGTGCAAGGCCTCCTTTAGCTTTAGGAAGTTGGAGAGTTGATTTCTTAAGGCGAGCAGGTTTATTCCCCCATAGAAATGACCGCAAAATACTGTCAAAGCCAGTAAAGAAAGATTTCCTAATACAAATAGGTAAGTGTTGAAAGAGGTACATAAATTTGGGTAGAATAACCATTTTGACCAAGTTAATTCGACCTACAAGGGATAGAGGTAGAGAGGCCCACCTACAGTACACATATCTAGTTTTGATTTGTCCACAAGCGGTTGAAATTTTTTTGCAAATAGATTATTATATGAATTCGTAAAGAGGACCCCCAGGTATTTGAAACCATCAGGTGCAATCTTGAAGGGTAAGAGTGATCGTGGAAGTTTTTTAGCTTCAGCGTTAACCAAAAAAACTTTTTTGTACATTTATCTTGTAGCCAGATAGTTGACCAAATTTGTCTAGGATATCCAAAACTGGGGGTAGGGAGGCAGCAGGGTTTGAGACATATAATAAAAGGTCGTCAGCATAAAGAGAGAGCTTGTGAACTAAACCATGACGAGAAATTCCCTCAAAGCCATTGTGGCTACGGAGCCAGATAGCTAAAGGTTCTATGGCTAGATTAAAAATTAAGGGAGAAAGGGGGCATCCCTGTCGCGTCCCACGCTGAAGCGAGAAATAGGGTGATCGTATGCCATTAGTATGAACAGAGATGCCATAGGGGAGGAGTAAAGAAGTCGGATCCAGGAGATAAAATTAGAATCAAACCCAAACTTTTCCAAAATAAAAAACAAATAACCCCATTCCACCCTGTCGAAGGCCTTCTCAGCATCCAGAGACACAATAATTTCGGGTAAGTCAGATGGGCGGGAAAAGAGAATGTTGAGAAGCCTTCTAGTGTTAAAAAAAGAGTTTCTTCCTGGGGTGAAGCCTGTCTGGTCATGAAAAATTAAACATGGTAATACACGTTCAAGGCGAGAACATAAAACTTTAGCCAGAATTTTAAAATCTACGTTCAGAAGTGATATTGGTCTATAACTACCGCAGGAAATAGGATCTTTATCCTTTTTAAGGAGCAAGGAAAATTGGCCTCGGATAAAGTAGGAGGAAGGCAGCCCACCTTAAAAGAGTCATTGAAAAGCAGTGCTAAAGTAGGAACTAAAAGGGGAGAAAAAGCTTTATAGAACTCAACGGTAAAGCCATCAGGGCCAGGAGATTTTCCCGGTTTCATGGAATTAATTGCTACCTGTATCTCTAATTCTGTAATTGGGTTGCCTAGATTCTTTGCAGTGTTTTCATCAATTGTGGGATATTCAAGCGAGTTGAGAAGATCTAAATTTGTAGTATTATTGGGAGGGCTTTCTGAAGTGTACAGTCTAGCATAATAGTCTGAGAAAACCAGGTTAATTTCAGCTGGTTCCGTAACTAATTCACCTGTTGGGGATCTGATACCAGAAATCCATCTTGAAGTGCTAGCCGATCGAGCCTGATAGGCCAAGAGCTTACCAGCCTTGTCTCCATGCTCAAAAAAATGCTGTCTACATTGCCTAAGCTGTCTCTCTATTAAATCGGTCAACTGAAGGTTGAATTCTGAATGTAATTGAACTCTTTTAGCATAGAGGACAGGTGAAGGGGAAGCGGCATAAGAGACATCTAACTTAGACAGTTCGTCAGCTATTGCGGATAGTCTACGTTTTTTGGCTTTCCTTACTTGTGAGGAATATGAAATTACCTGGCCGCGAATGAATGCTTCGAAAGCCTCCCACAAGGTGTGACTGCTAATACCTGGAGTCTGATTGAGTTTGAAGTAAAACTTAATCTGCGAGGAAAGGAAATCTTTGAATGCGCTATCTGATAGCCCGGAGGAGTTGAATCTCCAGGGTGGGGGCGACAGTCTGTTAGTTGGCAAAGTTACGTCAATAGATACTGGGGCATGATCAGAGACCACTAATGCGTGATAAGTGCACGTGGAAATACAGTGTAACAATTTATTATCTACCAAAAAGAAATCAATTCTAGAAAATGTATGGTGAACATGAGAAAAGAATGAAAAAGCCTTGCCTTGAGGGATTTTAAACCTCCAAGGGTCAGAGAGTCCCAGTTGAGAGGCGTTGTTTAGCACCACGTTAGCTGATTTTGATAGAGTAGACTGTTTAGAGGAAGACCTGTCCATGGATACGTCTTGAACCAAGTTAAAATCCCCTCCAATAATTATATGATGTTCATCTACTTTGGGTAAGCTTGAAAAAAACTTAATGAAAAACTCATCATTGTCCCAGTTGGGGGCATAAATCGAAGCTAAAATTACTGGTATGTTTTGGAGTTTGCCCGAGACCATAACAAAACGGCCATTTGGATCTATAATAGTATCAGTGTGTTCAAACATAACTCTTTTATGGATAATGATAGCAGCCCCGCGAGCTCTCTGAGAGAATTTGGAATGAAACAGGTGACCCATCCATGATCTCTTGATACGCAGTATATCTACCGTTCGTAGGTGAGTTTCTTGTAGAAACATAATTTCTGCCTTGAGATCCCGTAAATGTGCTAAAATCTTACTAGCTTTGACGGCACTGTTCTTCCCCTTGGTGTTCCACGACACTAAGCGTTTAAAAAAAAAAAAAAGGTAAAGGAGACCAATATAGCCAACACCCCCCACCCCACAACTAACCACCCCCCACCCACCTTTAACAATTAACTTGCCTGAGCACTTAGTCTCGACTTCCGCTACTGCTTCTATCCTTCTGGATCTCATTCCCGTTCCAGTAGTAAGCCCTATAAAACTTGAACTTGAAGTTTAAAACATAACTTTTTATAGCATAAAAGTACAACAGGGAAGAGCCTCAACAAACAAAAATAAATAAATAAAAATAAATTGAATAAAAATAATTGTATACATAAACAAAATAAATAAAAATATTATATATATATATAAAATGCCAAAATAAAATAAATAATAATAGAAATAGTTTTTAAGGTGAAGTTGCCAGCTATGAGGCAACCCATGTGATTTTGCAATACAACAGTATGAAGAAAAAATAAACCTTAGGATAAATAAATGTCTAGATAAATAAATGCCTAGTCTCTGCATGCATATGCACATATAAAAGTTGGCCCTATAATTGTAAAATTATATAGTTTAACCTGAAAACAGTCGAACAAAACAATGCCAGAGATAATAACAATGTATAGTACATTCAGGTATGCATACCTAAATACGTTAAATCAACGAAATAATCGATGCAATAATCATGTCAAGCCAACCAAAAAGTTACTATAGACGGCTTTGAGCGGATAGAAAAACTACTATAATTTCCGACTCTCTGGTGTGACTGAAAAGGGAGGAAAAAGAAAGAAAAAAAAAAAACAAAAAAAATAAATATATAAAAAAGGCAAAAATAGCCCCGCTTTCAGCACAAAGTGGAAACATTGGAAATAGTTTCTGTAACTTGCATCAATTTAACCGCTAGAAAACTGAGAACAGCAATTAACCCCGCCGGCTGGTTGACTGTTGGACAGTTATGGCACATGATCCGAGGAGCGGGCAGCTGCAACAAAGTTCTCGGCCTCCGTCACCGAAGATAACATCTTCTTACCTCCGTCTTTGGTCCAGATTGAGAGCCGTGCAGGGAAAAACAAAGTTGGTTTATATCCAAGGTTATATAGTTCTGCCATTACGGACCGGTATTTAGCGCGTTCAGTAGCCACTTCAGGAGCGTAATCCTCGTAGATGGCGACCGGGTTGCCTTGGTAAACCAGTTTGCCTCTTTTGGCTCGAGCCTCTCGGACGATCAACTCTTTTTGACGGTAGCGGTGGAGCCGGATGATAACTGGCCTCGGTTTCTTCCCGGTCGCTGGTTTACTAACAAGAGCTCTGTGTGCCCGGTCAATCTCCGGCGGAGAGGGTAAAATTTCTTCTCCCAGGATGTCTGCGAGGACCTGCGCGAAGAAAACTGAAGCAGAGGAGCAGAGGGCGTTACCATGGAAACGGGGCGGCTGCTCAACAACTGACGACAAGAAGCAACTCCGTCTCTCACTGTTGTTTTCACTACTTTCAGGTAAGTTTAGTCCCCAAAATTACACACATAGTACATATACATATTTCTGACACATTCTTTCATGTAACTGACACGCTTCTGTTGAATAGTTACTTTATAGAAATGGTTTAGTGTCTTCGGGGAAAAGTCTGTTAGCATCTCAACCGTTAGGCTAACTAAATTAAGAGGTACGTTAACGTTAGGTTGACTAGACTTTAGCTGTAAGTTTAGGCTTTTAATCACATTTTATGTGTAGATGAGAGATTTTGATACCTCTCTGAAATGACTTTTTGCAGGTTGGGATGTCTGGGATTGGAACATTCAGAATATTACATTACATTTACATTACATTTAGTCATTTAGCAGATGCTTTTATCCAAAGGGCAATTCCACACAAAACTGTCACATCCATAACGCCAACTAAATACCATGGCATTGTGTTGGTGTTATGGATGTGACAGTTTTACGCGGAATTGCCCCAAAGCGATTTACAAATTAGGACTAAATTAAGCGAGTCATGGTGAAGAGGCAAAAACAATGCAAGAAGTGCTCAAAATACAAAGTGCAGGCATTGCTCAGAATAGCCAGACAAGGGAGGATTAAGGGAAAATAATCCGTGTATCATTCGTTCAGTCCTTTTTTGATTTAATATTGAAAGTAGAAAAATTAGGAAACAGTTCCTTTTTCGTTTTTGAATTTTTTTCAAACAAAACGAAAAGCAAGATTTCAGCTTGATTTTTCATTTTTCGTTCTGAGGTAGACAAATGAATAAACTGCTTGAATATTCGATTTCTACATGTGGGCGAGAATAAACGGAGGACTTTTATTCTGCTGTGCAGAACTGAGGAACAACTGATGACAGAACAGTTTGATCTTCGGCTGACAAATCAGAGGAAAGGGGCGTTTCATTGCCGCCCACGTGTAGAAATCGAATTTTCTAGCTTTTTATTCATTTTTCTACCTCAGAACGAAAAACTGAATTCTTGTTTTTCGTTTTTTTTTTTTTTTTGGAAATATTGAAAAAACGAAAAAGGAACTGTTTTCTTATTTTCTACTTTCTTTTATTAATTTTTTTTACGTTTTATTTTTTATTCTTTTTTAATTTTTTAAGAGGTTAAGTGCTCACGGGAGAGATGAGTTTTAAGTTGTCTTTTGAATGTTGTCAGGGATTCTGCATTCTGGATGAGGGTGGGGAGATCATTCCACCAGCATGGAACCGTGAATGAGAATGTTCTGGAGATTGATTTTGTGGCTCTGTGATGGAACCACGAGACGTCGCTCATTGACTTATCGTAGGCTTCTGGTAGGGATGTAGACTCGTAGGAGTGAGTAAAAGTAGGAGGGAGCTGAGCCTGTGATAGATCTGTAAGCAAGCATCAATGCCTTGTACTTGATGCGAGCAGCGAGTGGCAGCCAGTGCAGAGAGATGAACAGAGGAGTGACGTGGGCCCTTTTTGGCTCGTTGAAGACGAGACGAGCTGCAGCAGCTTTCTGAATCATTTGTAGAGGTTTAGTTGCACATGATGGAAGTCCAGCCAGAAGATCATTGCAGTAGTCAAGCCTAGATAGGACCAGGGCCTGGACGAGAAGTTGTGTTGCATGCTCAGTTAGGAAAAGCCTGATCTTCCTGATGTTGTGCAGTGCAAACCGGCATGATCGAGTTGTCTTTGTAATTTGGTCTGTAATATTATCCAGTTCCATCTGGTATTAGCAAATTATTATTAACCTGAGCATGATTAACACACATCTTCAGTAACACAATAAAGCAAGCATAACCATTGTAAAACTAAAAACATCTACGCACAAATGTGTACTTGATGCTATGAGTGTCATCATTAATTGTGTCTGTTGCCAGGGGAAAGCAGAAGGTGAGAGACAGAGAGTGAGACAGTGTGAAAGAGAACCGTGTGTAATTCCTTTCGATCTGCCCTTCTGTCCTTGCCTGGAGCTGAGACACCGCCAGTATCCAGTAGCAACCGGTCGGCCGTCCTGAGGGACCTGCGTTTAGCCATCAATCACTGACCTCACTTTTGAACCCCATTTCCCATAATCCCTTGCCATGCAGAGCTGTCACTACCCCCAGCTGCCACTGCTGTCACTATGGTGACCCACACCCTCCTAAAACCACACAACATGTGGAGTTAATTACTGATTGACGTGTCAGTAGGCAAGCATTTAATGCATACACACACATTTTGACTGCAAAAAATTCCTCACCTCCTACTTCTTTCATTTTTTCACTCTCTGTCTCTTCCATTACACAATTATATTTTAACATATTATTTAGAATGCCATGATTGATCAATCACAATCAAATATTCCAGATATATGTTTAAAAAGAGAATATAAATACATTTAAATGTGTATTAAAAGGCACAGTGATTAGCTTTTAGAATGCATAATAAATACACACGTCAATGAAATGAATTAAATAAAATTAAGCTCGCAATGCTAATTATACTGAGGACATTTAAAAACAGGCCTCAGTTCACAACGCTGTGGCGCACACACACACACACACACACACACACACACACACACACTCGTAGCAGAAGGACATGATGATCTTGATCATGTCTAGCTGCCAAATAATAAAGTGCTGACCATGCACTCAAGAGCAGAGAGCAAAGGTGTGTGTGTGTGTGTGTGTATGGCTCACGGCAGAGCAGGATCGACAGAATGTGGGAGGAAAGGCGGAGGGTCCTGTGGAGAGGTGTCAGGCATGGACACAGGTGAGATCTGGCCCAGGTAGCATTCTCATTTCCTCGGCCCTGTCTGCGGCCCACACCCCTATAGAGAGACATCCTGAAACACAGCTGTTCACAGAGTGATCATTTCAAATGAGGCAAATTCCTTATTCTGCATTTGGATATTTACTGTGAAGTAAATTTATGCTACATTTCATAATGTGAAATATTATTTCACACTAGTATATAAAAAAATAAAAAAATAGTGCCTTTGGACACAGGTTACACATCATTCAATCCAAGTGACACTGGTTTTCGACAGCCACATGGGCTACTGCAGTGCGGCACATTTGAAAAACCGCAACCACAAAAGAGATTTGAGACCTACAGCTGGACCTACAGTTTTGTCATTGACAGCAAAACACCATTGGCTTTCACAGAAAGCTGTTGTATGGTCTAATAAGACTAGAACAAAGTGCATACGGACCGCTTTTTTCATTATTTTTTTGTATGTATATATATATATATATATATATATAACATATATATATATATAATTATTATTTTTGGAACTTGTCAGTATAAATCAGCATCCAATTTAGTTGTAAGGAAAAAAAAGAAGCTTATGCCTAACATGTCCTTTTTTGACTGACAATTTTCATTTTTGGGTGAACTATTCCTTTAAAGCCAAGTCATCTGGAAATTCTATTAGTTATATATATATATATACAGTATATATATTTATATATATATATATATATATATATATATATATATATATATATATATATATATATATATATATATATATATTAAATATAAATTAAGACTAATTCACTACTTTAGCTACTTAAGACTTAAGACAACTTAAAATCAAATAAGAATAAATCTAAAATGTAGAAACATACAATTTACACCACTTTGCCACAATGCTGCAAACCTGCAGCTTTAAAGTTAAAGTGTTCTTTTAATTCAGTTAAGAGGTCACAGTGTGAAATATTTATTTTCTATTGGTGATTTCTTTTATGAATTTGTAGGTCAGAGTTCACCAAACTTGAACTTTGGATCACAGTGAAATGTGAAACTTCTCGAGCTTGCGTTTCCTGTCTTCATTTACAAGTATTTGAATGGTTGTCATTGGAACAAAAGGTGCAGTGTGACCGCTCATTAAAGGTGATGTAAGATTTTTTTTATGTTAAAATATATTCTCTTAACCCAATTTATTGTTCGTTGACTACTATTAGTATGTCATTTATGGGTTTATCTCCCCCAAAAGTGTAAACATTGAGCCCCCCAGGTACCATCAAAACACTGAGAGTGGTCAACTAAAATCTGTCAATCTCTTTCCACCTTGGGGCATGGCTAATAAGTTACATGGGAAAAGATTCAGGTTTGGTTAAAGATGTGCAAGCCAAATTTCACTGCAGACCTTCAAAGATTAAACTGGTCAAATGTACCAGTTTATTATGTTTACTTTAATGTGTCCAGTGTACAGCCTCAAATAGCACGTCATGTCAAAAACTGTTCTCGGTGCTATTATTATGCTATTATAAGCGAGACACTCGCATCTGCTCTAGACAGCGTTAACCTACTCAATTGCTTAATCATGTCTCATGACACATAGCCCCACAGCTAAAAGTATTTCTAATATGTTTATTGAAAGTAGCATAGTTTTACTTTGTTGAGACTTGCCTTTACAAGCAAGAGCTGTATTGGTAATTTTTGAGTTGGGGCAGTTGTTGGGGTAGGCACAAAAGAGGTGTTTTCAAAATATGCTTTAATTGTGTTATTCCGCTAGGAGCCACTAGTGTTGCAGAAACTACATCCAGTAATTCACCTTTAAGGGGTTAGTTCACCCAAAAATGAAAATTGTGTCAGTAATTACTCACCCACATGTTGTTCTAACCCCGTAAGATTTTCGCTCATCTTTCGGAACACAAATTAAGATATTTTTGATGAAATCTGAGAGCTGTCTGACTCTTTCATAGGCTTCTAGGCAATTTCATTCTGCCGGTCCAGAAAAGTTAGTAAAAACATTGTTAAAATAGTCCAAGTGACTACAGGGGCTCAACCTTAAGTTTATCAAGCGACAAGAAAACTTTTGTTGTTCAAGTTGGCATTAAACGGAAGTTGTGATAGTCTTTTTTTCCATATGTGACGTATATCCAGCTTTGCTTCTTGAACAAGAAAAGAATTAGGACGGGACTTAATTTGGTCCAATGGGAATTGATTGAATCATTGTGGTTTGCTATTGCTGTGATCTCATGTGAATGGCAGTTTGCCCTGCCCTTTTGCTGAAAAGCACGTCAAGGCGGAGAAGTTATTTTGATATCTTTTGAAAAGATTGAGGGCACATGAATTATATATATATATATATATATATATACATATATATATATATATATATATATATATATATATATATATATGCACAAATAAATCATTTATAATAAATACTGCAATATTCCTGTAAAAAAAGAATTGTCCATTTTGGTTTCATGATCATGACTTTATCAATTAGTGCGCCCTGCAGTTACGTTATCTGCCTCTCTAAATGGCCAAACTCTTTAAAGTCAGGTGGATTCTGATTGGTTGTCAATGTTTATAGCTGGGTAAAAAAATATTCTGAAAGTGAACAATATCGTCCCTCTGTGTCATTATCGTTATAGTTGTATTGTTCTATTCTCACAGAATTAGAATGATTATTGAAACTTTTGTAACGACTGAGACCTAATCAGAAACAATTATTTGGTCCCATCTTCCCCCAAACAGGGCAAGAAGGTCTTTTCGTTACCATGGCCATGATCAGATAAGTTGGTTTTATGGGTTTACAGGGCCAGAGCCCAACAGGCCTGAGCAACCCCTGCCACCGCGGAATGGGCAATGATCAATTCCTGGCCTTATCGGCACTTCAGGATGCCGTCCAGCATGCCCTCAGCAGGCCCCCGGGCTGCAAGCTCCGACCCACAACAGCATCGAAACCACCATGCAAGTCATCCTCATCTTCTCCATCAAGCAGAGAAGAAAAGAATGGCAACTTGCACCATGACTTTTGACACTCACGGACCCACCAACGAACTCAATTTTCAACCACTTCAAGAATTGTATCCATGCAAGTATCAATTTAATGAGGTGCTCTGAAAATGATCAACTGATGGTTCTTTTCATACTTAAATAGATCTTTTCCATAGTTCTATTACCTGCTTCCGTTTCCATAACACTCACCACTTTACCTATGCATGTATGTATGGATGAATGTATGTATGTTTGTTAGTTTACTTATGTTTGTGATTTAGTTAATAAAACTTGTGCACAATTATACATTTGGTTTCTGATCCTGGTACAACCCATGCAGAGGCTGCGCGCTGCAGTGTCAGAATGCGGAACGTGCATAGCCTAATGTAACTAAAGTGACAAATGTGAAAAGAATCCTCGACCGGCCCAAAAGTGAAGCGGCCCACCGGGAATTCTCCCGATTACCCACCCCGGGCCTGGTCCAAGCTAAGGAATAATTATTTTTCAGTGACCATGAAAGATACACTTTTCTTAGAATAAATGAATAATCAAAGAGTTCGTTGGAACTGATTAATTGATTGTAATATTAAGTTAGCTTACCTCAAAGTCAATCTAATTAACTGACCCAAATATTAATAATTAATCATAATTGGTAATTATGGATTATTATTAATATTTCCCCTTTGAGCTAATATTGTTACACTTTTTAGTTGCAGTTATCATTATAGTTACAATCCTTACTGTGATCAGGCTTTTATACTTGTAGCAACATCATCATTTGAATCATCATAGAATCATCATCATTTGGTTGTCAAGTGATTTGAAAAAAGGATTGGATCTGAGAACGATTCCCAGACCTTCTGTTTGAGGAATACCACTATTTTGGTGGGGGGTCAGTGCAAATACAATGAGCTCAAGAAAGGCAAAAGAGACGTTACCTCCCCCTGAACCTATATTCACTGGTGTCTTTCACTGGTGTATTTCTTATGCTTTTTTTGCTTTATTGTCAGATTTTTCTTTTCAGACACTGTCTCTTCAAAGAAAG
Source organism: Scardinius erythrophthalmus (assembly GCF_964197995.2). Classification (NCBI taxonomy): domain Eukaryota; kingdom Metazoa; phylum Chordata; class Actinopteri; order Cypriniformes; family Leuciscidae; genus Scardinius; species Scardinius erythrophthalmus. The sequence continues at coordinate 39,022,711 of NC_138228.1, forward strand.
TGCCCCAGATACACTCATATTTTAGTCCTGTCATAGATAGCTCATAGATCAGGAGGAAATATGAAAAACCTCAAAGAGATCCAAAAAGTGAGGCTTTAGTGATATTTTTTCATATGGAGTTCATAAATGTGGATGAATTTAATCCAGTGAGCCTGTGTCATTCATAGGCCTGCACGGCTGAGATAAATTTATTATCGTACATACCTCAAAAATCCAACCAATCACACATACAGACGCACATGCCTGTCCAAGCCTGGGTCACCCTCTGGAGAGAAAAAAACAGTGTGATGGAAAAAAAGAATGAGAGAGGAAGAAATCTGTGTGGGTCACAAAGGCATTAAAGGACAACTAAATAATTCAGTGCACATTTTCCAGGCTGGTGGTGAAGTCCTGTGAGTGGCGAATGAAGCTTTATATCAGCCAGCCCTGCGGCTTTGTGTATCGGAAACATCTGAAGGTGAAGAGCTCAAACCTGACTCCTAGCTCATCTGGAGACGAGAGCGAGTGTGCAGACAGGAGAGCAGACGCTTACTGTGGTGTTTAATGTGCTGAGTGGCACTCAGAGATCATCTAGAGCTCTCACTGTCCCAGTTAACTGCTCCACACACACCATTTACATCCTTATGCTGAATTCTCTCACTCTCATACACATACGTCTCACACCTCACCTAATCTCACATTCCTATTCACATGCACACATAAAAGACCTACACACCTGCATACTTATGATGAATGATCAGTCACCTGATTTATGAATTCAAGACAATAGCTATTATAACTCTTTTTGCTCAAATGTACAGTACACTACAAAGCACTCTAAATAGAATGATGTAAGCTGTAGCACGCAATGCATTTACTTGACCTTCAATTTTCAATAGATTAAAGAACTGCCAGCTACAAATTTAACCCTCTCTGAGTCATTATTTTGGCAAGGCATTTGACTTTTTATTTTACAAAGAACTGTATTCAAAATAACCATTTTATTTCTTATAACTGGACACCACTCACATGCACAGTGATGAGGTAGGTGTGACAACGGAATTCATGCATGACTCCTAGATGAGCTAGGAGTCAGACAACCGTCTGCTGTCTTTGCATTTACATTTATCATTTAGCAGCTGCTTTTATCCAAAGCGACTTATAAGGAGAACAATAGAAGAAATCAAATCAACAACAGGGCAACAATATGCAAGTGCTGTCCCAGTTAGTCGTAGTACACATAGCAAAGTTTTTAAATAAATAGAATAGAATAGAATATAAATATAATAGAATAGTAAGTGTTAGTATAAACAGGTCAAGTGTTGACAAAAAAGAACAAAAAGCCATTTCTTGAGTTACAGGTCATTCCACCAGCAGAGAACAGTCCAGTTAAAGGTCTGTGAAAGTGATTTTTTGCCTCTGCGATGGCACCACAATGTGCCCTTTCACCTGCAGAACGCAAGTTTAGGAGTCTGAAGTAGTCAGTTTAGGTATGGGGTGCAGAGTGTCAGGATTATGTTGTGTTTTGTATTATTTTCATTCCTGTGTGTTTGTTTATTGTGCTTCCCTTAAGTTTAGTCCTAATTACCTCCTTGTTAGTCTCCTAATTCATCCGTCTGTCATTAGGTTTCCCTGTGTATTTATACACTCTCTCATTCAGTTCATTGACGGTACTCGTCTGTAGAGTGAGTAGTTTATGTGATCACTCTCTGTGCAGTCATCTATGTATTATCTTCATGTTTATTAAAGAAAGGTAGCATTGATCTTCATCGTCTTCATTCTGTGAACTACCACATCTATTGCTGACAGAAGAACCGACCTACTATGGATAATGAGGACTGCTTTTCACAAAATGTTCGGTCGTTGGAGGATTATGTGGAGGATTACCAGGAACTCAAGGCACGCTGGGACGATGAAACTCTGAAACAGCATTTCTGGAGCAGGGTGGACAATATACTCGGCCAGATGCTGCTGTTGGGGGAGGATCACCGTCCATTCAGTGCGGATCCTCCCTCAACCTGGGGGTCACTGAGGACAACAACGCCATTATCTCAGACTCCCCAGGACTATCAACACCTCCAGCAGCCATCTCTGTGCCCGCTCTAGAGATAACACTTTGTCCCAGCCCGAAGTGTCCCGGACAGCGAGACCTCCTGCAATGGATCCAGAGTCTGAACCCGAGCCAGCGCCCGTCTTGGACCATGAGCTTGAGCCCCCTCCATGCCCGGAGTTAGAGCCAGCCACAGAGTCCACCCCGGAGCTGGAGCAGGTCGCCGTACCCGTCCTGAGGCTGGAGCCGATCGGCAGATCCAGTGAGACAGTTCTCAGATGAGCCTGTTGAGGAGCGCTTGCTCATCAATTTCACCATGGAGCTTATCGCTATACAGCCGACTACACTCTCTGTCATGGATGACTCGACCCCACCCAATATACTGCCTACTCTATTATCACCATCATCTTCACTGATTCCATCAAATTCCCCAGCTTTATCTGCCCCACTGGTGTCTCATAGCTCCTTGACTCCACCCTCGCCACTGATCCCCGCCAGCTCGTTGGCTCCACCTCGGGCTCATTCAACACCAGAACGGCTCTGTGATGTGGATCCCCTGGCTACACCTCAGACCTCCAGGCCCAGTTCTCCACCTTGACCTGTCAGCCCTTCGGATCCACTTTGGTCTCTCATCACCCAGGTTTTGCTGCGGACTTCCGGGCCTCCGGCTGCATCTCAACCCTCCACCCCTCTAGCTTCACCGGGATCCGCCTTCCCTCTGGTTCCACTGTGGTCTTCGCTCCCTCTGGTGTCACCCTGGGCTGTCGTCCTTGTGGCTTCACTAGGGTCTCCATCTCTTCCCGCTCCACCGCCGTCGGTCGACGCCCAGTAAGACATTTAATACTCTGCCTTGGCTCCTCCCTTTGCTAGTTCCGCTGTGGTTTTCCTCTCTGCTGATTCCTGTCCATCTCTGGCCTCTCCTCGCACACCTCCTAAACCACCTTTCTCCCTCCGCAGCTGGACTTTTGTATTCGGCGCGAGGATGCACCTTGCTTCAGGATTATGTTGTGTTTTGTGTTAGTTTCATTCCTGTGTGTTTAATATGCTTCAGTTCAGTTTATTCTTAATTACCTCCTAGTTAGTCTCCTCGTTTACTGATTATGTTCAGCTGTCTTTCTTTAAGTTTCCATGTATATTTATACTCCCTGTCTCATTCAGCTCATTGTCGGTTTTCATCTGTAGTGTGAGTAGTTTGTGATCATTCTCTGTGCCTTCATCTATGTATTATCTTCATGTTTATTAAATAAATTTAGCATTGGTCTTCATAGTCTTCATTCTGTGAACTACCACATCTGTGATGTATAATACAAAAATGCATGTAATTAGGTTTTATTAAATGTGTCTTTCATATTTACATATAATCATGATAGTTGCAATGTAACTGTGAGAGACTGTGTGTGTCTGAGGCTGATTATGGGTTGCTTGTCAACTGATTCTTCCTCGGTCAGAAGGAATAGGCAAATCCAATGGTGCAGTTTTGAGAATTTATTGAGGAGGAGTCAGGTACATGGAGATGATGATGGTTTACAGGTATTAATATGACAAAATAGGGGTGTTTGTGGGTGTGTGTGGTTATCTGAAACAGAAAATACAATAAAATGTATATTAATAAACATGTAGGCTATGGTTACATACAGATGCATAAAGAAATGACCCGCAGTACAACCAAAAATCCACTAGTGGGAGCTCTAACACTATAAATGAACTTGCATAAATGCCATAAATCCCCAAATGGTGAAAAGTGCCAAAACAGGCGAACTATACATTAAATATAATATTTGCAAGGCAATAACTAAAGTATATACAGCAGATGGCTACTTTTGGAGCGCATGTGGAGCGCTGTAGCGGGCCGCAGCAGTATAGCAGTAGGGAATAACACAAGTATAACAACTTCGCCACCTGGGCTAATAAGTCTGCAATAAACGCGCCATTCATGCACAAGCCGTACTTACATCTTAAGGACGCACACAGCACTCATACACACAAGATTAGCACAGGATTAACAAAGGATGGCAATTCGCTGCACCGTGAATGCTGCTCTCATGGCACTGGACCACACCAAAGTGAAAGCGCCTAGCGCAACCATGAGCGAGCAGAACTACAAATGAACACATGCATTATGGGTAACGTAGCCTATGTCAGGGCACGGACTTTTAACAGCCATCCCTGTATTTGCCTGGCAAATACACTCATTCAAAAATCAACTAGTTTGAAGAAGTGCCGCTTGAATCCTCAGGCATTTCAGGGAGCTCCACCAGTTTGGTTAACGGGCGAATGTAGATACTGTCTTTAACCTTCACCTCCGCAGCTCGAACAACACCATCTGTCCCTGGGAAAACCTTGGTGATGGTCCCAACAAGCCAAAGTCCTCCTGGAAGGTTGGAGTCAATGATCATCACAATTTGTCCCACAGTAGCATTATCAGTGGATTTCCTCCATTTATGTCTCAGCTGAAGCCCTGGGAGGTAGTTCTGGACAAAGCATTTCCAGAAATGATCACTGATCACTTGACTGTGTTTCCATCTTCTGTTGGAAAGGGCATCATGAGGGCCGTATACTGCCTGTGGTAATGCAGCGTTGCGCCGCCCCATTAGCAGCAGGTTTGGCGTGATGGGGTCCGGGTCAGCCACATCAGAGGAGGCATATCCGAGTGGTTTAGAATTAAGGAGCCCTGCAACTTCTATGAGAGCTGTTAGGAGCACTTCCTCTGCCACAACTTGGTCTTTCTGAGTTACAGATCTGATTTCCCTCTCCCAGGCTCCCCCGAAATGAGGAGAGTATGGTGAGTTGAAGTGGAAGTTGATAGTCTGCTTAGCCAGTTGCTGCTGCAACTTTGGTGCCATGCTCTCAAAGGCGTTCCATAGTTCTTTATGGCCGCCCCTGAAATTGGTGCCCCGGTCGGACCACAGCTCGTACGGCTTCCCCCGGCATGCAATAAACCTGCATAATGACATTAAGAAAGAGTCAGTATCAAGGCTAGGGATGAGATCTAAGTGGACGCATCTAGTGGTGAGGCATTTGTAGATGATTCCCCAGCGTTTCTCTCTCCTACGCCCAATCTTAATCAGGTATGGTCCGAAACAGTCTACGCCTGTAGACTAGAAGGGCGGTTTGTAGAGTCTCAGCCGAGATGAGGGAAGGTCAGCCATCTTTGGTGTGGAGGGTGAGGCTCGCCATCTCCTGCAGTCCACACACCGGTACTGATGTTTCTTAATGGCCTGGCGACCTCTGAGGATCCAGTAGGTGCGGCGTAACTCTGCATAGAGTCTCTCTGCAGCAGGGTGAAACAGCTGAACATCATAGTGCTTTATGATGAGCTGAGTCAGAGGGTGATCAGGTGATAACACAACTGGGTGGATGCCAGGGTTGATCTCAGGGTCTACATCTGTAGCTTGATGCAGGCGGCCTCCCACTCTGACTAGTCCACTGAGGCTGTCATACTCAGGGGAAAGGGCGCTGAGACGACTGCTCGGGCGAACAGGGTTACCTGCTTGTAGGGCTTGGACCTCCTCTGGAAAGCTGTCCTTCTGAGCAGATTGAAGCAGCTGGGTCTCTGCCTCCAGGTGCTCACTTGCAGGGTAGTCGCCCCCTGCAGGGATTGGTGAGTGGCCAGAATCAAATCATCTAAATATGTGTACTGTGCTGGATCTGGCAGACTTGGTGATACATTTGTAAGGCCACAGAAGGCGGCCTTTCTGAGTTCTTCACTGCCACATTCTGGGAACTCTGTCGGGGGCTTCGGCCAGGTGCCAGGAGTCTGTATAAGGAAGTGTGGGCCCTGTGACCATCGGCTGGAGATCGTGAGCTCTGACAGTGGTTTCCCTCTTGTGATGTCATCGGCTGGATTATCATCAGAGTTCACATACCCCCACTGTTCCGGAGAGGTCAGCTCCTGTATCTCACAGATCCGAGTCCCCACAAAAACTTTGTACCTGCAGGAGGTGGACTGGATCCACTGAAGCACTGTAGTGGAATCTGTCCACAGGTAGACTGAGTGAAGGGGTAGTGAGAGCTCAGTTTGGAGAACCTTGGCCAGTTGGGCTCCAGTGAGCGCAGCACACAGCTCCAGTCAGAGTATTGACACCTGCTTGCGGGGCGCTACTCTGGAGCGTGCCATGATGAAGGAGGTGGAGATGTGAGCTTGCTGCTCTATGACTCTGAGATAGGCCACAGCTCCATACATACCTTCTCTGAGGCATCACAGAAGATGTGAGCCTCATATGTCGCACTGTTGCTGTTGTGAGGAGGAGCGTAATATCAGGGGATGGTGATATGCTGGAGATAAGACAATTCCTTTTCCCATTCGAGCCAGGACTGAAGCAGGTTTCCTTCTATGGGCTCATCCCATCCTCTCTCTGTGCTCCACAGGGCCTGCACAATGAGCTTTGCTCTTGTAGTGTAGGGGCAGATATAACCCAATGGGTCATACTGACTGGCCAGTACTTTGTAAACATTGTGCAGCGTCACAGTTGTGTAGGTTACAGGGCGGTGCTTGTATCCCAGGACGTCAGTAGTGCAGTGCCAGCTAAGACCCAGTGTTGACTTCTGGGGATCAAGGCTTTTAAGGTTTAGCCACAGTTCACAGCTATCTGACCTGGCCGTACCTGGCAGATGAGCGACCACCTCAGGGATGTTGCTAGCTCACTGGCGTATCTCAAATCCACCTTGGATAAGCAGCTCTCTCATTCTGTCAATGAGCAACTTGGCCTCTTGTGGGTCAAAAAGGGACTGCAGGCAGGTGTCCACGTAGAAGGCTGTGTGGACAGAGTCATAGATGTCTTTATAGGTGTCTCTGTGCTCCCTTAAGTGGCTCTGAAGGGCAAAGGTAGCATAGCAGGGGCTAGACGTTGTCCCAAAGGGCAGGACTCTCCACTCATATACATCTGGGGGCCTCTCTGTTTCACAGTCTCTCCATAAGAACCGCAGCAGGGGGCAGTCTTCAGGGAGCAGGCTGATCTGGTGAAACATGGCTTTTATGTCTCTGCTCACTGCTACAGGATACTGGTGGAAACACAGGAGTACACCCAGCAGTGTAGGCCCCAGGGGAGGACCTGGCAGGAGGTAGTGGTTAAGAACGGTCCCCTGGAACTCAAAGGAGCAGTTAAAGACCACCCAAGCTTTGTTGTTGTGATGTACAATGTGGTGTGGTATATACCAAGATTCAGCAGAGCTATGAATCTCTTCGGGAGTCAGCTTTACAACATAACCAGAATCTATCAACCTCTTGATCTCCTGACTGTATGTGAGTGCCAGGTCAGGATTCTTAGCTAGCTTACGCTCAGTGGACCTCAGAAGGCCTTTAACTACTTCAGAGGAGACATGCATCTGTGGGAAGTCCTTCTTCCTGAGCAGGGGGGTGGCATATCGCTCTACACTATCCACAGGTACTCTGGTGGTCTTGGCCTCTAACATGGCTATGGCCTCTCTGTCCTCCTTTGAGCGTGTGACCTCCTTCCCAGGTTTATGGAGAGGAGCGTCTAGTTGCCACAGACGCTGTACATCCTGTTGAAGGGCAATGGCAGAAAGGCATGATATGTTCAGGCAGGTACGCCTTCCCCTGCTGGGTGGGCATACTGCAGCTCGGACCCTGGATGGATTTCCTTTGATGGTGTAACTGGATGGGCACAACCTTAAGCATTACACGGCCAGAGTGACTGATAGGAGCCAAAACCACTCGGCTGGTGCTCACTGTTAGGATATTCGGGTCCCTCCTCTTCTCTTCAGCCAGGTCATGAAGCACTAATAAGTGCTGTTCTCCACAGGCACATCTTCTTAAGAGTGCACTGCTCGGGGGTATGTTTACGGCCACAGCACCAACATTTGGATTTTTCTTTTATCCAAGAAGCTACAGCTTTGAGGTCTAGCTTCTTAAAATCTACACAGCCACTGAGGTAGTGCTCTGTCCCTTCACAGTATGGGCAGTATGGCTTAAACTGCTTCTTCTCAGAGAAGGGAGAAGGATTAGTAACGTGTGCCTTAGTGTCCATCTTTGGCTGTGTTTGAGCGGGATCTGAGCCGTAATAGATGAGTGTAGACTTACTGTCACGGTTCATGAATCGGCTGTCTCATGCTGATGTGTCTGTGTGAATGTAATTGTGTGGGTGTGGTTACTCGTTGTGTTGATTAGTGTCTCCAGCTGTCATCAATCCCAGTTCCCTTTTTATGCCCAGTAATTTCCCTCTCATGTTGTCAGATCGTTGTGGTTGTTCCTCTGTGTGTGTCCTGTTCCTGTGCCTCGTCTGCTAAGTTCTTCGTCTGGATTTCGTCAGTTTCTTCGTGTCGTCTGGATGTTCCACGGTTCCTGGTTGTTCACTCGAGCACGCTGTTCACCGCACCACCACCAGATCGCCATCTCGTCCCTGCTTCATTTCCACCTGAGTGTTTGTACCCGACCTGTGTCTTCATCTGACCGTTTACAAATAAACTGAGATTTTACTTGCATTTTGCATCCTCCTGTTATTTCCTCACAGAACGATCTGACCTCATCATGGATGCAGCAAGCATGTCCCAGATCAACGATTTCATCGCTCACAGTATCTCACGTATGGACCAACAAGAGGAGAGCGTCTCGGGCACAGGTCGTGCGGTGCAAGCACTCGTGAAGCAGGTGTCCGAGCTCACCCAACAAGTACAACTTCTACGGAGTCCCACTGCGCCCCCCACGCCGACCGTTCCCCCACCATCAGCGCCCGCAGCAGCGGAAGGATCGGAGCCACACCTACCCCCACCAGAGGGATATTCCGGTGAGCCTGAATATTGCAGAGCGTTCCTCACGAAATGTTCCATGCATTTTGCCTTACAGCCACGCACTTTCCAGAGCGAACAGGCAAGGGTGGCATTTGTATTAACCCTGCTGTCAGGGAAAGCAGCGCTTTGGGGAACGGCAGTGTGGGAGAACGGAGACAACTGCTGCACCTCGTTCCAGGCACTCTCCGAAGAGATGAAGAGAGTTTTCGATCGTGCAGTGGCGGGTAAGGAGGCGGCCAGATTACTCGCCGAACTGCGACAGGGAGAAGGCTCGGTGGCGGACTTTTCCATTCGGTTCCGCACCCTGGCCGCAGAGTGCCGTTGGAACGAGGAGGCGCAGTGGGATAGGTTCCTGCATGGGCTGGCTGACCGCGTTCAGAGAGAAATTTATGCGATGGACTTACCGGAGACGTTGAACAGACTGGTGGAACTAGCTCTGAGAGTGGACGCTCGAGTGAATCGTGTGACCAGATTGACGCGTCCCAGCCATCCACAGTCCAGCACGGAGGACCACCAGCCCGGTGGTGCGAGCGCGGTCAGCCCCGCATTCGACCACGAGCCCATGCAGGTGGGGAGAGCTCGGCTTTCCCGGGAGGAGAGGGAGAGGCGGAGATCCCAAGGACTCTGCCTATACTGTGGCCGGGCGGGCCACTTCATCCACTCCTGCCCGGTAAAGGAGCAAGGCCCGGTAGTAAGCATGAGGCTACTATCGGGTGGGATCTCCGCCGAGAAGACCTCATCACCATCATCGACCCTCCTCCCGGTAAGACTGAGATGGCGAACATCGACGCACTGCACCAACGCACTATTGGATTCGGGAGCGGAGGGAAATTTCATGGACTTCAAACTTGCACTTAAGCTTCAGATCCCCGTCACTCCCCTCTCGCACCAGATTACCGTCAACGCACTCAATGGACAAGAGCTTCCCCGGATTACTCATTCTACTGAAAACATCACCCTCATCACCTCTGGCAATCACACAGAACTTATCTCATTCCTGCTCATGGACTCACCACTTGCACCAGTGGTTTTGGGACACCCGTGGCTTTCCAGACACAACCCCCGTGTCGACTGGTGCACTAACACTGTTTCCACATGGAGTAACCACTGTCATGAGTCCTGTTTAGTGTCTGCCTGTCCCTCTGTGTCTGGTTCTGTGTTTCAGAGTGAGGCAGCGGATTTGTCTAACGTGCCCGCGGAGTACCTCGACCTGAAGGAGGTGTTCAGTAAGTCTCGTGCTGCTTCTCTCCCTCCGCATCGTTCCTATGACTGTGCAATAGATCTACTGCCAGGTAAATCTCCGCCTAAGGGCAAACTTTACTCTCTTTCTGTTCCCGAGAGGGAGGCCATGGAGAAATATATTTCTGATTCTCTGGCCTCTGGGTTCATCCAACCTTCCTCTTCTCCTGCGGGGGCGGGGTTCTTTTTCGTTGAAAAGAAGGATGGTTCTCTGCGACCTTGCATTGATTACCGAGAGCTGAACAACATCACGGTAAAGAATTCTTATCCTTTGCCGTTGATGTCTTCAGCTTTCGAGAGGTTGCAGGGAGCATCTATTTTCACGAAACTGGACTTACGTAATGCATATCATTTGGTTCGCATCAGGAAGGGGGATGAATGGGAAACCGCTTTTAATACCCCTAGAGGACACTTTGAATATTTGGTTATGCCCTTCGGGCTTTCCAACAGTCCAGCGGTTTTCCAGGCACTCGTTAATGACGTGTTGAGAGACATGGTAGATCAGTTCATATATGTTTACCTGGATGACATATTGATTTTTTCTTCATCTCTCCAGGAACACGTTCAACACGTCAGACGAGTGCTCCAGAGGTTGTTAGAGAATGGGCTTTTTGTCAAGGCGGAGAAATGCGCGTTTCATGCACAGTCTGTTCCTTTCCTAGGGTACATCATCTCTTCTGAGGGAGTGCGCATGGATCCTGACAAGGTTAAGGCTGTGGTAGATTGGCCAAGTCCAGATTCCCGTAAGGCCCTACAGCGGTTTCTGGGGTTCGCCAATTTTTACCGGCGTTTCATTCGCAATTTCAGCCAACTAGTCGCACCTCTGACTGCCTTGACCTCCCCCCAAACGACGTTCAGGTGGTCGAACACTGCCGAGGCAGTGTTCAACAACCTCAAGAGTCGCTTCGTTTCGGCTCCCATTCTTGTCACCCCTGATCCCACACGTCAGTTTGTGGTGGAGGTCGACGCGTCAGAGGTGGGAGTAGGAGCAGTGCTTTCACAACGCGCTTCCTCAGACGACAAGATGCATCCCTGCGCGTTTTTCTCTCATCGACTATCGCCTGCCGAACGTAATTATGACATTGGTAACAGAGAGTTGTTGGCAGTCAAGTTAGCGTTGGAGGAGTGGCGTCATTGGTTAGAGGGTTCGGGGGTACCCTTTATCGTCTGGACCGATCATAAGAATCTTGAGTACATCAGATCGGCTAAAAGACTCAACTCCAGGCAGGCTCGGTGGGCTCTTTTTTTCGGACGTTTTGATTTTGTTCTCTCGTACCGCCCGGGTTCCAAAAACATCAAACCCGATTCTTTATCTCGTATTTTTGATCCATCCGAACGCCCGGTGACTCCCGAGTATATTTTACCTGAGAAGGTTGTCATCTCCACTCTAGTATGGGAGGTCGAATCGAGGGTCAAGACAGCCCTAGAAGGGGTAACGCCTCCGCCTGGTTGCCCACCGGGTCGTTTGTTTTTTTCCGGAGGGGTTACGGTCCGACGTTATTCGATGGGGTCATTGCTCCAACGTGGCTTGTCATCCAGGAGTGACGCGAACCAGTTTTTTAGTTAAACAACGATTCTGGTGGCCATTAATGGCTCGCGACATTCACGATTTTGTGTTGGCTTGCTCAGTTTGTGCCACTGGTAAGACATCTAACCAGCCCCCAGATGGGTTACTTCGACCGCTGTCTGTCCCTTCGAGACCCTGGTCCCACATCGCTCTAGATTTTGTCACCGCCCTCCCGCCCTCCAGAGGCATGACGGTTGTTTTAACCGTAGTGGACCGGTTCTCAAAGGCGGCGCATTTCATCCCCTTGCCCAAATTACCTTCAGCCAAGGAGACAGCGGTCACAGTCATAGATCACGTCTTTCGGTTACATGGCCTCCCGATGGACGTGGTCTCTGACAGAGGTTCCCAATTCGTGTCCAAATTCTGGCGAGAATTTTGTAAGTTACTGGGGGCCACGGTCAGTCTGTCCTCGGGCTATCACCCCCAGAGCAATGGCCAGTCTGAGCGAGCCAATCAGGACCTCGAGAGAATGTTGCGATGTTTGGTTGCCAAGAATCCTTCGTCCTGGAGCCAACAGCTTTCTATGGTGGAGTACGCCCACAATTCGTTACCAGTGTCATCCAACGGCCTCTCGCCATTTGAGTGTAGTTTAGGTTACCAGCCACCAATTTTTCCTAGTCTGGAATCCGAAGTCGCGGTCCCCTCCGCTCACGCATTCGTCCAGAGGTGTCGCCATACTTGGACTAGAGCCCGTGAGACTCTACTCCAAGCAGGGCGGCGCATGAAGGCCAAGGCCGACCGCCACCGGTCAAAGCCTCCCGTTTACGTCGTGGGTCAAAAAGTGTGGCTTTCTACCAAGAATATTCCGCTCCGCTCCGTGTCTAACAAGTTAGCTCCCAAATTCATTGGCCCGTTTCCTGTCACCAAAATTATTAGTCCGGTGACAGTCCGACTCAAACTTCCTCCTGCGTACAGGAGAATTCACTCCGCCTTCCATGTGTCTAAAATCAAGCCCGTGTTTTATTCTCACATTAATCCGCCTGCCCCGGTTCCCCCCCCGCCGCGACTCGTAGATGGGGAACCCACTTATTTGGTACATCGTATTCTGGACTCGAGACGGAGGGGACGCGGATTTCAGTACTTGGTGGACTGGGAGGGTTACGGTCCGGAGGAGAGAAGTTGGGTACCTGCTAGAGACATTCTGGATCACTCCCTTATCGATGATTACAATCGACAGGTAAGGTTGTCTGGGAACGCCAGGAGGCGTTCCTAGGGAGGGGGGTACTGTCACGGTTCATGAATCGGCTGTCTCATGCTGATGTGTCTGTGTGAATGTAATTGTGTGGGTGTGGTTACTCGTTGTGTTGATTAGTGTCTCCAGCTGTCATCAATCCCAGTTCCCTTTTTATGCCCAGTAATTTCCCTCTCATGTTGTCAGATCGTTGTGGTTGTTCCTCGGTGTGTGTCCTGTTCCTGTGCCTCGTCTGCTAAGTTCTTCGTCTGGATTTCGTCAGTTTCTTCGTGTCGTCTGGATGTTCCACGGTTCCTGGTTGTTCACTCGAGCACGCTGTTCACCGCACCACCACCGGATCGCCATCTCGTCCCTGCTTCATTTCCACCTGAGTGTTTGTCCCCGACCTGTGTCTTCATCTGACCGTTTACAAATAAACTGAGATTTTACTTGCATTTTGCATCCTCCTGTTATTTCCTCACACTTACTCTGTGCCCTGGACCCTGCAGAGGCTCTAGGGTTGCCCCTCTCTGGGCGTGGTCTGTCTGAGGGCTGTGGCTGAATGGCTTGCCGTGATAATTTTAGAACTTGGAACTTGCTCTCGAGCCACCCGGAGAAGTCGTACATATTGTAGTTGCAACTGCTGACAGTGCGTATGATACCACGTGTGATGCAGTACTCGATGAAACTGTCTCTGTAGCTAGGCGGAAGCTTAGTGAGTAACCTGTCTTCGTGTGAACCACACTGGAGCTCACTGGCTGCTACATCGTCCATAGTACTGAGGAGGCCCACTAGGCTGGACACCGCCAGGGAGAAATCTTCAAAGGTTTGAGGGTCACCTGCCTAAATAGGAGAGCAGTTAAGTATAGCACTCATTTCACTCTGGACTAATTGCCGGGGTTGCCCATATCTCTGCTCCAAAGCTCTCATTGCACTAGTGTAGGGAGTGCGGTCGTGAATATAGCGTCTGGCCACTTGTACTGCACATGGATGCTCTAACTGATCTATCAGGATGTGATATTTATACTCCTCTGTGAGATGAGCATGTGGCCCAAGTAGGCTGTCCAGTCCTTTCTTCAGTAATGCAAAGTCACTCTCTCTGCCTGATTTGAATGTCACCAGTCTAGACTTCGGGATGCCATATGAAGATGCTAAGATCTTCTCCATCAGGTTTGGCTGGGTGACTTCTGCTGCAGGAAGTACTGCGGCTTGTGCAGTAAATGCAGCAGGCAGTGAGGGGTAGGCAGAGACTGATGAATAGGCAGCAGAGTAGTAGCTGGCAGAATCAGGAGGTGGAGCTGCATAAAGCTGGCTATAAGTCTGCGGTGCTGATATCCCCGGTGGTGGCTGATACAGTGACGTTGAGACTGCAGAGAAGTCGTGGGATTGTGCAGAGAGTACCTGGGTGGAGCTGCCTGGAGGCTGCGAGTGTTGGTACCTCTGACTGTATAGGGGCTCAGCCTCACGTGATTCAAGCCTCCCAAACTGTGCCAAGGTGCAGACTGCCCTGCGGGCTGAAATGCAGTATTCACCCTGGGCTGCAGTACAGGCAGTGTCACTGGCGGTTGCTGAAGCACAGGTTGATGTACTAACACTGCGCCTGGCTGCTGTGCAGGTTGAGCTACAGGGTTCGGTGGCAGCGGCGCTGGCTGAATATTTGAAGTAGGCTGAATAATAGGGCTTAAAGGGGTGGTAAAACACGATTTCACTTTTCTAACTTTAGTTAGTATGTAATGTTGCTGTTTGAGCATAAACAACATCTGCAAAGTTACAACGTTCAAAGTTTACAGCAAAGGGAGATATTTGCTTTTAAAGAAATCAATTTCTAAGAACTACAGAAACGGCTGGTAGGGACTACACGACATTCCTGTGGGTTTGCTGACATCACTAAGCCCAATATTTACATAAACCCCTCCTCTGGGAACACAATACATAAAGGGGGCGAGGCCATTTTATGTTGCTTTGGAAAAGAGTTGTTGTGGTAGTGGAGTGTCGTTGCCGCAATGCTGTTGAAACGCTGTTATTTTCACCCAGATTGCAGGTCCACTTTGTTCAGTCTTATTTATTTTTAACTCGGTCCCTCATAATTATAATCCAAATGTTGCACTCTGTGCGGCACATTTTCCGGAGGAAAGCTTCCTCAATCTAGAGTTCAATGCAGGATTCACACAACGGCTTGTCCTGAAAGATCGAGCAGTTCCAACTTTAAAAACAGAAGCTATTTACGAGCCACAACCTGTAAGTATGATTTTTTCGTTGATGTGTTTTCCTGTAATAGTTCGTATTGTTAATTGTACATTGTAGCGAGGAAGTAAACGAAGGACAACGCAGTTTGTCTCCACAAACCAGTTTGTTAAATGCTAACGTTAATTCATACTTATCCGACAAACACATACAAACTTGTGTTTAATATCACCAGCGCAACGAACTTGGAATGTTCGTGGTTGTTGTCATTTATAAGTGATCACTGTAAATTATTCTTTGATTATAGCTTTTGTGTATTGTTTATCTACAGGCATGCTAAACATGGTTTGTGTTTGATTTGCCTACTGTTGTAAAGCCAATGTTTAGTGTTCGTATTGGGTTAATAGTTCTGGCGACAGATATTTAGCTACAATCGTTTTAAATATACAAAAGTAACAGTGTCTCAAATAGCGATCACAATAGATCTGCAGTCTAAAAAAAAAAAAAAAAAACTTACCTTTCTGAAACGTCCTTTAACAGCCGTTCTTGAACTGGTTCTGCACGATCCTCTCTACTAACATTATCTAGGTCTGATTCGAGCTCAAACTGATATGGGAATATTAACGCCGTTGTTTACTGAAGCAAAAACTACCGATAAGGGGCGTTTCCGAAACAACGTGCAATAGGCGGTTAGCGAATCACAACACACAGGGCCAGCTAACCAATCTGAGCCCATTGCGTATTTTTGAGGGCGGGGCTTCATAGAACCAGGAAATCATCCGACCGTTTTTACAAGGAGGGACAGAGCAGTGTAGAATAATGGTTAAATATGTGAAAAATAATGTGAATTTTTAAAAACGAAGCATGAACACATGTTACAGTGAACCCCACAAACACAATCAAGCCTTCGAAAAAAGGTGTTTTACCACCCCTTTAAAGGTAGTGGAGCTGACCTTGGTGCTGAATGGAGAATGGGGTTTGCATTTCGCAGTGGTGAAGATGCAGTAGGTTCTACTGGCCTTAACAGGTTCACAGGCGTTCTAATGTCCTGCCTCACTGCTGGTGCCAGGACGTGTAGCTGATCAGTAGGATGGATGCTGCTCATGCCCACACTGCTAGGCTGTGGTGTTTGGAGTAGAGCAGGAAGCGAAGCAGCTCTATCTTGCTGTTGAGCATCACTCTGAGTAGGGAGAGGACTGCATGACTTGCATGCTCACTCCAGTTGTTCCACACACTTGGTTAATGCACCACTGGTCTTCCTCATAGTGATTTGCATCTCATTCATCATTTTCAGTACACTGCCCCAAGCTGCCTCCATTCTCTTCCATTTTTTCATCTCCTTCTTCTTCTCCTTATCAGATTCCTCTGAACTGCTGCTGCTTGAAGACTCTGTCTCCTCTGGATCAGGTAGGTCGTGCTCATACTCCGCCAGATGTCCTGGAAGCTTTCTGCTCCTTCTTGGACGGTCACTATGCTTTGGACTCTTCTCCTGAGGAACTTCATCTTGTGGAGTTACCATCTTGTTGACTCAGCCAATAAACATCCAGCTTGAAGGACCACTTATGAGAGACCGTGTGCGTCTGAGGCTGATTATGGGTTGCTCGTCAACTGAGTCTTCCTCGGTCAGAAGGAATAGGCAAATCCAATGGTGCAGTTTTGAGAATTTATTGAGGAGAAGTCAGGTACATGGAGATGATGATGGTTTACAGGTATTAATATGACAAAATAGGGGTGTTTGTGGGTGTGTGTGGTTATCTGAAACAGAAAATACAATAAAATGTATATTAATAAACATGTAGGCTATGGTTACATACAGATGCATAAAGAAATGACCCGCAGTACAACCAAAAATCCACTAGTGGGAGCTCTAACACTATAAATGGACTTGCATAAATGCCATAAATCCCCAAATGGTGAAAAGTGCCAAAACAGGCGAACTATACATTAAATATAATATTTGCAGTTATTTGCAAGGCAATAACTAAAGTATATACAGTAGATGGCTACTTTAGGAGCGCATGTGGAGCGCCGTAGCGGGCCGCAGCAGTATAGCAGTAGGGAATAACACGAGTATAACAACTTCGCCACCTGGGCTAATAACTCTGCAATAAACGCGCCATTCATGCAAAAGCCGTACTTACATCTTAAGGACGCACGCAGCACTCATACACACAAGATTAGCGCAGGATTAACAAAGGATGGCAATTCTCTGCACCATGAATGCTGCTCTCATGGCACTGGACCACACCAAAGTGAAAGCGCCTAGCGCAACCACGAGCGAGCAGAACTGCAAATGAACACATGCATTATGGGTAACGTAGTCTATGTCAGGGCACGGACTTTTAACAGTAACTGTTCCATCATGCTCACTGTTTTTAATTAGGAAATAAATAATGAGTCTTTGTTAGGCTTGTATTTGTCGCTATTTTTTTCTAAATCCAAAAGTGCAAAGTGGAATATTAGCACTAAAAAGTACAAAATGTACAGATGCATAAATGAAAACTCCACCAAAATTAGTAGACTATCTCAACATACTATTTTTAATGTACTGCGATTTAGGACACACTAATCCTAGGATGGACAGTATGATAATTAGGTTGCAACTCATCCTTCAAACTAATCAAGCACGATGAAACAACTAAACTCCCAAGAGTGGTAATGAATATGGGCAGACTGCTTATCCAACTTCAGACGATTAAAAACGCATCTGGACGTGAATGTTTGTGCTTTCTGTTTATTCATCTATCATTTCACATTCGAAATTGCCCTAAAATATGCTGATGGGGCATATGTTTAATGCATGTTTTAATTGATAACTTTTACTGTGGTAAATGCGCTGCACTGAATCACTGATGTATTAGCATCATAAAAGAAGTATTATCCTTCAGCCCACCCTAACGTCACTAATTTTCACAGAATTACCAAGAATCTGAACAAGAAAAAATAAAACAATTCTGTCAGGACATTTATTATTTATTAGTATAAATGTGAACAGATTGGCGTAGATAGATAGATAGATAGATAGATAGATAGATAGATAGATAGATAGATAGATAGATAGATAGATAGATAGATAGATAGATAGATAGATAGATCATGGCTCAATTCATCATACCTCTATGTCTACACTGATCTTTTAAGCTGACACTGACATACATTGCTTGAACTAATGTATTTTGTGCGTGATATACCTCTGTCAGCACTCTGTGATATTGGCTGTGTATATACGGTGAAAGGAGGACCGTGTTACAGTACTGTGACATTTCTCTCCATGACAGTCACCCAGGGTCACCAGAACAATATGCTCACGCACTATAATGTATTCAGTAACCTGTAAAATCTGTCCCCAGCAGGACAGAATGAAACACAGGATGAAAGACTGAAAGAGAGAGTATTATAACTATTATAGATATAGAAAGAGAAAACCCTTTGATCAATAAAACGTAAAAAAATAAATATATTGTTCAACATTCTGTCATGACAAGCTACCTGTGTCACAATACAGATAGAAGCAGACAGGTAATCAGTTCAAATATAGTTTTATTGAACAGAGGCATGGAGTGGAACAGCAGAGGAGACTGGTGAGTATGTTTTGGAAAATAAGAACTGGATGATGAACTTAACTGAATGTTAATCTTGATATTTTGATTGCAGATGATGGAAGAGGATTCAGAAGGCTGAAGGCAGGAGACAGATGACAGAAGACGGATGACGGATGGTGGATGATCGGAGACGAAGTCCAGATGAGGAATCTTTGAGGTAGGTAGGAATCGGTAAATATACAAGTAGAGTCTATAAGTGCACATAAGGACGAAACCAGACAAGGAAATGAAGGAGAAGTGTCTCTTTATAGTGTGTGTTGATGATGATGTGCAGGTGCGGTGAATCAGAATTCCAGGGAGAGTGAACGAGTGGGTGGAGTGTGCTGATCTGGTGACTCCGTGACAATACCCCCTCCTCCACGGGCAGCTCCTGACGGCTGGATAGGATGATGACGACGGGGCCTACCTCGACTACTGGGAGGTGGTCGATCTGGGTGTTCTGTATGGTATTGTGTGAGGAGTGTAGGATCGAGGATATCATGACGAGTTACCAAGGAGTGCTCCTCGGGACCATAATCCTCCCAGTCGATGAGGTACTCCAGCCTGGGATCCCGTCGTCGCGAGTCTAGGATAGCTCGGACCCGGTAGATAGGCTCCTCTTCTGCGATGTTGGGAGAAGGAGGTACTTCATCGCCACCAGATTTTGTGGGAGGAGAAAACTTGGGTTCAGAGTGAGGTTTAAGGAGTGACACTTGGAAAGATGGTGAGATTCTGTAGTGAGGTGGAAGGTTTAGCCTGTAGGTGACCTCATTGAGCTGCTTCTGCACAGTGAATGGACCTATGTACCGAGGACTCAGCTTACGGCAAGGCAGGTGGAGACAGATGATCCGCGTCGAGAGCCATACCTTCTGGCCTGGTTAGTAACGAGGGGTAGATGTTGAGTCCCATACCCCCTCGCTCTGCTCGAACCAGTGGTTGACAGCTGGAACCTCCGAGGGCTCACCCGACCAAGCGAATAGAGGCGGCTCGTATCCCAGAATACATTGGAAAGGGGTGAGCCCTGTGGTAGATTGTCATAGGGAGTTCTGGGCGTATTCAACCCACGGGAGGAATTGGCTCCAGCTGTCCTGGTTCTGGTGGCAGTAGGACCTCAGGTATCTCCCGATTTCCTGGATCTTTCGCTCAGTCTGGCAGTTAGTTTAAGGAGGGTAACCGGAGGAGAGACTTACGAATACTCCAAGGAGTTTGAAGAATGCTTGCCAGACTCAAGAGATGAATTGGGGACCACGGTCCAATATAATGTCTTCGGGGATGCCGAAATGACAGAAAACGTTCTGGAATAATGCTTTGGCCACTTCGAAGGCATTTGGCAATCCCTTGATGGGAATTAACTTACAGGCCTTTGAGAAGCGATCTATGATGACAAATACACAGGTGTGGTTGTTTGAAGATGCAAGTCCGTCATAAAGTCGATGCCCAGATGTGACCATGGACGATGTGGAATTGGCAGGGGAACCAGCTTTCCTTTAGGGAGTTTCCGGGGAGTGTTGGTAATGGCACAGATTGAGCATCCCTTTATGTACCAGGAGATATTCTGAGTGATGGTGGGCCACCAGTAGCGTTGATGTAGGATCGAGAGGGTACGTTGTTTACCTGGGTGTCCAGAGCCCAGAGATGTATGAGCCGAGTCCAGAAGGGACAGACGAAAGGTGGGTGGAACGTAGAGGAGGCCTTCTGTGGCTTTGTTAATTTGTTCATCGATGGCCCATCTATAGGACTGACGATCATGGCTGAAGGGAGGATAGGTTCAGGGCAAGAATCATCAGGAACAGATTGATGAAGACGTGATAAGGCATCTGCCTTACAGTTCTTATCCCCAGGTTGATATGAGACGGTGAAATTAAACCTGGTGAAGAATAAAACCCACCGGGCTTGACGTGGGAATCTCTTAGCTTCTCACAGGTACTCCAGGTTACGATGATCTGTGATGACAGATTAGAATTCTTCACTGACGCTCTGCATGTGTTAGGTGATAGGAGTCTACCTGCATGGGTTCAGGTGCCGGAAGGGTGACTGATGGTGCAGAGGGCGGGGGATATGCAGCGGGATTCAGGAGAGAACAGGCGGTGAGACATTGAGAAACTCGGATGGCTTTTTGGATGAAGTTCTCTATACCCATTAAGTCGTCATAAACAACCATCAGTTGACGGATATCAGCGTTGAGTCCCTGACAAAAGGCAGTGAGCAGTGCAATCTCATTCCAACCGCTAGAGGCAGCTAGAGTGAGGAACTGGAGAGCGTTGACAGAATTATTGGCTTGTCGTAGGTCATGAAGTCAAAAATATGAAGTGGTTTGTCCAAACACTTCTTTAAAGTGACTGAAGAAAGCTGACAGTGAAGTGGTGGATTGCCAAGGTGATTGAGCCCACTGTAGCGTGCGTCCAGACAGCAGCGAGATGACAAAGGCTATTCTGGCGCGATCGGTGGCGAACTGGTGAGACTGCATTTCGAAGTACAGGGAGCACTGTAACCGGTGAATGTCTCCGGTGAATTAATCTTGATATCTTGATTGCAGGTGATGGAAGAGGATTCGGCAGGCTGAAGGCAGGAGACAGATGACAGAAGACGGATGACGGATGATCGGAGACGAAGTCCAGATGAGGAATCTTTGAGGTAGGTAGGAATCGGTAAGTATACGAGTAGAGTCTGTAAGTGCATGTAAGGATGAGACCAGACAAGGAGGTGAAGGAGAAGTGCCTCTTTACAGTGTGTGTGGATGATGATGTGCAGGTGCAGTGAATCAGAATTCCAGGGAGAGTGAATGAGTGGGCGGAGCGTGTTGATCTGGTGACTCCGTGACAACCTGATCTTGGTGACCTGTTTTTACAAGAGAAAAAGTATCCACGGTGAGAGCAATCTGAGCAAGGATGGGTGTTAACATGGCTGTACAAAGAGAGTTGCATGACAAATCATCATAAAAACAAAACAACAGTCATAAAGACTCACATGAAATGTTGGTCTCCAGCATAATGTCTTGTTGTCAAGCTTAAACATTTGCATTCATATTAGGGGTTGCACAGACGCTCTGCCATGACGCTTTAAGCTTGACGTTGACTAGTCACTGATCATTGCCTATAGAGGGTGCAACAGGATAATAAATCTTTGAGGTCTGCTTTTACGCTTAGGTTCCAACAGTTAAAGTGACAAATAAATGCACTTTTTAAATGGCTTATTGTATGCAAGTTAATCGTCATTCTAAACTAATGCACTGCTGCATTGTAACGCACACATATACAGACATTAGCTTGCACATCACCTGCAAATCGCGCACACACAGTAACATTCAGTAGCGCAGAAATGTATTGTCAACACTGTTCTGTGATTTAGCACTAGCTTAGAAACTTCTAGCACATATTTCTTAGTAACTAAAACCCACAGCTTTACTATTAGTAGAGAGATACTGCCAGGTAGAATTCATTCACACTTATTCAATCTCTAACTAATGCATTCATAAATGTAATCTTTACTGTTCTACTTTATCTGTATCTGATTTAGAACGAGCATAAATCTGTGAGAAATATAACGACCCAAAGACAAAAGAACTGATAAAAAATAAGCTGTTATGTAGGAGCAATAGTGGGCAGCGCTGTCATATGCCATTGCTGTGCACAAGACAGCTACGCTCAAGGTTCAGGCTTATTTGTTATTATTATTAATGACGTCATCAGCGACTAGTCAACGTCTACTCGACTTTAATCACATAAATGTCGACTTTAAAAAATCTGAAGTCGTTCATCCCCTAATTCATATGACAAACGTTTTTAGCTCAAGACTACTCAACCACCAACCCTTTTTCACAAGTCACCAGAATGACCATACTGATTGGACAGCTACAGTAGCTATGCTAGTGAGAGAGAGTTCAGAAGAATGATGGTCTAGACTCGACTGTATATTCCACCATACACCAGTACCAAACCAGTACTCTCATAAATAATAAGAAAAACATATAAAACAAGATAAAACAGATTAAATTTTTTGAGATGAGGAGAAAATATGTTGAGGTTTTATTTTCCAGAATTGTTTTAAGCATAAAACTAATATGGGGTTACAGTATGTTTCAAACAAAAACAAAACAAAACGCAAAAAAAAAAAAAAAAAAAAAAAAAAAACAACTTAGTGAAAAATAAATCATGATATACATTGCTTCTCAAGTAGATTTATGATGTTTAAGGACCTTCCATATTTACTAGGAAATCAAACAAAAATAATGGTTAAGTTTACTGGTTAATGGTTTGCAGTGTGCATCTTTGCTAAGAAAGAAATAAAGAAAGAAAGAAAGAAAGAAAGAAAGAAAGAAAGAAAGAAAGAAAGAAAGAAAGAAAGAAAGAAAGAAAAGACTGTCAAGGCATATAGAGAAGGTGGAGAGTACTTGTTGGGGAATTGTAGCTTTGGTTTGCTTCTGCTTGTCACAGGGGGCTTTATGTTTGGAGAGGGTAATTAGCAGCAGAAGAAGGTCAGAGTCTGTAACACACCAGTGAGAGGGAGACAGAAAGAAAGCTAAGAGCTTGTTATCACAGGAGGGTTTAATAGGGATCTTTTAGAAGCTGATCAGATGTCTGAACATCACACGTTTGATAAAGCGAGTGCTTGTCTTATACAGCTGATGTGTCTTTGTCTCTGAATTTAAACTGACATAATGGCATTACTGACCTTCTACAGGACACATATCTGACCCAAGGGGGCATGTACCCTAACAGACCTGAGCCGTCTATCTGCACCCAAGGACTTTCACCAGACAGACAATTCACTAGAGAGCTTGTCAGTGCTGGTGCTGGGTAATTAGATAATGATTACACACTAAGACATAGACAGCAAAGCTCTCTTATACTGAGAGCATGCAAATGTAACACCTCTTAAAGCATTAGTTAACCCCAAAATAATCATTTTTTTTTGTTCAAGATGCTTTGGGTCAAGGTTTGACGTTAATGTCACAAATGTGTTGGCTAGCAATTAACAACTAAAAAAAGTAGCTGTGGGCCCTAGTTATAAGCTTGCAATATTTGTGACGAGGTACCCTAGTGGTCTGCTCCTGCTGTGTGTATCAAAGGGCCCCAGATCCTAGTGGTCAGCTTGAACTGTATGCACAGGCCTGGGGTCCTAGTGGTGAACTTGCTTGTGTGGAGACCATGAGCCCTAGTGGTCAGCTTGTGCTGAATACACAGAAGGATGGTCCATAGTGGTTACCCTGAAATATATGCAAAGAGGGTCACGGCTCCCCAAGTGTTTAGCCTGCACTGTATACTCTCTTTGTGCTGTGGAGATTAGGAGTCCTAATGGTCAGCTTGAACTACCTGTATATGCACAGAGCAGCTTTACAGAGATAAACAGGAAAATAACGATTCAATGATGCAAACAGGTTTCAATGCTGCTGTAAAGCAGCTCTAAAAAGAAAACAGTGACCTTGTTCAGCTTGAGGTCAATTCATCAAATATGAAATTAATTAAATTCAGATATAAAGCAGTTCTGTAGAAAAAGGTGATGTCATCATCATGCACAGTTCAGTTGTCATCCAATAAGAGTCAGTACAGCCAAATCAACAATCTTGCAAAATACCACGTGTCCGCAACTAAGCAAGCCAGCAATCCAGAGGTAAAAATGGCAAAGAACCCAAACTTCATCTGTGGGAGAAATAGAGAAAAAAACCTTGGGAGAAACCAGGCTCAGCTGGGGAGTGGTTATGATTCCAGACTGTATCCCAAGTGTAGCACAGGTGATTTAGCTACATAGTAGTGACAATAGATACAATATAACACACAATAGTGCTCATTTATGTTGATTTTTATTCAATTTCATAATTTATTTGATTACAAAACAAGAAGAAAACATACATTTTCTGAAAAGAAAGAAACGAAAAGAAATTGTTTTTGTATGTGTTTTAATTTATTTTTGAGATTTTCATCTGGTTACGTTATGTATGTGAAAATAGAGTACTGCCCCTTTAAGCCTGCTCTTTCTAGAACGTGCTCTCGGGCAGAGGGAGAATTGAATCCTCCATTTTGAGAAGAGCGTTAGAGCAGAGCTCCTGTAATGTGTCTGAACATTGTATTTTGAGACCAAATATTTGATAAAAGACATCACTAAACAAGGATTTGGTGAGTGTTAATGTTTTTTTTTTTTTTTTTTGTATGTTTATGGTTGAAGTGAGATAAATGCTGGTTTAATAACGATCGGTAAATGAGTTACATGGAATTGTGTGACGAAGTTCTAGAAAACATGTGTTTTAAGTGAAGTCTTGAGTTTATGATAAATTGTATGGTTTAATATGAGTTTTATCTAAACTTCCTTTATGTGGTTGTCATTTGTAATTTTATTTTGGTTGTTACTGTAACGTGATGATAATACAGCTTACCGCTGTCTTAAAATTATTTCCCTCTGAAATAAGAAGAAAGAAGTTTGAAGTAATTTTGTTTTTATTTTGACCTAAAATACAGGTCAGGTTTTTGTTCCTGTGGAAACAATTTCTGGATATTTCCTTTGATGGCGAGCCCCCATGGATCTGGACACTAGACTATCTGATTGAGTAGGCCTAAACCCCGTTTTGTGAACTCTTTCTTCAAATTTGAGGTGGGATCTTCACTCATATTTTTTCCTTAAATATTTCTCCTATCACCTGAGACAGTGATTCAAATTTTCCTGGATTAGGTTCAAAGAACTGGACTTTTGTTTTTTCCCTAAAAATCGTTTTCCTTCAATTTTTTCTTTTGAGGAAAAACAAAACTAACCCTGACTAAAAAAAAATGATAACTGTTCAGCTTGAATTTCATTGATTTTTTATTGATAACGTTTGATAACGTATATCAAAAGAAGTCCTGATTCATTTTATCTGTACATATCTTTAAACTACGATTATCTCAGGCTCCCTAGACGAACCTTGTGGTCCACAAAAATAGACTACCTATTGCAAACAGGTGTTGCAGGTGTTACACAAATCAGATTGTTGATTGGTATCATTCAGAATATTTCATCCAGTTCCTTTTGTTTGAAGATTGGGAATACAGTGGGGAGAACAAGTATTTGATACACTGCCGATTTAGCAGGTTTTGCTACTTACAAAGCATGTAGAAGTCTGTAATTTTCATCATAGGTACTCTTCAACTGTGAGTGACGGAATCTAAAACAAAAATCCAGAAAATCACATTGTATGATTTTTAAGTATTTAATTAGCATTTTATTGCATGACATAAGTATTTGATCAAAATACTTATGTCATGCAATAAATATTTGATACTTATGTCATGCAAATAAGTATTTGATACATCAGAAAAGCAGAACTTAATATTTGGTACAGAAACCTTTGTTTGCAATTACAGAGATCATACGTTTCCTGTAGTTCTTGACCAGGTTTGCACACACTGCAGCAGGGATTTTGGCCCACTCCTCCATACAGACCTTCTCCAGATCCTTCAGGTTTCGGGGCTGTCGCTGAGCAATACGGACTTTCAGCTCCCTCCAAAGATTTTCTATTGGGTTCAGGTCTGGAGACTGGCTAGGCCACTCCAGGACCTTGAGATGCTTCTTACGGAGCCACTCCTTAGTTGCCCTGGCTGTGTGTTTCGGGTCGTTGTTATGCTAGAAGACCCAGCCACGACCCATCTTCAATGCTCTTACTGAGGGAAGGAGGTTGTTGGCCAAGATCTCGTGATACATCCATCGTTGTTGGCCCCATCCATCCTCCCCTCAATACGGTGCAGTCGTCCTGTCCCCTTTGCAGAAAAGCATCCCCAAAGAATGATGTTTTATCCTCCATGCTTCACGGTTGGGATGGTGTTCTTGGAGTTGTACTCATCCTTCTTCTTCCTCCAAACACGGCGAGTGGAGTTTAGACCAAAAAGCTCTATTTTTGTCTTATCAGACCACATGACCTTCTCCCATTCCTCCTCCGGATCATCCAGATGGTCATTGGCAAACTTCAGATGGGCCTGGACTTGTGCTGGCTTAGGGCCAATCTCATTTCTCTGTCTTACCCCTTCCCCTTCCCCTTCCCCTACCCCTTTGTCTGCGTCTTCCCCTTTCTCTAAGAAATGAGACACCACTCGATTACCGTTTGCATCATCTTCCCTTTCCGCTAGCTGGTTGCTGCTACGTCAACAGAGGTGATACGCGTTGACATAAACAAACGAAGATGCCGTCGTCTCGGGTTGTGATATCGATTGCCTGGTCTCTCTTTATCTTTGCAAGCTTGTGTGCCATCAAAGACATTGTTTTATTGTATTTAACGGCGGCGACGCCATAGCTAAGCAAAACATTAGTAAACGGCAAATAGCACATAGCTGCTAGCTAGCGGTTAACTAGCGATTCAAAACAAAAACATTACAATTAAAACCACTTGAACATTTTATTAAAAGTATCATAAAACACGAGTGTCATTAAACTGCTGAAAATAGTTACATTTGTGCGACTCACTTCTGAGAAATTCCTACCCCTCTCTTTCAAGTGTGGTCCTCCGCAAACTTCGTTTCAAGGGCTATGTAGCCTTACGCCTTGGCCCTAGCCCTTAATCAAAATGAGAATTGGGACGCCACTTCCCCTCACATGAACGCGCAAAACCGAGGGGAAGGGGTAAGAGTAAGGGGTAAGACAGAGAAATGAGACGCAGCCTTAAAGGGGTCATATAATGGTACATGCACTTTTACAAGTTGATTGTACTGAAATGTGTGTTGGCAGTGCCTGTACACAACCATCATAAAATGACAAAAATCCATCCAGTGTTTTTTTTTAAATCATCTCATGTTTCCCCCTCTCCTGAATCAAGCTGATCGATTTTGTGACGTCACAAAATCGACGTCCCTCCCACAATGGTTGATTGACAGCAGCGTTTCAACATAGACCCGCCCTCGTGAGTGAGCTGTCAATCATAGCCCGCGCCAACCGGCGCGTTCATTGCTGATAGCTGGAGCACTGAGTATAATGGCGTCTAAGCGATTGTGGTGTTCTGTTCTTGGGTGTAATAAAGAACACAGCATCATTTTGATGTTCCTAAATCCGAACCGTTGAAGATGCTGTGGCTGAGTTTGTTTTCGAAGGGAATTCCCCGCGATCAACGTCAATGCTTTCATGTTTGCGCGAATCATTTCACACACCAGACTGCTTTACAAACGAGGATCAGTATAAAGCTGGTTTTGCTAAGAAGCTGCTCCTGAAAAAAGGATCAGTACTAACTATTCGTGTTCCTGCTGCACCTCCAGAAGAAGTGAGTGAGTGTAACGTTTTATTAACCTTTATATTAATCTTTATATTAATCTTTGCAAATCGCTTGCTGCACGCTTCACAATGAATGTGGCTATTTTTACACTCAGGGTACATTACAGCATGTTTTCTATGTATGACATTCTCAATATAATTCATAATCCCATGTTTATAATAAACAACGCATTATGGTTATTGTGTTAAATTGTGTTACAAACGGTGTACACACAGAACAGAGGGTGGGGTGAGCAAAGCTCATTATCATTTAAAGACACATGCACTCAAACGGCGTGCTGAAAACAGAGCTGTTTTTGACCAGGTAAAATTAGTGTTTTCTTACAATACTAATGACAATTTTTAATTAAAGTATTACAAACTTTTAATTTAGACCCTAAAGAATCATATTAGCTTGTACAAAAATGACATTATATGACCCCTTTAAGCAGGGGGACCTTGCGTGCGCTGCAGGATTTTAATCCATGATGGCGTAGTGTGTTAGTAATGGTTTTCTTTGAGACTGTGGTCCCAGTTCTCTTCAGGTCATTGACCAGGTCCTGCCGTGTAGTTCTGGGCTGATCCCTCACATTCCTCATGATCATTGATGCCCCACGAGGCGAGGTTTTCGCGTGCAGCCGTCATAGGCAGCCGTGCACGAGCGCAAAACCTCACAACACCCACCCCTGTCGGTGATTGGTTGGAACACTATTTATTTTGGTTTTGAGTGGTGGTGAAACCAACTGTTTTTGTGTGCAGATCTCAGAGCCTAGGCTGCCTACAGAGACGCATTTTTTTGACGGCATGCTTATGGGGTGGGCAGCTAGCGGATCGTTAGGAAAGATTAGATGAATGTGATCATTTATGTTTGGGCCTGAAATCGCTGATACAACCTTTAATATAAGACTGTCAATGATTTAATTTCATGTTGTTTTATATTTTATTTGTTCATTGTTTATTTTGTTGGATTTTAGTTGGACTTGGTCAGAACTGTTTCAAAAATAGTTATTTGCATGATGCCTGCTGCCTTTGGGCTCAGTGATATGTAAAATATAAATGACATGTAAAATAAAGGCATGTTATGTAATGGTGTTTTCTGGAAGGGACTAAAGAACAAAGAACTTTTATCAGCTGAAAGGTCAGAATACAAATGTTCTTATTAACCTGTTAACCGTTGCCAGTGCGCGGGCGCACTGAAGCGTTTTTTTTATATATATAGTTCAAAGTTACTATCAGATTTAATGTTATACCTTGACAAACTATACATCATTAAAAAGATATAAGACTCAAGTTTCAGTATTTGACCACTATTGTATTCGGAGAAACTTATAGCGACAGTTATTTCTTAATTTGTGTCAGGAGTTATGAAATGAAAAAATGAGTCGATACCTTTGATATAGGGCTGGGCGATAAAACGATAACGATAATTATCGCGATATAATTTTTCTCGATAAAACGATATCAAGAGGTCGATAAATGTTCAATAATGTTTATGCGCCAAAAGCGGAACGAAACTCATTTGAACCGCGCGCCACACGGACCATTTATCCGCTCGGCTCAAAGTCCAAACGGCAGCGCGAGCGCGAGCTCACTAAAGTTAGAGCAGATGCGTTTACTCTGATCGCTCTCGGTCACGAAATCCAGTGAGAAGCGCTTGAATTCAGCGAAGAACACAAATGTCTCAGTGATTTAAACCAGCTTAAAGGCAGATGAAACAGCGCTGACAAACTGTGCGCAACGATACAGTCTGAAGGCTTTTCCGTCTACAAATTCCCATAATTTACCACGGATTTACTGTTAGCCTAGTAATATTAACTGCACCATGAAATGTAGGATATACATATTGAATTGTATTAATGTAGACAATGTATTAAAGGACTAATGGAATATAATTACAGTATTTAATAATGTATTTAGACTACTGTTTTTCATACAAATACCATAGAAACCATAAAGTTACATTTTGCCATGATAGTGAGGTGCTACAGGCTATGCCTGGTTTCATCTGTGGTTGTCATGATCTAAATGCATGATACTGGATGACCAATGGTTAAGTTTAATAAAACTCAAACAGTCAGATTATTACATTTTACCCCCAAAAAAATTAGCACATGCAGAAACTAAGAAATTGTCCAATAAATATATTTATTCTGTTAAGGAAAAATGACAAATGTTTGAATGTTCCACCTCAGATTTGTGAAATGTTCACCTGTTTGGCAAGTGTTTGTCCTGATATGTTCTGACAATAAAGAGTAGTTTAAAACCACAATTAACGCTCTGGTTTCTACAACTTTCACTTAGGAGCAAAAATCTGCATTTAAACTTTAAAGAAATAAAGATTTGACTTTTATCGTGATAATTATCGATATCGACTGATATAAAAAAAAAATTATCATGATATTTTTTTTTGGCCATATCGCCCAGCCCTACTTTGATATGAATTATGCGCGTCAGCCGCTTTCATTCATAAAAAAACTCCTGTGCTGTCGTCATGACAGCGATACACAAAACAACGTCCTTCAGGGCTTTAGCTCAAAAATGTGCAGATTTGGAGAAATATTGATAGATTCTCATAGGTTTACATCAGATTCTATTGACAGGAATAATATTTATTGAATTTATATCTAAATGCGTCGATGTAATCCTTATGAGCGCTTTGTACTCTATATACTGTGTTTTCAATTCATACCAATAGCCTGAGGGCGCTATTATGCACAATAATAGTCCATATATGGAACATGAAGAAGAGCCATGATCATGTGACATTCCAGGACGTCTCTGATACACACAAAGCTACAGAGATTGCGTTGTTACATGCAGATTAAGATATTTTGAAGATAATAAACATGTTTGCAATGATATTTGTTACCTGTGTTTTTCAAGCCATGCCAGGTATTTCCATAATAATAGATTATATTTATAATGTAATGCTAATCTATATAGACTAATCATTGTGCAGAATACTATCAAATAGTATATTTTCTGTCTGATTTTTTTTTATCTGATGCCAGATTAGATCACAGAAGATTATTGAAAACATTTTATTTGCGTTATAAAGTAGGTTTGGAGCACAAACATGGTTTTAATCTCATAAATTGTCATGTATTGATGGTGTGCTAAGCTAACATGCTAGCTAGCTCTAGGTGCTTGAAAAACATTTAACTAAATACAGAGTTTTAGACTTATCATCTTCATATTTTAAATATAATGGTCAGACATGTGGCTTTAGCTGTAGTGCATTTCTAGATTGCTACAGTTCCAACTTCAATTTTATTTTCATGAAGATGTTTCATAAAAATAAATTTCTAATAACTTTACAAAACTTTGAAGCTATTTATAACTATTTTTTTTCATTATGACAATAATAAATTCTACATTTACAATAAACTGCCAGGTGTCAGCTTTCAAATGAGATCATACTTGTGCTTTTAGTACAAAGGGTTCATGAACTGTATCTGTTTCAGTTTGGGTATGTCATTTCTGGGGATTTTTCAAAAGTGGGGTTGCAGCTTAACAAGTTAAGTTAGATTATTATATAACAGTTTCAGGTTATGTTTTAGTGTTGGTAACATGTCCCACATTGTCCCACTCAAACTTATAATCGTCTCACATTTGGTTTGTTTGACGGTGGTCACCCTACCTGCAGTCGGTAGGGTTAAAATGCTATAGCAGCTCACTCGCTACTGAGAAACTAAACCATTTAGAATTGTGTAAGCAATCAGCAGGATAAATGTAAGCAATGTTTAACAGGGAGCCAATGCAGTGCTGACTGAACAGGGCTAAAATGGTCATACTTTAGCTGCTGGATTTTGGACCAGCTGGATTGATAGCTGTTTGTCTATTAAGCATGCAGGGCAACCACCCAGTAAAGCATTACTATATCTAGCAAGCATGCCCCACAAGTCCTGAAAAGTGAAGCCAAAGCATCTCGATCGCCCCCCAGGTGGTTGGTCCAGGATAGGTCATAAACCCTCCCCATGAAGTCTGAGACACGATGGAAAGTAAACAATCAAATTACACATAAAACATTCAATGAAGTTTTCTGTAATTTTAAGTAGTTTTTATCAAGCTGATGTAAGTTTAAGTTTTTGTTTTTTAAATAAGTTTGGTCTTAGTTAGTTATTTGATGCTATAAAAATGGGAATGTGACTTCATGATTGACAGCTTCTCTAAACGAAGTAGTCACTGAGGCACCAACAGACTTTTTGGGGGATTTTTGGGAGGAGATTGGAGCTTCAACTTGAATTTCTACATGTCCATAACTGTTTTTTTCACACTGACACAATAGTTGCTCTGCAGTGAACTTTGTTCTAACCGTTTCTGCGGGAGTGAGGGCGGGACCTTGATATCGCGGCACCACTTCACGCACACTACTGCGCAGACTCAAGTGGTTCATTACTCACTTGTGGTTCATTACTGCGCAGAATCAGGTCCCAAATCAGCGCAAGATGTCAGCGCTATATTAGGACTTTGGCAGCTTAACTTTTCACTAATGGAAGAGACTGAAGGGGTGTCGTCCATCTTTTTTTACAGTCTGTGATATCTAGACTTGAGGTCATGAAAGCATGAATTAACTTTTCAGCATCTGGGAGTTCTAGTGGCCAGCTCATGCTTAATGCGCAGAAGGGCCCATGCAGAGGCCCTAGTGGTCAGATTGAACTATATGCACAGAGGGCCATGGGGCTCCAAGAGGTCAGCTTGAACTGTTTGCACTGAAGGTCCTGGGGGGCTTAGTGGTGAACTTGCTTTATTTGTGCTGTGGAGATCGGAAGTCCTAGTGGTTAGCTTGTACTGAATGCGCATAGGGGCCCAGGTGCCCTTGTGGTTAGCTTGTGTTGATAGCTCCAAAGTGGTCGGTTTTAGTTAGAAAGCTTTGGAGGTCCCTGACAGTATAAGACCCCTGATGCACTTGCCCCAATATCCCTGTCCATATTTCTGACCTGGTTCTCATGTATTTCACAACTATATCCCATGAATCATATAGGCTAGATTTATAATATTTTTGGTGGCTCTTTTTTTTTTTTTTTTTTTTTGAGCTTGACAGTCTGTAGTCACTATCTTTTTTTTTTAATGTACAAAAAGGCATTCTAAATATTCTGCCCCAGATCTCCTTTGGTGTTCCAGTGCAGAAAGAACATCATACAGGTTTGGCACAACGTGAGTGAGTCCATTTTTTAACTGTTTCATTAAAAGTTCCTCTCCAAAAGTTTTCCAAAAAAATAAAACGAGATACATTGAAAATTCCAAGAACTGTATTTGCTTTAGGGTTATTGTACTGGTTACTCTGATCATGTGAGCTCTCCTGCCTAACATGAATTTTCCACCATTTCTGAAAATATTGATTCCTCCCTCTCTACAGAAGGAGAAATTAGCATTTTGTAACTATAAACTGGTGTGAGCTCTCTCACACAATCACACAGCGGTTTTCCCACACACTGAAGTTGAGAGATTGGCTCAGGGGAGAGTGGTGAAGCCATGAAGCAACACAGTGAATCGATAGGTCTTTCCATGGCAGGGTTTTGAAATCGATGTCCATGGGAAATTAAGCTGTAGTCTTTGAATAAATTGAAGACATTCAAGCAACAACTACCAGAAGCCACCCCCCCCCCCCCCCCAAAAAAAAAAGAGAAAAAAAAAGAAAACCACAAAACTAAACAGAAATCAGAGAGATCTGTGAATGATCTCCTGTAGAATATTTTAGAATCTGTGAATTCTCTGTGGTTTTCTCTGTGAATCATAAGTAGTTTAAGAACAAGGAAACAGGGATTCATGTAGCAATAGTACCCACTGACTCAGGTACCGTCCCTGTGTCAGAAACTGACTTAAAAAAAAAAAAGCTTCTCTGCAAATAGTCACTAGTGTAAAATGTGTAAAACCTAGTCCTGATATGGGGTGCGTTTCCTGTACAACAATGTAACACACTTATCCATCGTAATATCATGCGTCGCTGAAATAATTAATAAGCTAGTCATTACTGTTTCCCAAAACCATAGTAACATAGTTGCACCTTTTTCATTTAACAATATAGCACTTAATGACATCAATTACAGATGGTAGCGTGATAACGTCTGCTAATTAATCGATATAAGATTGTAATCAGCGTCAGATTCTTATTTACACAAACAACATAAAGCTTTTTTTTGTCAAAGTCACATTAACATGCAGTATGTTACACTTTATCCCCCGGGTTTCACAGACAAGGCTTAAGCCTAGTCTTAGACTAAAATGCATGTTTGAGCTGTTTTAACTGAAAACAACTTGCACTGACATCATAAAATATGTCAGTGCCATTGTTTTGTCTCAAGATGCACACCAGTAATGTTTTTTTTTTTTTTTTTCTAAGGCATGTTTAAGTTAATCGGCCAGAATTACCTTCTGTGTTTCATGTAAGGCTAATACATGTCCTATACAAAATCAGACCGATTATGGCCCATTTCATACTAAATAGCACACATACAACTTGTAGGGGATTTTTGCGTTATATATGAATACTGTAAAAAGGTTTGAGTTTTACATGACAAAACTATGCAAATGTGTATGGTATTAGTAGAAAATAACTGATTCATATATAAATCATTTGAAGTTCTTATATTGAATCATATGCTAGTCAAATTAAAGTCATATAGAATTTATACACATTTTGTGTCATTTGTTTGTTTCATACAGATTTCATGTTTTGATGACCAACATCTGATTCACTTATATGCAGTTGGCATATTTTTATTTGTACAGTGCAGAAGCCGGTTTGAGGATTACTGTCAGAATATCACTGACCTTTATGAAGACTGTTCATTTTCCTACAGGATTTGAAAGAGCGGTTGAAAAGCAATGACATTGTTAGACTGTGTATTTACATTAATTGTGAACTGTCTGGGCCTGTTGTTTGTGAAAAATCATAAAATATTATTGCAAATGAACAAAGTTGAGTTAAATATGTTTCTAGAACAGTGATTAAAATGTTGAAAATTGGCTGGAATATGTTTTTGTATATGTGACATGAACTCTGGTGATGCACTCTAAAAACTTTTAATATGATTTACTCAATTTTTTTGGTGAAACATTTTTACACTTAGAATATTGATTAAATTCTATACTCTGTATTAACTGAGTAAATGTAAGTAAAACAAATTAAATAGATCTGAGTAACTGTATTTGGTACATTAACAAATAAACTTGAGTAGAAATAAATTTTTTTTGGGGGGGGGGATATTTAAAAACAAATACGAGTAATATTAACTGTGTTTATATGCGAGTAATATTAACTTTTTTTATTTCCTCTAAACCTTTGTAAAAATATTCCATACAACCACCAGTATAACTACATGACATTGGCCTTTATTGTCGATGAGTAAGTTAGCCTACAGCAATACAGCATATTTTATACTATTTTAACACGTATACAATATTGCCTACATTTAAACTCATGTAAGTTAACAAACATTTTTGAAGTAAAAACATTTAGGCCTAAACATTCAAGTAATTCAAGTATAATCAACTGGTCTGTTATCCAATATCCACCGGATCAGTGCTGGTTCCCGTGCCGGAGATGGATTCGCCTCTGCGGTTGAACCTCTAACTTTAAAGTTTACACCGCCGTCCTGTGTCACTCACAGCCGAAAGATGCGGCGACGCGACTGACTCCATAACCTGCCAATAAACAAACAGTGCACAGTTCTGAGGACATTTTATCATCCAAATTAGTTATATTCATTATCTTTAGGAATATAGACGTTGTGTTTTTTGTGCAATGCGTTACAATCATGCGAAAAGACAGGTGCGAGTCGACACTCGTTTAACTCGTTTAAGGTGAGTAACATTGCATCTCTGTATGTTCTTTCGCATTAAATAAAATGATTTTACAGCACATTAAGCACATTAATGATTATACAGATAAAATAAAACATGCACACACCTGAATTTCACAGACGAAATGCACCAATTCTGCGACGCTGAGAAGAGAGGAGGAGAACTGTTCAGGACTGAAGAGAGTTCAAACAGCGCGCTCTCACTCAACCGTTGAGTTGTCACGAGGGTGGGGGAGGGGTGCATTGTTTTAATTGAGTAAACTTAAAGGGTAACTCAACCCCTGGTCAGAGCCTGACTCCACCCACTGGCAATATTTGAAAAATGCTGTAAAAGTGGGCAGAACCCAGCGGAGATAGAGGGGACGAACAGAGAGTGGGACTGAGCGGGGGACGTGCAACTGACGTGCAACTTCCCTAGTGAGCTCACGCGTTCTATTGAATCAATAGGAAATTTTATAATTTGACTGAAAAAACATTGCCTAACGAGACACAGTTTTAAATCTAAAGTCTCCCTGTACATTCTCACAACGCAAACATCCTAAGCATTTAAATGGGTATTTGTTTAAAGTCGGAAATTTTTCCTGCTTATTAAAGGCACAATATGTATTTTTTTTGCTTTAAAAATATAAAAAATCACTATATCTATGTTATATATTTTTTAAAGTTGTGTATTTACAGTATCCCGACAGTTCCAATTAACTTCTAAATCCAGAGAAATTAATATTTTAATTCGAAGACACGGACCGTGTCTTTATTTCCGTTATGTCGCAGTCAATGGCGTCATATCCGCGTTGTCCCTGGTTTCCGCCTATGGTGCCATGGTAACCAGAGCTATGAGCAGAGCCCTCTGATTAACCAAAGCGACAGACGCAGACATCTGTGGAGTTCGCAATGTCTATTTGCACGCTGTTGTTGTTTTGTTCAAACATTATGGACCATGGCAAGCAGACTTTGGATAAAAAAGGAGAACTAAAACGAGAATCAATATCAGCGCGGTGTTTTCGAGATGCATTGCAGAGAGCTCCCATAGACAGTATATAAACGAGAGCTCCACGTCCGAGACTTCGACCGCTTCTACATGTACTTTATTAAACAGGTAAGCACATTTACATAAAACTAATCAATGTTATATAACGTTAGTTCAACAATGATAAAATGTTAGAATATGATCTGTATGTTATTCTAATGTTGATCTAGCTTACTGCTAGTCTCATACAGACAAACTAACACATACTTTTCAACACATTCAAATGCAGTTTAGTGTGCTAGTGTAACGTTAGACCATGTGAAACATCGCTGTGTTACTTCACAAGTTTAATTTGTCTAATAAACTGACCTGTGAGTAGTAATTCTGCGTGTAGTTCTGTAGAATGAAATGTCCATATTCCTTTTATATCCGCGGGAGCTCTCGTCGCGTTTGGAGCTGATAGCTGTCTCTTAGCAATCCCGAACTGCTTCATATCACAGTCATGATAAAAGCATCGATGTATTCAGTCAACCATAAACATTATTAGATCGGCCGGCTTGACGTTGACGACAAGATCCATAATTCTTAGCATGTGTTGCGTCATCAAACTACGCCTTTGTTATTGTAAAGAGGTTAGCGACCCCTAGTGGAGAAAAAATCCCATACTGTACGTTTAAAAAACGGCAATTTCTTTGCAAAAGGAATAAAAAGCTGTTCGAGAACACTAGTCGGCCTTCACTGAAAAGCTATCTTCACAGGTAAGAAAAACAGTTTGATACTATTAATTAAATAGTGAAAGGTAAAGACCTATATTTTTGTGAATTGGTGAATATTCAGGTGAATATTGTTTCGTAGCCACGAATTAATAATACCTCAGCACGTTATACTAATTTGTTCCCTCGTTTTATTATATTGTAGCCACGTTGTAATTCGTTAAATCAAAATGAGGGAGGGAATTAGTTCATCGTTCAAGTCGTTGTAACAACGAATTATTTAGATCAGTGGACAGGGCGCATAAGAACAAGCAGAGAGCAAGAGCCCCGGTCGCGCGCGCACTCTCATCGCCTTCAAACAACACGAGCGCTGTATTGCTCTCTCTCTCTCTCTCGCGCATATCAACATCAATTGACACAATACAGTAAAAGGTCGGAAGACCGATTGTGTTTTATAGATTAGTAGTTTGTTTATATAAAGTGTTTGATTAGCAAGTACATGTTCAGGAAATGCATAATACAAATTGTATGGGTTAATGTAACGGTAAACGGACTCTGCACGAAGCTCTTTTGAAGCTGTCAAATGGTGTCGCTGTTGGACACTTGTGATTATTGCTGCTCTGAGGTTTCTTATAGGCTACTGTTTTATCGTTGTTTTTTTGAAGAAGCGGCAGCTCTTGCCTCGGAGAAAACACGGGCATAGCGACAATTTTGCATATAAATGACTACTTATAGGGCTTGAATTACAACCTGTGGGCAGTTTTCCTACATCCTTTTGTGAACGTTGTTTTACACTTGTATGCTGCACAGCGGGTCATCTTAAAAGTGCCGTCGGAGCTACCAATCTCTGTGTAACGTGCATTGGAGCCCTCTGCTGGTAGGGAATCGTAAGATGGCCGCTCGAACACTTCCGGTGGCTTCACTGCCTAGTGGCAGTTTAGAACGTCATGAGCTATCTCTCTATTGAAATGGGTCTCAGGCACTGATCTACATAATGACTGATGTAGATCAGTGCCTGAGACCCATTTCAATAGAGACAGAGCGTATTTAGGCCACGCCCACACCCAGGGGGAAAACAATCCAACCGTCTCCATTGACTTTGCATTGCGAGAGGCTGCCTCCTTGTCATTTCTTGCTTCTAACAAAAGACAGAAAATGAAAGGTGTACAGCAAACAAGCTAAAAAACCCATAAATAAGTTTTTATTAGCTCTCGACCCCAAAAAAACGAGTGTTTAGGACATAAAAGTGGATACAGGCAGTTGAGACAGAGCGTCACGTGTCTCATTACTCTGAGAACTAACGTACGCCCGCTGGAGGAGACCGTAATCGGCAACACAGGATAGTTTATCTTACAGAAATATAATATATGCAACTGACATTTGGATATTTGACTCACCAGTGACCAAATGTTTAACTTACTGCACACATAGTGTATTTTTAG
This sequence comes from Scardinius erythrophthalmus, assembly GCF_964197995.2. Taxonomy (NCBI): domain Eukaryota; kingdom Metazoa; phylum Chordata; class Actinopteri; order Cypriniformes; family Leuciscidae; genus Scardinius; species Scardinius erythrophthalmus. The sequence continues at coordinate 39,061,357 of NC_138228.1, forward strand.
TGCATTCTGAGTGTCAGGATCCCACAATTTACCCATTCGTTCCAGCCTGTATCCACTTTTATGTCCTCAAACGCTCGTTTTTTGGGGTCGACAGCTTATGAAAACTTATTTCTGGGTTTCTTAGCTTGTTTGCTGTACACCTTGTCACATAGCAGCTTTTAGGCATTATTCTGTCTTTTGTTAGAAGCAAGAAATTACAAGGAGGCAGCCTCTCGCAATGCAAAGTCAATGGAGACGGTTGGTTTGTTTTCCCCCTTGGTGGGCGTGGTCTTCAGATTATGACGTGTTGCGCTCTGTCTCTATAGCGTGCGCTCTCTGTAGGCGCAGATTAGTTGCCATTTGAGAACGACTGACATTTCTATCTTTTCATACAATTACATAAAGAGTAAACTTAATTTCTTATGCGTGTTAAATATTAATAATATTACGAGTGGAAGCAATATGCAGGTAAGATGTTTATTGTCAAATAAACAGAACACGGTCAGAAACACAAAACAACAAAGAACACAGAAGTGGGCGAGTGGCGCAGGGACTTCGATAGACAACCATGCGGGTGATGAAATCCAGTGATGATTAATCCAGTGTCCGGGAGAGTGACGAGTTGAATCGGCAGTGAGACACAGAGAACCTTCCAGGGAAACGAAGAACGCCACGGAACAGGACAGGAACCAACACAGGACATATCGCAACGATCTGACAACACAAGAAACCAGTCACTGAGAATATATACAAGTTGAAAGTGAAGACAGCTGGCGCTGATGATTAGCGGTAATCAGAGGACACACCCACACTATCACAAGACATAAAGAAGGCAGGGAATTCATAAACCGTGACAGAAACAGATTAGTTTAATTATCCATTCTCAAATATTGTGATGGAAATTTCACAAATATATTAGCTAAGTGTATTTTAAATAAATAAATAATTGGTTAGTCAAATACTAAAAATACTAACTGTATTTTAGTGAAAAACTTCAAACCTAGATATAACTGTAAATTTCAGACAAAATTAATTGGAGTTTTAGTCAATTATTCCGGTATGTTCAACTCAAACTATCAAGTAAATGATATTCAGAGATTTTATTAAGTTAATAAAGTTAATTATTACTGTGATATTTACTAAGCCATTTAATTATTTTTTAAAGTGATAAGCATAAGAATCACTTCGACATTTAGGAAAGTTTTATGTTTGTAGGTTAAGAATAGAACTGTTGTATACCATAGTAGTACTGTGATAAAGTTCAGAGAAATTGTCTCAAATGAAAATGAAATCTGGTGATGCAGGATTTAAAATGAAAACTATTGATATGTGAAATATGCAACTGTATCTTGTAGAATACACTCTAATAAATAATTTTGTAATTAAAATGTGTGCTTGTGTGTGTAGTTTAAATGCTGTGTTTCATCTAAGGCTGATTATACAGTATATAACCATGATTGACTACAGGCATAGAGCTCGACTTAGGACAAGATAAGAACAAGCATGAGTGAAGTACAGCCTTATACTGATTGGTAAACTGCACTGTTTTATACACGTCCATGCTGGACATATTAAATTAGCATTATTTTCCTATGTTTTTACATCAAGAAAATCTTTATGGCTTTAGTTGTATGTACAGTTGGACATGTATGACATATGATTAAAAATACATTAATATTATGCAATTTATATATGTGGTTTTTGCAGCATATATGTCCCTTATAATATCTGTTGGAATATTTCAGAATCACAGGTGTTTTTAGCAAACCTTTTCCATATGGGATACTCTGCCTAAAAACTGGTTTTGATTATCATCTCTATCAGTCACGCTCATGTGTTATTGCAGTTCAACATCATGAAAGTTCATTATCTGCATGCAAGTAAACAACAAGTAAAGAAATCACATGTGTATATTAGATTTGTATATTAAAGTGAGAGCAGTGTAATATACAGTACCTACTGCTAGGCTATGCTCTTAATATGAATCAAACAACAAAAGAAAAACAGACAATCACTGTATAGTGATTAAATAGAAGTTCAATAACTTCAGTAGCTTTAATAAGAACACATTTCTTGAATGCTGATGTTAAATGCTCTGGTGAGGAGATAAACCAGCCCGTTCTCATCCTAGGGCGTCATATATTGACGCTTTTGACATTTCGTCGACATCGAACGCACATGGCACCCTTTAGCGTCAATATGAGACGCAGATAGAAATGGGCCAGAAGGCGCCTCCTAGCGGTCTAACCCTAACCCTACACCAGACCTAAACCTACCCATAACTGAACAAAGCTCTGTGCGTCTCATATTGACGCTAAAGGGTGCCATGTGCGTTCGATGACAGCAAAATGTCAAAAGCATCAGTATATGATGCCCAAGGATGAGAATGCGTTGGATAAACGTGGCGGACTGTTTACAGCTCACTCAGGGCGGAGACTGTCAGCAGTTGTGGGCGGGGCCTGTGCAATGTGATGTCATATTGCATAGAAACTGCAAATGGATTATTCTGAGACACTGCTTATGATTTATGGGTATTAAAACAAAGGGAGGGGGTAGAGTTTTACCATTATAGTGTGGTTGTGTACACAACCAACACACATTTATTTTGAAACACCATGTAGAAATTAATTTTGGATAATAGGTCATCTTTACAAGATTATGGATTTACTGTGTAACTCCATGCTGTTCTGGAAATTTTCCACATTTCCTGCTAAAGAGTTTGAGGTATGGTTAGTTTAGGAGTAAAGAAAGGGTTTGGATTATGGGTTTAGACTTAGGGGTTATGGTTGGGTTACGGTTAGGGGTAAAGTTAACAATATAAATACAGATGTTAAGTAAATACAAGTAGCCTATTTTAAATGTAATTACAATCCATCAGTATATACATAAGTATATTGTATTCAAATTGTTTAGTACACAGTAGCTGTAAGGCTAGGAGCTTACACTGTTATTTTGAACCAATAATCGAAAAAAATAAGGTGAAGGATGACGTGCATATACACTGTAAACCCCAATGTTGTCCATACTAAAGATATCAAGTTATCAGAACTTGACATTACTTAAAATAAAAAGTTTTGGCATCAAAACTTAAACAGGTCTGCTTAACTTACTCATTTGGCAGCAAAAATCTTTCTAATTAATATCTTAAGTGTTGTAAACTCAACATTTCAATTCATTTAAATTATTAGCTATGTCTCTGTTTAAAATGATTGGTCGCGCTTGAAATTCTGCCTTGACAACCGTGCTGATTGGTCGATATAACGCAAGGCGGTAAAATATTTTTTTTTTGTCCTGCTGAATGTTTAACGGCTCTGGTGTGACGCAGAAGCAGTCCTCTCGAGGCACTTGCAGATTTCTGAAATAAAGCTAAATAGGTAAGTAACGTAGAGATTTAAACACATTTATACATTTATCGTAATTGCCTTACACGTTTTATTCTGTTTTTTCCCCGTTTTACTCCGGCAAGCGGTTCAAGCAGACAGGTAGTAAAGCAAGCGAGAACCGGGAAGAGAGTTGTTGTGAAAGACTCATTAGACTACACTCAGTGGTAAGTTAATTGTAAAATATACATACATTTTTCTTAGTTGCTTTTAAAATACTTTATTTTTAGATAATTTTCGAGTTGGAAACACGGTTGAGTTACTAACTTTCTGTAAGAACATTTAACTTTCCCGCTGAATTTCCTGTTATCCTCCCCCAGCGGCACTATCAGGCAGCCGGTCATGAATCAGGCGCGGAGGGGGAGAGAGTCGTAACGTTATAGCCTAGGCCCACGGAGTTAACGTTAGCTGGTAAGTTAATGTAACACACCTGTAAATTGTACTTATTGTCTGTAAAATGTTTTATTTTATACGGATGGACAAGGTATAAATGCATTTAAGTTAATTGCACACTGACAATGAAACGCGCCAATGGACTAACTTGTATGCACGGAGCATTCTTTAAAACTTCCGCAATAATATAACGTTACGCCAGCTGGAAATGTCACTTGCTGGTGTGTTGGTATCTTCAGTGTCCTGAGATAGATTAAACAGCATAAATATTGTAATAAAAGATAAGCTCATATGCATTTGAATTTGTAAATGTCAGTATCATTGTAAATGTTTATCTTTTTTGACACATTCTTTTTATAAAAGTGATTTAAAGGCTTAAATATGCGAGGTTTATCTTTTTCTTAAACATTCTTTGTGAAAAATTATTTAAAAGCTAATTTAATCTTTAATTTAATACTCATCAATCCTACCTTGTAACTGTTATTTTTGGATTCTATTAGATTTGTTGAAGGTTTGGCTGAATTTTGAATGTGCTTTGCTGAATATATTAACAGTTTAAATAAAAAAGCTGAATTGTGAGTTTGTGTAAGTAAAATTTTAAAGGTCAATACTGCTTAGAAGTGAAAAGAAAACAAGAAAAAACCCGAAAGGGCTAAAAATTATCAAAAAAAAAACAAAAAAAAAACGGAATTTGCAAATAAAATAAAATGGAATTTGAGAAAAAATAACACGGATTTCATAGGGCCCTACATATAACATCGTTTTTATTTTTATTGAAAGGCTTATGAATACTTGTTCACCGAAAAATGAAAATTCTGTCATCATATACTCACCCTAAAGTTGTTCCAAACCTGTATGAATTTCTTTCTTCTGCTGAACAGAAAGGAAGATATTTAGAATAATGTCAGTAATCAGACAGTTTTAGATACCATTGACTTCCATAGTATATTTTTTTCCTACTATGGAAGTCAATGGTATCTAAAACTGTCTGATTACTGTCTGAAAATGTACAAAATTTTATTTGCCACCCCGGACCCCCCTAGAGGTACCAAGCTCCACCCACAAAAATAATGTGGGAAACACATTAGGCTATATGATGATCTACAAAAAATACAAATTTAATTATCTCATTATTAAAATACATTATTAGGATTTTACCACCTCCGTCTCATTTTGAGCCAGGAAAACCTGACAGGAGCTATTTTGCTGAATATTCTCACGATTGCAAATGTTACATTGATTTTAGTTCAATAAACAATTAATGAATATTAAATTATTTCAATTACTTAGGTTAAATATTACATATAAGCATGTAATATAATGTGTATTTCCATCACAGGTTTGGTCTTAAATATTACATATACGCATGTATTATAATGTGTATTTCCATCAAAGGTTTGGTCTTAAATTTCATTCAAAGTGGCATTAAAAAGTCTTAAATTTAACTTGTTTATATCTGTAGACACCCTGTTAATGACAGAATTTTCATTTTTGGGTGAACTATCCCTTAAGGTTAAGTTGCACCTTTTGAAATGTACATGAGCTTACATGCATGTGAATTAATTTAAATTTAATGTTTATTCATCTTCACTAGATGTCCGATGATCGCAGCTCTAATCATGATGTGCCAGTGGGGATTGTACTAGTGGAAGATGGGATGACTCTTCAGCCCCTCAACTCTCTGCATTTGTCTCCCTTGTCCATTGGTATAGTAATTGGGGGACGCATCCTCCTTTCCATGGGGCAGAAAGACCTGCAGCCTAAAATACAATCTTTGGCTAACCATCTGTTTGGTTAAAATGGAGAAAACGTGATCAGCACATGCATTCAACAAAAAATAAAATATGATGCAGCGGCCAGTAAGACTTTTACCAGCAGAATGCAACAGCTTTTTCTAGGGGGCGATGTAATTTTCTCGATGACAGAACACTGAAATTTGTGTTAGAAATTAGCTTATTTTGTTGGTCATGTGTCTTTTTTAAAAATGCAACTGTTAAAAATGAGCTTATGATTTTTTTGTCTTTTAAAAATGTGACCTAAAAAATGGCTTTTGATGTTTGTGTTAAATGTGTTTAAAATTAGCTTATTTTGTTGATGTGTCTTTAAAAAAATGCAACTAAAAAATTTGCTTATGATTTTGTTTGTCTTTTAAAAATGTGAGCTTACTGTTGAAAAGCTTTCCATTTTAATGTTCATGTGTCTTAAAAATATGAGCATATTATTATGAGAAATGTTTCTGTTAAATTAATGTAAATGCTGTATATACCGAATAAAATGGTTGATGTGAAAAACAATACTTGTTTTAATGATTTATAAATTATTTAATACAAGGAAACAATATATAAACAGGAGAGTTTGAGTTAAGTCTTTGCCTTTTTAAGTTATATGTACTTAAACATTTAAGTTATCTGTAGTTAAACATTAAGTACAGATAACTTAAATGATTGAGTTACTTCAATGAAGCGACCATATTAGGCCAACTCAATTGAATTGAGTTGTCAATTTCCCCATTACTCAATTGAACTGAGGGAATCACTTTCCTCAAATCATTTGAGTAGTCTCAACTTATTAGGGTTTACAGTGTAATTCAGTTATTTATCTGAATCCAACATAATTAATCTGACTCCATTAAATGTTTTGTTATTATTTAACCTCTTATTCTTTAAAGGTAAACGTCTTTCTTGAAACTGATAGGAAAACATATGGGATTTAACTTTAATGCTTATGACGAAAGTAGCGATCACTTTAGCTATCAACATTACTAGTGTAAAAGGAAAGATTCTCAAAGCCTTTAAAGCAGGCAAAGTTATGTATTTAGTTACATGTTTAAATATACAGACAGTAGAATGGAACAACATACTGTATAGAAAAACTTAGCTGTAACAAATAATGTACTGCTGTGCAGAAGAGGCTGTAAAAGCCTTTATTGTAGTACAAGGTTACGCACCGGTGTGCAGGAGTGGCAGGGTTAAAGCCTTTCTCCTAAATCAACTGTTACATTTTCTTCTTATACCTTGAGCAAAGTATTGTTAAACGTGAGTGGGATAAAACACCAAAACCAGCTCACAGGAAATCAAAAGCTATATGGCAAATGGGTGATGATCATGAGGAAGAGAAGAACATTAACATATTCTCCTCTATGCATGTTTAAGCAACAGTACCTAGATTGTACATAGGATACTTAAATATCTCTTTTAAGTTCACCACCATTCAATTCAGTTTATAAGCTGTCAGATGAGACCAAACATGACATAGTTACATGTTAGAGCACACATAAACAGTATGTAGTTAAAAGCATATGTCCTGTGAAGCAAATGATACAGATGTGTCATTGAGGTGTAAACAACTCTGTCTCCCAGACAGAACTTTCCTATGCCAGGAGTGTCCCAACAGTCCTCAGTCAGCATATTGATAAATCCCTTGGACTAAATAAGCATTAGCATACTGTGATGAAGGCCATTGTGCCACATTTAATTCATATTATTGGATTTCTGAAGTATAGGGCAGTAAAGAGTTCTTCCCATTTTCACTCAGCCCTTCATAGTTAAGGCCACCTAATATAAAGCGTGACCCAGTATGTAACTGGCATACACTTTACTTACGATTACATGCAGTTCATTCACATGACATCTGAGGACCACTTCACTTTTTTGTTTCTTATGGTTTTGCTTTATTTGACGTTTGAATCATCTTGGGTTCCTTCTTATGTCATACTCCAGGGCACACTGCTAATTGTTGGCACGCTAAAATATATAAATTAAATGGAATGAACGATAGAATGTGTTGCATGTTAACTTGCTTATTGTGCTCATAAGTATGATATATTAAAGTCCGCATCATACTGACAAGAAACTATGCTTCTAACCACAGGTCGAGAGTTGTACTGTATGTAGCAAAACGTGGCGCGCTTTCGTAGTGACTACGACACCCCAGATTAACGGGGAAAAGCAACCCAAATAAAAAGGGAAACACAAGTACGTTCCACTTAGAAACGGCAAGAGGCGTGAGTTTCCGTATAAAAATAGTTGCTTTTATTAAAGTTAAAATGGTTGGCCAATAGTCATTTAAAGAGGTCATAGACTGGATTATTTTATTATTTTATAATGTTTCCTGGGGTGCCCTTATAATGTTAGTATGATTTTAACATCAGCAACTGTCATAATTTAGAAATAAAAGGCATTTTTCCAAGCTTGATTTTAGCCTCTGATTTGAACGCTCTGTTTTAAGGGGCGTGTCTGCTGTGAGACTTCTGTGTAAACGCCCACTGCTGTGATTGGCTGATATGTTTGCATATGAAATAGCTAGTATTACATGTGGAACTCTCTCTAAAACTTTTACTACGTTTTTACTATAACAGCTATCGAGATTAAGGAATCGTGAAACGTATTGATCATAATGATCTATTCCCATCACATGAAAGGTTGCAGTGATGAACATTGAGCAGATGACAGACAGTCTGTTGGTTGCATATGAAATTACACCTCTGGCTTTCACCAAATTACAATGCAAACACGATGTAAATACAGTAAAAGCTTTGTTGTGCTGTACATTATAACGGTGTCATGATTTTGTAATGATTGATTTCAACGAGTTTTGGCAAGTGTCCAGATAAACTCGCGCTGTTTGATTGACAGTTTAGGCAATTGGAAAGGGTGCGTTCTTTGATCGCTTTCTTTATACTGTATAATTTAATCACAGTTTAAATAAGATTATTTTCATCCTACTTAGAGAAACGATGTGAAGTTGATTGTTTAGTCACTGGCTTGATTCACTGATGCATAAACAGTATTGAACGATATTTTGAGATATAATCTGTCTGAACTTGAATAATTACATCTGAGATCACTGATCACAGATCAGGCATTAGAATAAACATGACTACTTACATGTTTGTGGTGTTGCTGGCAGATCCATATCGTAAAAGTCTGCTTGCAAAGCCTCCGCCGAAAATTTACCAAATAATCCACAGTGAAATACATCGAATATAAAAACAAATAATGCACTGCTGAGACATTCACATTGTTGGGAAAAATAACCCACTATCCTAGCATTAGGATCATTTGGAAGGTAATGGTATTATTGATCCTGTATCGATCTTTTCTCGTTCTTATGTCACTGTTCACTAATGCTCCAGGGGGGTCGGGGCCAAAGCTGAAGTGTGACGTCACAAGTCTCCACTTTTTAGATCCTGTCATTTGCTGGCCTTGGTTTCAATAAAAGCAGTTTTTGGAATAACAAGAAAGTTTTGAGTTTTGAAACTTACAGGGTATTTTTTATAGTATAACAAACTCATAACTGTCAAAGGATCAAGGAACATTTGAATTCTCATTCTATGACCCCGTTAAGACCAGTAATCGGCACCAGTGCCAATGATTGAAAGAAACAACAACAAAACTAATTAACAATAATAATTGCAGGGGGGCTGAGGCTTCCTATTTGAAGAACGGGCTGGTATGCCTACAAAGGCAAACAACCTTAAGTCGCTAGAGTTTTGACCACTATTTTAAAGTTACTGTATTCTGCCTTTGTATTGTCAGCAAAAAGTGAGAAGTCATGCCAAGGCAAAAGGCAGTAACTTCCACATTATCAAAATTTGGTTGCTGATCACCATTAACAAAATCATTATAGTAACACCTGTATAAAATCTAGTGATCATGGCATTTATTTTGTATGATTTACAATTATTTATAGCCATCTACTTATTGCTATCCTGTGCTTTGGTTGCATTCTGATGGCATTATTGATACATTTGACATGACAAAATACCTCCATAGATATATTAGTCCAGCGTCGGCTCGACCGTGTTTAGGGCGGTGCTGAAGGCACCGGCGAAGTTTTGGCTATCTGCCAGCTAGATGCATGAGTTACCCCTTTTCCACCAACAAGAACCGGGTGCTGGTTCAGAGCCAGAGCCAGAGCTGGTTCAGAGTTGGTTCGACTGACGAGCTTACTAAGAACCGGTTTGCCTTTCCACCGGCTAGAGAGCCACAACAGAGCCAGATCTTACGTCACTGTATACGTCTCATGTTGCCCAGCAACCGCTAGTGCGGTAGCGCCAAACACAAACACGGCAGGCTTGTTCGAGATGCATCGGCTTCTCGCAGATCGATCGCCGCATGACATCAAAGCACTGCGATAGCGATCTAAAAGCACAAGGAGTCGTATGCTCTCCAAACACTCCCGCAGCTCCGATCGGTCCTTGCCGCTCCGATGCATCTCGAACAAGCCATCAACAATAACGGACGTTGCAATACTATGGATGCTCATGGGTTTGCAAAAATACATCGGAATCCAACGCGTTCGTGCAGCTCGCCGTAACTTACATAGACGAATATTATAATCGAGCTGCTATTAGCTCGACTAGCTGCTATTTAAAAATGGCGGTCACAAGTTTCTATTCGTCTTGTTGGTCACGGTAACCCCGCCCCCAGCCCCTGACGCAAGCGGTTCTTTCTTGGCTCCGTTCAAGACCCTGCAATGATTTGGTGCTACTTAAGAACCAGTTTTACTGGTTCGGAGCTGGTGCTTTGGCGGTGGAAAAACAAAGAACCGATTTGAAACTAGGCTCTGGCTCCGAACCAGCACCAGCTCTGCCTTGGTGGAAAAGGGGTAAGTGTTTCAACCAGGTCCGGTACCCGAACTGGGTGAGGCGGGGCATTAGTTCTTTGTTGTATTCATCTGCTACGGCATGTGTAACATTTTTCTGTCAACTCTGTATAATACTTTGGATTCGATATTGCACGTTTGTCGGTGGAGCGGTTTCAGACCATACTAAATGTTCTGACCGCATTTGTGCAGGACAAAGCTCTGAGGACATCAGAAGTTAGAGGGACTGATGGCAGCTGTACAAAGTAAAGTACACAGGCTACACCGTAATTTTAATTTTAATGGACAGTAAATCAAAGGCAGATAACATACAGTCTGGTAGGTAGCATTATTTAATAGAACACCGGCACAGTAACTTCCTATTGACGCACGGCTAAACAAAGGCAGAGTACCGTAACTCAATTTGAGCGTTCCAAAACAAAGCCAAAGAGCGGTAACTGATGTTACGGTGTTCTGCCTTGGTTTCTCATGGGCTTTTGGAAGTTACTATTAAGACAACTCATTATTTTCTCGAAAAAACAACGGAATTGATACAAGATACTCATCCACATGATAAAGGAGGTCTCGAATGTGCCAAAAATATAAATAACTCATTTTCGACCAAGAACGAAGTTACGGTCTTTTGCCTTTGCACGGCAGAGCACCAGGTACACCATGCCAATCAGAATCACACCCACCCCGAATCACTGCAAATGACACAGCAATAATGACAACCCTTGGTGATGTAAAGCCTGTGCAGCAAACCAGCCCGCTTCAGGAAGTATTCAGCACTCCTACAAATAAAGGAACAAAAAGACACAGAAAATCAAGAAAAGTACAAAAACACAATATACTCAAACTAAACAATAGAAAGGATCAATTTTACAGAACCATACACATTAAAGACAAAACAATGACTTATAGTGTCACACAAGTATAAAGATTACACCAGACTCAGAGCTAACTACAGGTCATAGGTTAGCAAAAATGACTTTTTTATAGAGTAGCTTCTTTAGTGACTATAACGGCAACAGCTGGTGCTCCGACCTAGCTGTGTTACACTGTGGTCCCACACAGATGGGGGCCCTGAAGGCACAACACACCAAGACCAACAGCACTCCACACACATCCATGACGCACCCCAAGAGGCATAAAGAGCATGTTTATATACTGTTTATATATGGCCTACCTTTGTGCACATGGCCACAAATTGTTTCCTGCTTCTCCATCTCGCTCTAATTCATAGTGATATGGCCAGCTCACAAAATCACTGATCTTTCTCAATTAATACATACTGTACCAGGAAAAATAACTGTAAGCAATCATTAATCTGGTTGTTGTATACATTTTACACTTTAATCAATAATTAGTGTCAGTTCTGGCATTTCAAATCACTGCGTGCAAGAGACCGAAGTTTAGAGACATCATTCAACTCTATCTCTGATGTCTGTGTTTGGAGAAATCCAACTTGCCTACTTCAATGAATGACATCAGCGTGGGTGACGTCATAGCCTCTATCTGATGACCATAGTCCATTAATGCATTACCCATCATGCTCTTCTCCAGAGAGAAAGAAAAGCAATTGATTTCCAATAATTGGCCCTGTTTTTTACTTGTGTCATTCTAGATTTTAGACCTAGTCTATATAATGCAGTTAATGATGTTCTGATGAATGGACATGTTGGTTGTTATTCCTGTAATTCATAAGCGGTCAGTAAAATGTCCACAAATTACAGAGATCCCAGTTTACATTCATTGTTGGCGTCAAACAGAAAAGAATACAATGTGAATGCTGGAACTCAACACACACACACACACACACACACACACACACACACACACACACACACACAGACACACACTGATTATCTATGTTCCCTGGGGACTGTATTTGATTGAGCTGTGTGAAAGAGTGTTTTGCTGCTGGGTTATGGGCGGACTCCAACTTCCTGTTTGCCAGGAGATACATTCTGAATAATCAACCATAATGGAACATTCACTCCGCAAAGAGACAGACACACACACTTTGTCCTTTGCTCATAATACCCAACTGACCCCCATCAGTAAGATGACATTTAGTAGGACGGAATAGCATTACTTTAAGGTCAAGAGGGGACGTCCACCTGCACACACACTGCGCACTCGAAATGGTGAGAATATGGAATGTTCTGTATCGATTCCAGCTCGACCTCATCTCTGACATACTCATTAGCTCTCTGTTTGTCTCTCCATTCCTCCTCTGTTCAAATTATCCATATTTCCTGTTTCCGTCTATGACTCACTGGGGCTGACATTTCCAGCCTCACACACCTTTGCTCTCTACCAAACCCATGAGCTGCCCGTCTGGGCATTTTAGCCACAACAGGCAGGTTTAGGACATTGAACACATTAATCTACTTTTCCAAAAAGTATGCAACAAAAATATGTGGCCTTATAAAAAAGTTAACATCTTAAAGTTCGGTTCACGGATGGAATCCATTCGTTTCAAAGGGAATCAATGCAATGAAGAATTTGGCCTGATGGAATTTTTCCATTACAAGTTGGGTAAACATTGACACAAATTCGCAGCACCAACCAATAGGAAGCTTCTTGGGGAACTCTAAGTGGGCAGAGATTTGTAACTTGAAATGAATGTAATTGTAATGAATAAAAACAAAGATCCAGAAAAACAAAACAAAAGTATCCACAACAGATGAGGTACTCATTCAGGCAGTCTAGACTTCCGTCGTCATTATTCCCACATTTCTTGATATTTTGTTACATCCGTTCTCGCTTTTTTTCACATGTGAATTTTTGCCAAGCAATAATAAATGTGACACACCTTAAGTTCCCTATCAGTCACTCTCTGCGTGCGTCGTGACCAACGAATAGGAATCTTGCTAGAGAGTGTCTGGGCATTGAACACGCTGAGGCAGCATTCGTGGATGAGTCATGTACCCATTGTGGGAGGATGACCATCTCGGAGCTACGGTCGAGACTCTCGTTCCTGCAAATGGGCGGAGTCACTGCGCCTCTGGCATGATCTAACCCTCCACAGAGGTTTACTTTAGAAAGTAGTGCAGGTGACCTGAGGATTACAGTGAGCGCTTCCTTCAGGGAAGCAACCCCCTAGGAAACCTCATCCCTCCCACGCTCCGCAGCCAGTAGAGCCGCCAACGGAACCTGCTGGACCATCCATGAGGTGTGTATCAGTTGTATCCTTCGGCACTCCCCACGATGACCAGATGTCGAACGCTGCATCGGAGGGTGGGTCAGACTTCTCTAGGGATGATGATTTGACTGCGCTGCCCCCTTTAGGAGTGCCAGAGTTCCCAGAATTGGACCCGGAGATGATGGCCATGCTTTCCCGGGCCGCCAACAGGATCGGGCTCATGTGGAACCCTCCACCGTTGCCTGAGCCCTCGAGGCCGGATTAGGGATGGGACGATTACCAGTTTCACTATAAACCACGATAAAATGTACTGACGGTTAGGAATATCATTTAAAATTTAATTATCATTAAAACCGTGTTTGATTATCGCGATTTTAATAACTCACTATTAATCCTGTTCAGCCAGCAAAAATGTCTGATGCAGGCGTGCAGTGCGCAATGTTGGGGATTTTTTTATTCAAGAAGGAATGGCGGAAGGCAGGGACCGTGCTCGGGAGATTTTTCAGCCTTTTAAGAGAACCAATTCTGAGGTGTGGTCATATTTTGGCTTTAACAAAAGTCCTGAGGGAAACTTAATCGAGGATGGTCACTCTGTCTGCAGAACATGCACAAGAAAAAGTCGCTGCAATAGAAACACTTCAAATCTGCCGAGTCGTCTTGTGTGACCATCACCCACTGTTGTATAGCGAACGCAAGGCAAGTTAACTTTGACCTCAATACCAAAACTACGTCTGGGAAATAATTGTTCATAAAATGTTGTTTTAAGTTGAACTATTTTATATCACTCACTTGAAATAAACGTGAAGCTTCCACAAAGAAAAGTTTGCAGCAAGTGGCTTTGAGCCAAGACTATTAAGTGACATTTAATGGATAATCATTATACACTTATTACACCGATTTTTTTTTTTTTTTTTACCACATAATTACGGGGACATTGAATTGAGATTAATGTTTTAAATCTTACCTGTTTATAAATCCATTATGTACAGCGTACAAAACCATCGTCCAGACAAGATGATCACAATAATATTATCAAACTCTGTGAACAATAAATCAACTCTGATTTCATTTTCAATTCAATTAAAAACAGAGACGCAAGATGTATTTGAATGAAACAAGAGAGCACGTCCGTTGTGATGCATGGTGTTATAATGCGTTGCTATTGACGACTGTCATTATGAGGAAGGAAATGCCACAGAATAGAATCTTGCTTTAAAAAGTGCATAGAGCTGCTTGTTTTATTTGTTGTTTGTTGATTTTCAAATATAAAATTTGTTGAAATGTCTTCAGTGTGAGCATCAACTCTTTTTGAACACTTTCATCTCGTTTTAACAAAACCATGATAATATTGGTAATCACATAATTTTGGCCACTACAATCGTGATATAAAATTTTCATACCGTCCCATCCCTAGGCTGGATGATTGGTTTCTTGGGGTGGCCCGTGCTGGTTCGCAGCAACCCACCCCAGTTCCTTTCTTCCCAGAGGTACATGAGGGTCATGGATGGCACCTTTCAGTTCCAGAAACCGTCCCAGTGGCTCCTCCTACCTTACCACCCTTGATGGCGGGCCGGCTAAGGGTTACGTGCGCATCCCTCCGGTGGAGCGGGCAGTTGCTATGCAACTGTGCCCTAACTCTACCTGATGTGGATATGTCTCCCTTCCCGGGCCTGTAAGCACTCATCGGACTTAACCGGCAAGGCTTACAAGGCCTGTGGGGAAGCCACCTCTGCCATACACGCCATGGCGTTGTTGCAGGTCCATCAGGCCAAAGCACTGAAGGACCAGCAAGAGGGTGGTCATGATCCCCAAGTTCTCCAAGAACTTTGTGCCGCAACGGATCTCACGCTTCGTGCAACAAAAGTGACCGCACGGTCGGTGGGTTGTGCGATGTCCACTATGGTGGTCCAGGAACACCATCTCTGGCTGTGTCTGGCTGACATGAGGGACACCGACAAAGTCAGGTTCCTTAACTATATAATAGGAAGCAACTGTAAGCATCATACATATATAATTCCATGCATAAAGTGCACTGAAGACTCATCTCACAATTTATTCCATTAGAGTTTAATGTTAGCATAATGCTATTGTCACAATGCTACAAAACACACACACACACACACACACACACACACACACACACACACACATGCTAAAATGTTTGATTTTATTTATATCCTTTTTAACAATACTTTTAGGATTGAATCAAATATTCCTCCGTCAACCATGTTGAATATTTTCAGTTAGTTGCAGTGTGGGACTACCTTTTCTGTAATGGATAGATAAGCTGTTGCCTTAGAATTTAACCACAACAGGATATTTTAGAAATATATTTTGGAACAGAACAAAGTATTTGTGTGCTCCAAGTGTTTACTTTAATTGGATTATTGTGTGGTTAGTCTAGCAACATAAGTAACAGTGTTTTGGAATCAACTGTGATTGTTTGTCGAATCACTGTGAGGAGCATGGTGTTGGTAAGTGAGGCCTAATGGAGTTACTGGCTAGTGTTTCAAATCAGTCACTAATGAGGTTCCATTTTCGTAAGCATGGCGCCTAAGAAGGTAGCTGCCTATGTGGACCGAAGACATTGAGGCAGCTCACTAGAGTTTGGGAAGAGAGCACTTGTCTTTGTCTGACTTTCTTTGTCTCGGTCTCTGAGCATGATTGATTTGATTTGGTGAGCTGCTAATGCAATTATCTAATTGTGTTTGATAACAGTCTGGAATTTATGTCTCTAGAGTATATGAAAATCTATGAAATTGGTTTGTTTGTGTGTGCAAATGTTCCCTAAGAGGTTTGGCATTCTCTTTTTGTTGTCCTAATTTACAAGAATCATTGGCCTCAATTGCTGTGTGTGGTAGAAAATGCCATGCGTACTCACATTTACACGCATACATGCATTTTATACTCACCCCCCATGAGCTTGATTTTTAAATATTTAGATGACTTTTAAAAACAGTTACATTCTGACCTGTATGAAATATCTCATAAGTTAATGGTGAATGTTCTGTACTGGAAAAGGTCAGTGTAATATATTAGTAGAGACAGGTTTTTTTTTTTTTTTTTTTTTTTTTTTTTTTTTTTTACAGCTTCTTGAGAACAATGAATCTAAGCGTTCACACATAGTAAAATATATAATGAACTCTGTCACACGTCACGGTTGCAAGAAAAAGGAATATGTTTGGTGAATGCAAATAAGAAAATCTAACTCATGTTATACATTTAAATGAGGCACTTGACTGAAAAAAAAAAAACAAAAACAAGAAAAGTCCCCATGTTGGTGGTCACCAGAGAAAACAACAGGACATAATAAAGCATCATCACACATACTCAATGCTGAACATGTATTTGGATTCACAAAGCTGATTCGAGGAGTCTGACTAGACTGCCAACAGCAGGGGCTGAACCCAAGTTTTAGCTGGAGAAACACTGTGTGTAGTGAAGTCCTAGTTTGGCTATCACCAGACCAAGCTCAATCTTTTAAGATTGAACATTGGTCTGGAGAGTCTGCTATGTATTTTCTACTGCACAAGAGGTGTGATCAACGGGCATAGTTCAAATGACTCTGTATGCAGTTGGATCCAGGTGACGTACTTTGAAGAGCAACGCGAAAACTCCAGGCAAGAAATGTGTAACCAAACATGTTGATCAGCGGTTTGCAGAAGCAGCATTGGAATCGAGTGATTTTTGCAGGTTATGCAAAAAAAAAAAAAAAAGAAGTAAGTTAGTGGTATTTACACCCACTCGAGTGATTTGTTTGCTAAAAAGAAGCCATTGAGCATCGTCGAAAGGTTAAAAGGAATTGGACAGAGCCATAACGGCTCTGGAATTAGATTGGATTAAACCCGCCAAAAGCGCCCCAAGTGGATAAGCCAGTTTGTGATTGGTTCCCGCAAATTTGTAAAGGAAGCAGCAGAGATAAATGTACAGGTTTCCAGCCTGAGCTGCAGGGCGAAACCAAATCGCTGACAGATCAGGCTGGGTTTACCCTGTCTAGCGAAGTCCCACTACAATCAAGATTTGAGCTGGTTGAGGCAGATGAATATGACAACATAATACTAACATAATACAAGAAATATATTTGACAGTATTAATAATCACCATGAAGGTACTGAAAACACAGTAGTACACTGGATAGTATGTTGCTGTAAGCAATTGTATAAACAAACACTCCTGCTGTATCGGAACATAACGCTAGTGTGACTGGTGATGACTCAGCAGATTAGTTCGGCAAATTACACGTTTGTGGAGCCTGGGCTGTCTACAGAGACGATCTAGCCTGCCGAGGATTGTTCTTGTTGCCTAGCAACTGTGACCGCTGCCGTTGATGAGTGACAGTAACGTACGTACTGAACTTTTTTGAAAGTTATATTAAACTTTCTGAAAACAAAACAGGGTTCACAAACTGTCTAAATATGTTCACCATGGTCCATTTCTATATATAATAAAGTATATGAACTAATCACATCTCACACTTTTTTTTTATTATTATTATTATTATTATTATTATTATTTTTGCATTTGTATCATTAGGTATTAGAGTAAATTGAAACCCAATACTTAAGATTAAAAGTGTAATCCGGCAATTTCTCTCTCTCAAAAAAAATCCTGTCGTCAATGAATTCTGGGGTAGACAAGGCCGCGAAAGTTCCATCTGTTGTTTCCTTCATTTCACAGGAAATAAAGGATGCATGTGGAGACCGCATTTGAAGGGGCTTTCGAATTGGGACAGCATTCGTCGCGCAACGGTGATGCAATCAGTCTTCGAATGCGCCCTTTGAAGGATGCAGCCTCTGAATTGGGACACAGCAAAGGATTGACAGTCATCTTATACTGGTGTGTTGCTAATATTAGAACATGCAGGATAAAAAAACTAAACTAAACTTTAGTTCCTAGGACAGGCTTTGTGGCACTGTGACCTGGCTCCTGATAACGGTGAAAATAACTTGTCATACAGCAACTAGCTATAAGAAAAAAACTCTTTCTGCCATCTCATTCTCTGTGAACTTTTTTCTGAAACACGTCAAAAATCAATTGAAACTCAGCGAATACTTGCCGCACAGACATGAGTGTAATGAGTAGTGACGTTACGTTCTGTGCCGAGGCTTCGGAGCATGTGTCGAGAAATCTCGGATGCTTTCAGTGAAGCGCGTATCGAGGCTTGTATCGCTTTAGACCAATGACGTCATTGATGACAAGCAAGCCTCGCTTCTACCTATAAACCTATGGTTTAAAGTCTGCGTGAACCGGAAGTTGCAAACGACTTTTCTCCAGTGTTGTGACTTATTTCCCAGTGAAACGGAATATTGAACCGAGGGCAGGGTTTTACTTTAGCGCTCCTCCTCTCCATCTCTGCTCATAGCAGACTAACGGTTTGAGGGGAGTGGTTAAGCGTTTCCCAACCCAAGCCGTCAAACCTATCATCAGAGAAGGAACGCCATTCCAGACCGGAAGTAACTTTTCAGACTTTGATTAACCCTCTGGGGACCAGAAACGCGCCCGCGCGTTTTGCTCGTTTTTTTTTTTTTTGCAATGAAAATAAACACTAAATGCTCTGTTAATTTTGATCTTTCATTTTCGTGTAATACATCAATCGATCCTGTTCAGTTTCTATTTTTTTTCTGTATACTCATAATAAAAATAAAGTGTTTTGCTTTTTGACAAATAAAGAAAAATTAACATGATGCGATTTCTGCCTTCTCTCTGTCAGTAAACTCCCATTTGAAACGCGTTCGAAAATGATCTATAACTCCACGAAAATTCAGTCAAACAGGCAAACAGACCCACGGGCATAAAGCTTGAGATTGCATCTTTTAAATTAAGTCATTTATATAAAAAACAAATATTCTCAGCTTCTGTAACCTGTATAAAAAGAGAGCGACTCCAGTCGAGCTCATTACGAGCTAATTCACAGTAATGTGACCACTCCCCAGAGAGCGCGTGCTATTCAAACGCAAATTCTGAGAACCATTTCACACCTGTGAAACGCCCACATCAGCTGTAAACAAAGCGCGTCGCAATCGAGTGAGGCATAATTTAGCTTTCCTTATGGAGAAAAGATGTTGCTGATATGAGGAGCAATATATCCTGATATGAGGAGCAGATTCCGCTGAGGAAAGAGGTAGGCTGTTTTCTTTTCTCACGTGTGGAATAACGTTATGGAATAACGTTAGTGTAGGCCTATGTAAACCGCAAAAAGATGAAGCGCATTTCTACAATATGACTCGCCTTTCTGTGAGATGAATGAAGGGGACATATTTGTAAAGACTGTTTAGCCTAAATATGAATCGCGCGTCTGTGTGTGAAAGAATAAACTGCTTTGCTATAGCCTACTGAGATGAGTAAAAATCGACTGGAATATGTTGAAATAAAATGAAATAAAATGTATTTGTATAAGCAACGTATTAAACTGCAAATTAGCATGTATATGCCCTAATATTTCATAAAAACAACGTTACAGTCAGTCACTTGTTGACTAGATTTGGGTACAGTTTTTAGGCTACTGTAGAATATACTGCCACATCAAATAAGCTTTTGTTTAGCAATTGTCTATATTCAAACTAATGAATACATATGATAAAATGTAGGCCTATAATCTTTTTTCTTTTTCTTTTTTACAAAGAAAGAGTACACTTGAAATATTGTTGAAATTTTAATTATTCTTGTAATTGTAACATTTTTAATAAAATAGCAAAACATATTTACAAGAGAGATGTAAGCGAAATCTTAAATGGTCAATATAAGTCTACTTCTAAATACATATTTTGTCCTTGTATTGTGGCTCAGTCAGTGTCACACCTGAATGAATGGCTAATTATGCAGAGTCATTATGCAGAGTGGGTGGGACATTGAAATCTAATGTGTAAACTACTCCTCCCCCTCGCATATTGGCTTTCCAAGCAAAACCTGTTTTACACCATTTAAATCAATGTATTTTTTTTGTGAACGATAAAGCAAGACTATTTTAACATAATTTTGAAGCTAGAACTCAAAGGGACAACATCCATTGGTCAAAAGTCTTGTGGACACATATTTAATATGTGTTTTGTGGTCTTAATTCAGCAACTTTCATTTTAATTTTTTCCAATAACCACGCATAAACATTATTCTCTTAAAAATACAAACATCTACATACACGCTGCTCGCATATTATGGTAGCCCTGTTTGTGCTATATAGAGTGAATTTACACCTTTGCCATTAACGTCTTTATAAATAACTGAAAAAAGCACAAATGTCAAGGCATGTCAGAACATCTCAAGGACCCCAAAAACAGCCTGGTCCCCAGAGGGTTAAAGATTACGACGGCAAACAATTTTTTTCTGTGTATTAACTTGCACAGATTAATTTTTAACCACAATGCTAGTAATATGCGCTAACAGTAAATAGGGTCAATTTTGATTTCAGTTGGACTTTAAAACCCAGCCACTTTCCAGTTTTAGAATAATAATATTACCCCTCCTGCCTATCATGACCAAATAATTGATTTACACACATTTAATAGCCCCATTCATTTTAAGCCAATACGTTTATTACGCAGTTGTTATACAATCATTATATACCACCAGCAAGTACACATTATATTCAGATATATAGATTAGTCTATGTGGAAATTTAATCATCTTGTCATCTGTAATGTATCTGCTTGTTTTACACTCTTTGACCACCAGGTGGTATTGTGAGCAAATTAAGCCTTGAGAAATGAACCCTTTTGTGAACCACTTGGCCGAAAAGCTTCAATGCTTCATGAGGCTTCATCTCGCCACCACTAGTAATGAGTCCACTACAGGCAAGTTGATAGACCCCAAATGCTGCTTTATTTCCCAAACATGAGCAAAACAAAGACTTGGCTTAGCTAATATGACTCGAGAAACATACTTCCCATACAGCAGATACACGGACAAAGAAAGAGCTAAAGGAACAATGACTATTAATTCACAAAAAAATTACACAAAGACGAATGAGTAACAAAAAAACACCTGAACATGATCAAGACAATGAACCAATGACAAAACAGAACTGAAAAACACATGACCTGAAACAACCAATCAGAACATAACACATTCACAAGGGGAGCACATGGCAGGATACCATGCGAAGCAAGGGAAGCACATGACAAACAGGAAGCAAAATAAAAGACATGAAAACATAAACCAAAACCCAAACCAAAGTGACAATGAGAGATATGTCTTTAAAAAGCTTGAAGTGTCTACTTTTAAATGAAGTAAGTCATATCAAAAACAAATATCAGATTATGTAATTCATATGAAACCAGGGGGAGGTCTTTACCATCTGAGCTCATTACCTGTAATTTGACCACACACACCCACAGGCAGCACAGGATATTCATACAGTAATCATCCATGTGAGGCATGAGAACCTGTACATGCCCCCTTCACCTCGATAAACAAAGCCTCATGCTTCAGCAGATTCCTCTGCGTTTTATCAAGCTTGGAAGAATACACGCTGTGAGGAATAAGCCTTCAATTTACCTATGTGATTGATCCAGTGGAAGATGTCATTTCTGCCAGTAAGTCGTATTCTCGCTTACATTAGCTAACGTGTTATTGTTACATAAACTTTTGCACATTTTACTAATTTACTATTGCCAGACTAAAATGTTTGAGTCGATAGAAACATGTTGAAAAATGAAATGTATAGGAAGGTAGGCAACCTTTCAATGCAAATCGAAATGTTATACGACACTAGTATGTTTTTATGCTCTATTAAAAAGTAGTACGATATAAAAGTAACATCATTGTTTACAGACTGTAACATGATGAATATTAGAATGTTTAGACCAGTTTTTACAGTGCAATACCATGTTCTTGAATATCTGCTCAAACATAGATGTTTATAATATGCTAAACAATAATGTTTCATTGTGAGGAGCGGCAGTGTAATCAGAGCGGCTCGATCGGTTCAGTAAATGCTGCTCTATCTCTGCAAGCACTGTGAGATTGAGTCACTTATGATGTGCATTTGAAAAGCAAACCGCACCAAACAGTACATGTTTTTACTCCAAACTCACTTCATAACGTCATTTGAGTGTTTGAAATAACCTCCATTTGGGATCTGAAGTGGCTTCTTATCACAGAATGAGGCATTTCCTCAGTTGCTGTCTTGGTAACTGGTTGCATTGTGCACGTGTTTCTTGTTCAGTTCGTTATTGGTATATTACTGTGTATATAGCCTACACTCACCTAAAGGATTATTAGGAACACCATACTAATACTGTGTTTGACCCCCTTTCGCCTTCAGAACTGCCTTAATTCTACGTGGATTGTGAAATACTCAGACCGGCCCGTCTGGCACCAACAACCATGCCACGCTCAAAATTGCTTAAATCACCTTTCTTTCCCATTCTGACATTCAGTTTGGAGTTCAGGAGATTGTCTTGACCAGGACCACACCCCTAAATGCATTGAAGCAACTGCCATGTGATTGGTTGATTAGATAATTGCATTGAGAAATTGAACAGGTGTTCCATTTAGGTGAGTGTATATGCCTTCATTTTGTGTTGTATTTACATAGGGTCAGGCTGTTTCTTTTTTTTTTTTTTAGTGAATAAAAGTTAATAAATGTTAGTTAAAAGCAATCCTCCTCCTCTCATCACACAATTATTCATTATATTTATATAATGATCCAGCAAAATCACTCTGCTAACAAAGTTCTGTGAACCATTCTCAGGAACTGCAACTTACACCCCAAATGCAGCTTACACCAGGTTTCTGGTGACTGCGATAACAGACATATATGGCAAAAACAGATATACTAACATCATTCTCTCAAGTAGAAGTAGATATACTCATGTTTAAAGAGACTCTGGTAAACGTTGAAGTACGGACTACACTTTTACTCAAGTTAAAGTGAAGAAGTATAGGCTCTGACATGTTCTTAAAGGAACACTCCGACTTTTTGGGACTTTAGCTTATTCACAGTATCCTCCAGAGTTAGATAAGTCCATATAAAACTTTTTCATTTCTGTGCGTTCTGTAAGTGTTATTTGATGCACCCACCGCTAGCCTAGCTTACCACAAAGACTGGATGTAAATGGATAAGGTAAGTTTTCCTTTAAGTAAAAAATAGCCATTACTACTACCTGTTTTAGAGTCGCGCTGTTAACTGGACCACACATCATATTAATACATTAATACAAAAAAACTTCCATTTTTAATTTTGTTAGCTAATGAATGTAGCCAGGCTGAACAACCACCTTGTAGAACAGGGCCGGACTGGGACAAAATTTCAGGCCGGGAAATCTCAGACTCGTCGAGGCCATCCCACACCCACGACAAAAAAAAGGCTATTCTGAAACCACGGACAGCACAATTTTTTTGTATGGCCATCACATAAAAAAAGTTGAAATCCTTAGGCTGGGGCCATGCAAAATAATTAAAGTTCTCTCTTGAACTGCACCTTCACTTACATTATCCTGTCCAGTCTCTTCATTATCCCTGATATCTTTCTGTCTCTCACTCATGTGTGTTAATTTTCCAGATTCAACAAAACCCTAATTTTACAACAAATTCCATAAACTATGTAATAACCATGATTTTTGGTTTATGTGTAGTAAAAGCATTGTTAATTTTCATAAGGGTTGTCTGCCCTAGCTCCCTCTAAACCTATTATAAAACCATGTGAACATTTGTCTGCTAAATTATTACTGTAACTTAACCACAATAGATAATAATAATAAATATAGCTGCAAGCAGCGATACGGGGCCAAGCCCCTGAAGCTTCAACAGCAGTGCAGAGCAGGAAAAGCAATAACAGGAGAAATTGAACATGCATGAAAAAACAGCTGTTCAGAAGTACAGGTGAAAATGACCTCAAAATGAACAGAAGTTCAGATAAGAATGAACACAGAATGAACAAAAACATATTTTTTTCTAATCCAAGAGAAAGAAAGATTAGTACAATGCTTGAATAATAAAGGAATCGAAATGACAAAATATCCCACAAAATTTTTGGGCCATGCGGGACTCAAACCCACTATCTCTGGATCAGATGCCTGTCATTTACCTCGTTGCGCCACGGGAAGACGTGCATTCACCAAGATGTCGATGTTCCATAATTCAAGTGAGAATCAACTCAAAATGAATAATTTTTATATGCGCCACATGTCTTATTTATTGAGTTCCTTCTCAGATAAACACCATGTCTGTAACTGAAGCACCTTTGCACCACTTCTGGCACTTCTAAAGTACCTATTGCGGTCTGGGCATGTGCCACACAGAATTTGAACCCACTACCTGAATGGTTCAGGGCACGTGGATTAGCAGCTTGCGCCACTTTGTTGACGCTGACTTACCAAACTGCTGAGGAGAGGCTTCAGTGTAAGAATTAGCACATCAAATTAGCATGCTCAGCTATCTTAATGCTAATGTAGCTTATGGTTAACCTGATAGCTGAAGAGCCACAATGTATTCATAAAGTGTAGCATTTAATATCATGATATTATATTGTAATTAACCCTCTGAGGTCGGCAAATGTTCATTTATATTCATACAGAAAAAAGAAATATAAAAAAAGAATCTGTGATATTTTTACTTTTGTATGTGTCCACTTACAATCAAATCAAAACATTTTGCTTTTGTAAAATAAAGAAAATAAACAGGGTGTGCTTTCTGCCCCCCCTTGCGGTGAACTTTTTTTTCTTGAGCACGTCTATAAACTGAAACAAAACTCAGCGAATACTTGTCACACATTTATGAGCCATATACCTTTATAAACATTTAAGTGTGTACTTTTAAATGATCGGATTCAAACTGAAAACAAATATTCTCTGTTTAAGTAATTTGTATAAAACCAACAAGATGTCCAGCTTCTCAAATGCTTCCTAATTATTTTTAATTTGAACACGCCCACTCGCGCAAAAGATATTCACATGCAAATCTCCACATACTGAAGTCAATTCTGAACATGATGCAGAGGCAGAAGCAAACTCAATTGGAGATACTGAAGACATCTCAGAAGTCTAGAATGCAACAAATTCAGGTTCTGCATCAGAAAGATACTCTCGGAAAAGCTGGCAAAGGTAATTGAGACAAACCATCAGCAGTTTGGTTTTGAGAACCAGAATTGTAAATCACTGTAAAAAAAAAAAAAAAAGAAGAAAAAAGAGAAAAGAACAGAAAATTCACTGTTAATCAGTGATTTACACTGATTAATCGGAATTAATCAATTAGTTCTCAAATTTCCAACAGCCCAGACACATGCTAAGGCTTCCCTTTTAATCGTTGAATACTTGCGTTCAGCAGATGACAGTCCTTGAAGAAAATGCAACGATGCGTTCAGTTTTATTTTCATGAATTTCACCCAGTACAGCACCTATCCCTATAGTTTGAGGCATCAGTTAAAACCGCAATAGGCAAATAATGCCAATGCAGAACTTTTAAGCAGCAACTCTTTCAACAGTGTTGAAACTTTTTGGAGCCTCTTCCGACCAGCTGAAATCAACACCTTTCCTGATACAAACACGCAATTGACTATAGCACAGTAGTAAAATTAGCAATAAACTTGCTGTACCATGATATAAATCCAAGAAAGGTATGAAGCTGATGTGCATCGGTAGGAATTGGTGTATGAACCATTGCATTAAGATGATTCTCATTTGGACAAACACCTTGTGCAGACACTGTATGACCCAGTAAACGTAGACTTGGCATTTCAAAGTATTCAGTTGAAGACCTGCGCACTGTATATGTTGAACAACTTTGTTGAGCATGCAGTCATGTTCACTCTGTGTACGACCCCAGACAATAATATCATCCAGGTGGTTGGCTACATTTGGTAATCCCTGCAGCACAGTTGATAACATTTTCTGGAATACAGAAGGTGCTAAATTATGCCAAAAGATACTCCACAAAATGTCATGGCTTTCTTCATGTAATGGAAGTTGAAAGTTAGCACTCTCCAAGTCAATCTTTGAGAAGACGGTTGCTCCACATAGCTTAGACAACAATTCATCAATGTGTGACAGAGGATAACTGTCTGTAATAACGGCTTTGTTTGGTTGTCATAGATCTACACACATGCAAATGCCACCTGATTTCTTTCTGCACCACTACAATTGGTGAAACCCAAGGCGATGCATCCACTTTCAAAATGACACCCAACACAAGAAGATGGCTTTTTTGACAACTTTTTGAGAAGACAAAGGTACGCGTTTAAGGTTCTGACATACAGGTGTAACAGTAAATAAATACCTTATGCAGGAAACCTTTTGCACATCCCAGCATAGCAACAGGCATTGAAGCAGAAAGGTGCAATGCAGGTGCTGATTTTGGAGCAGATTCTGACAGAACAGAAGAACCTTCAAAGCGGAGATGTAGCCCATTCATTAAAATCCATTCCAAGAGGAGCAGAGCCAAACTCAACTATAAAAATACTGCTGATTTAGGGACATAAACTTGTATGGTGCAGAGGGTTCTCTGTTGGGGCAAGGTGAGGGTCAGGATGCTAATATGTGGGCTTGGACACATCTAAGTGGTCGATGTGCTTTGCCCATTCTCTCAACATAATTAATCCAGTTCCTCCTGCACTCCTTAATCCTTCCCCAATTCCGAATACAACTGTTGATCCTTCCGTCCACTCTCGGTATAGTTCTTTACAGCACCGTGTTTCACAGAGTCCAAGGATGTTGCCTTTGGTTTTGCTCTTTCCCTCTATGATTGTTAACAGGTCTGTCTCCCTAGGTACCATTCTGGTGTTGAAAGGGGCAATGGAGAGGGAAAATCGCTGCGCCAAGTGTCCAGTTTTACAGCCTTGTTGCTCTACCACCATAGAGCAGGCAGGTAGGCACGCAGGGTACTAGGGCCTATTTTCCAGATCCTAGCCACAAGATTTGCCGGTCATTAGCTGGCTGGGCTCGCTCATAGTATTATGCAAACTCTTCCTATCCTGATGCCAATGATAAAATATGTGACCCATTTTGATTTAATTGAGAATTTACAACTCTAAAATTGTATAGAGGCATCAGCTACCACTTGTTCCCTGGAGAGCTATATTGATTATGTGCTGTGGCTGAGTGGTTCATCCCTTACTGTTGTTGCCAATGAGACCAATGCCAGCCCTACTCCCCTTGAATCTGCAGCAGTGGCCTTTAATACCATCACGGCAAATGCTCCAGTTTTCACCAGAATGGACCTGGTGACCGCACGGTCCGCATCAGCTCTAGAGTCCATTCCAGAGTCAGTTCCAGAGTCTGGCACCTCCCTGGCTCCCTCAGCTTCCGGCACTTCCTTGGAAAAGACCATTTTGCAATAATAAGGAAACAAACAAACAAATATTGTTGAAACCAAAACTATGCCCTTACCTCTCACCTTCAAGGCAAGAACTAGTACTCTAGGTCACATCAGCTCATGCTCCTCCTCCAAACTGAATATAAACATATATTAATATGACAACCTTAAGGCATACATTTTTCTGTCTTCATTCTAAGTACTGTATATTTCAGTATTTAATTCAAGTATTAACAATATGTATTGTTTTATCAACATTCATCAGATCCAATATACTGCACAGGCTCAGAGAACACAGAATATAATAAACAGAGAGAGGGAGAGCACATGGCAGATGTACACTAGTCATTTATCCTTCATCATTTTCTGCTCCATATTTCCAACCATTTACACACTTTCCTTATTCCCTCCCTCTATGACATCTAAACATCTGTCTATCCCATAATTCCACATTCAATCTTTAGGGTTTTGTAATGCAAGTGTCCTAGAGAACATCAATGCAAGGAGACAGAATCAATCAAGCACAACACAGCACTGTTCACACAGTCTGTGTGTGTGTGTGAGAACCTGCAGAAGTGGGCGTTCTGGTCCCCTAATTCTTCACTCTCACAAAACAACATAAGTGTAATTTAGTCCATTTCTCCCTCTCTTTCTCTGCTCTCTTTCTAAATATGAAACTCATTAAAGTTCTTATTGTTTTGCTGAACACCAAGATGCCTATAAAGGACGACTTGGAGGATGATATGCCAGAGGGGGGCTGTATGGCAAACAAGGACATACGTGAGCATGCGCAGATGTAGTAAGTCTGAACCGAACAATTTCTCAGAGCATATTGTTTTGATCAAAATACATGTATTTTATTATTTTTTTCCACACATCCCATCATGTCCCATCAATGTAAAATTACAAAGAAATAAACAAAAATTAGTTTACATCCCATCAAGTCCCATCAATATAATAATTATAAATAAACAGTTTTTTTTTTTTTAGTTTTTGCTTTTTTTATGTCTATAGGTTTGTATATATATATACACACACACAGTACCAATCAAAAGTTTGGAAACGTTACTATTTTTATTGTTTTTGAAAGAAGTCTCTTATGCTCATCAAGCCTGCAGTAAAAAAAAAAAAAAAAAAAAAAGAAAAAGTAATATTATGAAATATTATTACAATTTAAAATAATGGTTCTCTTTTTTAATATACTTTAAAATGTAATTTATTTTTGTGACGCAAAGCTGAATTTTCATCAGCAAGTACTCCAGTCTTTGGTGTCTTATGATCCTTCAGAAATCATTCTAATATGCTGATTTATGATCAATGTTGGAAACAGTTGTGCTGCTTAATATTTTTTTATAACCTGAGATACTTTTTTCAGGATTATTTGATGAATAAAAAGTTAAAAAGAACTGTATTTATTTAGAATAGAAATATAAATATACACTACCGTTCAAAAGTTTGGGAACAATAACTATTTTTTTTTTAAGAAATTAGTACTTTAATTCAACAATGATGCGTTAAATTGATAAAAGGTGATGGTAACGATTTATATTGTTAGAAATGTTTTTATTTTGAATAAATGCTGTTTTTATGAATAAATGCTGTTAACGTTTTACTCATCAATGAATCCTGAAAAAAGTATTCCAAAAAAATATATTAAACAGCACAACTGTTTCCATCATTGATAATAACTGAGTATCAAATCAGCATATTAGAATGATTTCTGAAGGATCATAAGACACCAAAGACTGGAGTAGTTGCTGATGAAAATTCAGCTTTGCATCACAAAAATAAATTACATTTTAAAATATATTAAAAAAGAGAACCATTATTTTAAATTGTAATAATATTTCAAAATATTACTGTTTTTTTTATTACTGTTTATATATATATATATATATATATATATATATATATATATATATATATATATATATATATATATATATTTATTTATTTATTTTTTTCAGTTAACATTTATTTTATTTCAAGTATTGAAAATGTTTTTTAATTATTGTTTTGTTTTAGTTTTTATACATTTTTATTTCAGTTATTTTAGTACACCAATCAGCAAAATTGTAATAATTAGCATAAGTTTTGTAATAGGGTAGATGACTCACTGTCATTCATACTGTGCTGCTACACACATATGCACATGCATCACATTAAAAATGTTCATTCCCTGATCCATACTTAACATCATGCATGGGTCACATTAACTGTTACACACAGAGCTGAATTGTGAGCCCCCATCCCCCTTTCTCATTACAAGGCCAGTGTGACAGCAAAATAATTAGCCTGCCCTAATGCACTCGGCTATCTCTCTGACTGGATGACTGCTCAAGGCATAGCTATTAAGTTTTTGAAGGTTTTTAATTTGAAAGGGGTGGAACGTGGCATCTATCTGTGAATTAGTGAGAGAGAGATAGAGAATTCCCTCTCCTGGGGCAAGGCCTTTTTCTCTGCCCTCATCAGTTCTCTAATTAGCTTCATTTTGTGTTATCTTTCAAGATAAAGTAAAAATAATGTACATGGCTAGAGATCATGTCACTCTCATTGCTCTCTCTGAATAACTCAACAAGAACTTCTGGCAATTTAATTGAAATCTCACACAAGTACATTTAAATGTTACCATCCTTGACATTTTATTTAATAATTTTATTTATTTATTGGTTTGATTTTACTATAATAGAATACATTTGTCATTAAAAGTGTATTACAAAACCTTTTTGTATAAACAAAAAGTATGGAGCTCCACCCCTACATACCCTTCAGTAGGGCAATTTCAGATGAAAACGTAAAATTAATGTTGTATGAATTAATTTAAATTTGCAACAAATCAAAATAACAAAACTCAGGCTCATTGGAAAAATTTACCTGTGGTGACATTTTCTGCAAAATGATATTACGTTGCATGCCTATTATACCGTTTTCAACTAAAAACTAAAAACTTTTTGCATTTTGGCCGTTCATTTACACGACAATGACATATGAGGGCCTGAAAATGCAAGCTTTTGAAATCGTGTTTCAAATTGCAAGTTTTTGAAAATAATAGCGTTATCGTCTCAGTGTAAACTACAAAAACGCAAATTTGTGAAAACCGTGACGTCAAGCACATGTATATTACGCAAATTTGTGAAAACAGTGACGTCAAGCGTTCGGTCTATAGGTGCATAGTGTTTCTTTACAAAGTGACATCGCCAACTACTGGCCTGGCATGCATAACACAGCATTTTAGTCATTTTCACAGATCTTTGTGAATCTGGATCTTTTTGACAAACGCTGTCGTCTGTACGTGAAAAAAGCAAAGGAAAAATCTTTTTCTGTTTTTAGTACATTGTTGTCGTGTAAACATACCCTTAGCTCGCCTCTACAAGTCTTTGAGCTCTTATATCGTGACTTGTACCCATGCGCTCCACATTGCGAATGCAATGCTGCACCAGATGAGCTCCCAAGCAAGCTTAGTACACAAGAAAAGCCAAACATATGGAGCTGGTTATGAGATGCAAACGTCAAAATCTATTTGTTTACAAATCATGCACTATGGTAAAAGTGTTTTGAGGTCATAAAATAGTATTATGCAAAGAAACGTCCAAAAATAAGTCTTTATTGATAAATAATCTGCCCTTTTAATCATAGCTTTGTATGAAAAGGATTAAAAGTGCTTGCTGTTTTACTTCTTCTTGTGTTCATTTCACCTGGAAACTGCAGTGATTTGAATGTATTGGTGTTTTTTGTTCTAATTTTTCCAATGAGTCTAGGCTGGAAAATGTACTATTTGTATGAAAAAAGTATGAAGCTCCATCCCTAACCCGACCCTAAACATACCTCTCAGTGGGGCGAAATCAGATGTTGTACAAATACATATGGATTTGCAACAAATCATATTATCGTGAGACTATGTTGGCCTAACTCCTGTAGCTATAAACCAGAAATGGATGCTAACAGTTTAACCCATACGATGGTACTTTTGGTCAAACTAACATTGACTAATTACTTGTTAGTAAATCACAGTCTGCAGTGACATGTTTTATACAGTATGTTGTGCTATGTTTTTGCTCTTTAAACTGCTAGTGGGAACAGCTACTACTAAGAGAGTCAGACTGATATCAGAATTCACGAATGAGTCAACAAAAGCACCACGTTTTTTTTTTTTTTTTTTATCACACTTCAGATAGGGTGTTATTATCCAAAAGAGTTACTGTAATAGCCCCATTCACAGGATAATAACATTCACAGGACAATTCCCAATAAATTCAGATTAATATTCGAAACACAAGTTTATGCATAAAAACCTGTGACATTAGCAACCTGGGATTATCAAAATTAATATTATTAATAAATTACTTATTTTGAATTAAGAATGACAAAAAAAGTGTGGAATTAATAAATGATTATATTAAACTATATTAGTACTACTATTTTACTATATTACACTGTGGGTGCTGTTGCCTAGACAAATTCTGAATTAAATTTATTATCAATAAATGTTAAAAGAATATATAATAATTATATAAAAATCCCATTCCAGAGTCTTTTAAACCCATTCACTGATTGTTCCTTTTTTATTTAATATTTGTAAACTATTATTATTATTATTATCATTATCATTATTATTGTTATTCATTGTTGTGTATTTGCTTTATTTCCCTCTTCGTTTCATGTATCTCTTTACCTAATTAACATTCTATACATCATACTTCAAGTTCAGTTTGTAAATGCCTGATCATCCCAATAAACTTTAGACTTTGACTATTTCTGTAGGCTACACCACGATTAATGAGCATCTGTTTTTATTTACAAATGTTTAGGTAGGCTACCTTGTACCCGTGACAGAATTCGAATAAAATTAGAACAATTTGTTATTATTAATATAATTTAAAGAATTAAAAGAATATTTAAGCTGCAAAAAAAATAAAAAAAAATACATTCTTCTCAGCCCAAATCTTTTAAATCCTTTCACTGATATGTAGGCTTATTTTTGTTTAATAATTGTATATATTTGATACAGTCCCACAAATCACAGCAATCTCAAGCTTCACCTCACTCCATGAGTTCTTTCCCAAAACCTGCTCAGTTTAATGGGTTTGTCATTTAACTCAGTACTGTCTATTGTAAACATCTCCATATGCGGTCATGAGATATCACATCCTGTGGATATTGTGTGTGTGTGTGTATGTGTGGATTATATGAGCTTATTAATGATGGACACAGTTCAGCAATCCAGTTTATTAAATAAAGCAGGGTGTTAAATAAGAGAGCTGGACCATGTCACACAGTGGTCAGTCATGCAGCCAAACTGACTTCTGATTTCTCTATAATTCATAAGGAGCTGAGCTGATGTGATACTCGCACTGTCTCTGAGAAATTCACCCGAGAAGGGGGAATTCATTAAGAATGAATTTTGCCTGCTGATAGCCTTGTTCATTCCCAGTAAAAGCATCTAAGCACATCATAACAACTTAAATTTACTTTAGGAGCAATACTGAATAACATATTACATAAGACTTGTTTTCAGAGAAAACATTTTTTTTTACCCCATTGGCAAGTTTGTAAGCAAAAATAAACTAAACCAAATTAAACTAAAATAATGAGGTCTAAAATGCTTAAAACCAAACAAAATGCCAATGGAATAAAATAAATTTTAATAACATATATTCTCTAAAAACGTCTTATTTTGCCTCTCCATATATATATATATATATATATATATATATATATATATATATATATATATATATATATATATATATATATATATATATATATATATATTAGTACAAAAGTCTTAAGCATCTACAGAGAACAAGTGAATGTGTTTACAAGCACAATCTTACACCAATTATGCTTAACTTAACTTAAAAGATGCTTCAAACATGTTTTATCAGCCTAAAATACAACATATGAAACTGTCCTCGTAAACAATTTCCTTCTAAAAATTGCATTGTTAATATCTTGTCATATTTTCGTCAACAGTTGGCTAATTATTGTCATGACGGACAATAATTAAATCAAAATGGACAATTCTTCTTCTTTATGAATTGTTTTTTTTTTTTTTTTTAAGAAGTATTTATTAAAAATTATTTATCCGTGACATCTCTTCTGTTCAAGCTGTCAATCACATGACATCACAGCAAAAGCAAACCACAACCATCCAATCAATTGTGATGGACAAAAGTCCCGCCCTACTTTTTTTCAAGCCAGGACGGCCCATGTTTTTGCAGTCAGTCAGCTGCGGACAGACCATACTTGACTAAATGAACCTTTGGCAACAGCGTTGAGACGAGCTTGAAAGATTAGTCAGGTTTCCTGTCTGTGAGCTCAAGTGAGGCTTCTCATCTTTGGCCCAAATCCTGCTCAAATTATCAGCACAGACACACACCTCACGCCTGTTTGTCTGCACTAATTTGAATGAGGAATTTCTATTCATCAATCTAATACCCCCTGGATGATGTGCTTACCCTGACAGACACCAAACATCTGCACGACAATAATCCAAAAAGAAGCAATCTAATGTGGAAGAGCGGTCAGTGTGAGGGAGTGTTTGTCTTGCTGTGGTTGTGCAGGTCTTGAGCCTCTGTTTTAATGAAGGGTAATTGTGTGTGTGTGTGTTGTGAGGGAGTTTGCTAATGGATTTAAAGTCTTTGTCAGACACATGAATTCCCGGCGCTGTCAGGCAGCATCACAGCAGAGTGCTCATGAAGACTGCAGAGGTCCCAGCACACCACACCACCTGCTGCTGCCCCATCTGCTGCCCCAATACTCACTATTATATTCACTCACACATTTACATGTGCTTACATACACCCTCACACTCTTACATAAAACTTCATAAAGAAATTCACACACACACATTTATACCAAATGTCTTCCTCCAGTTGCTGTAGGGATTTACCGATAGCTACTACGTTTACATGGACACATTTTGGTTCAATCGGAATGAAATCAATCCGATTGATGAATCCGAACACGGTGTTTACATGAGCGATAAATAAAGTAATCGGTTTTACATGTAACAAGCTTTGAATCGGATTTGATCTTTACGATTCCCGCCGTTCCAAGATGCGCACTCAAAAACCTGCTTGAACATGTCATCATTGCGTGACTTGCGACCTTAGTCTTTCAACTACTTTTTCTTCCTTCAAAATATTCAGCAACAACGTGGTTTCTGCTACAGACCAATTATGCTTACAGCACGCCACATTCCCTTCAACAACTACTGCGCGTCATATGTCATTACGCCATTTCTAAGTTTGGTTTTCAGTCCGATAAAGTGTTTACATGTTCTCTCGATCGGATTATAAAAGGGATAAACCACCCCTTTTAGCCCGATAATCGAAATTCCAGTCGGATCGATTAAGGTGTTTACTTGAAGGTTTTTCAGTCCGACTGAGCCGTCAATCCGATTATAAGGGTACATGTAAATGCAGCTAGTGACATACAGAGTGAGTGATGTTTTTTATCCTCAACACCTTAAACCAAAACCCCACACAAAATATTTGAATTAAAGATAGGGTAGGTCATTTTTGGACAGGCTGGCTGGCTTAGCAATAGCAAGCTAGCTTTGAAACCATAAGATCCCTCCCTCCCAGCACTCTACAAAGCCACGCCTTCTCCAAAACACATGAACGAGAGACAGCGTTAAACTAGGGTGACCAAACGTCCTGTTTTCCCAGGACATGTCCTGTTTTCACGTCCTGTCCTGGCCGTCCTGCCTGTTTTTTATAAAGTGATGAAAATGTCCTGGTTTTCATTATTTTTCATTGGGCCATTACGCGTGTACTTTAAATTGACTGGCGCTTGCCTTTGCAGTTTGCACACAAAACATATGAAACCAGCTTCGGCTTCGCCCCGTCTTGTTATAATCAGCGCGTTCCTCAATCCGCAGCGGCAAGCAGAGAGCACGTCAGATACAGAGGCCTGTGTGTGTATGTTCATCTCAGCCTCATTGGTCTGTCAATGTCAGAATATTTGAAATGACCAATCAAATCAAAGTAGGCGGACTTTACGTTCACTGAATTTTAGCAGCAACGCTTCAGTTTACGGTCAAGTGCGAGATAAGATGTAAGTAGCTAACAGCGTAAAAAAAAAAAAAAAGCCCAGATGTAAATTCACAGATGATTTACAGAGAAAATTCCCGTGTTTTCGTTTTGGTCGGGATCCGTGTAAAGCAGAATGCATGAACTGCAAAGCTGGCACGCACGTGTCAGTGTCAAATTAAGGTGCTAGCGACATTATGGCCCACATAAAGAAAGTATAGGCTACTACAAGAGAACATCAGGAGGATTGAAATTTTTTTTTTTTTTTTTTAACTGAAATTGTGTAGTAGATCTTTTATTTTAGTTGTAGATTTTTAACCTATGCTATGGCCATGAAAAGAAATAGTGTCATGTAAAATGTGTTAAAAGCTAAACTAAAAAAAAAATATATATATATTCTATTGTTGCGGGCCAAACATTGAATGGAAAGGATGTATTACTTTATGTATTAAAGTACAATAACATAGAGGTTGTGAATGCATTTGTCAAGTATTTTTTGATGCATTCACCCCAACCACGCCCCCACCCATTAACCACGCCTCCCCAAACCACGCCCCCGTCCTGTTTTCTGAAAACTAAAATATGGTCACCCTAGTTAAACTACCTCATGTCTCAAAGCACTTAACATTACAATAATAATGAACATAAACATCTTAAAGAGTACTGACCTGTTCCACCTGAGTGCTGCAGCTTCATTTCGGCATTAATAGTGTTGCCATTGAAACGCATAAATTCTGTGTCATGAAATTCGGAGTCATGAACCGCTCTGAGTATAACGTCACAGGTTTCGCGCTAATCTGCCGTTCTCGACAATGTACCTTTGTAAAAGAGGGGATTTAGCACTTACTAGCACGAAGAACAAATATAGACACAGACTGTGCATAGAAATTGATTTAAGATTCAAAATCTCTTCGATACAAAAACATACCCTGTGTGAGTTCCTGTGTTTAATGTTGATCACATTATACGAATATCCACACAATTGCAAATGTGACATTGATTTTAAACAACAGTTCAACAAACGAAAGGTAGTAATATTAAGTGATGTTCATTTTAAACACAGTATTTTCAGTATTTTTTGCAACAAAAGAATAGCTCCAAGTAAAGCCACAGCAGAACTGCAGCACACAGCAATGTTTGTGAACGAATCTGCGGCTTTAAACAAATCGTGAGAGTCAATGATTCATTCATAAACACAGCCACTTGCTTCGTTACTGAATGAATGAATGACTAGATGACTCACTCATAAAGACTTAGTGACTTGCCGCCACCTACTGGCAGTTTTAATTTAATATTTAAAACCATCACTTAGTTTTTTTTACCATATTTCTCCTTTGGACATTTTTTTATTTAAAGTGTGTTTATATGCCATGTGATATTTCAGTGTGGCAAATAGGATTACAAAATCAGTCACCAATACAAATATTCAAGATGATTAAAAGGCAAATCCAGTTTAAAATGTTCTTAGATTTTCAGTTAGTCTT
Source organism: Scardinius erythrophthalmus (assembly GCF_964197995.2). Taxonomy (NCBI): domain Eukaryota; kingdom Metazoa; phylum Chordata; class Actinopteri; order Cypriniformes; family Leuciscidae; genus Scardinius; species Scardinius erythrophthalmus. The sequence continues at coordinate 39,098,609 of NC_138228.1, forward strand.
TCTGCAGTTTACATCAACATGCCAGTAGGTGGTAACAAGTATCTGCCACTATGAATGAGTCTGTTTACATCCGCTTTTCCTCTTCCGGTCTGCTGATCATGTGAGGTGCTTCCCCTGGCATGATAATCTTACGAACATTTTCTACTGTGTGATGCGCCACGATTTTCAAATCTTGTAGTTTGTGCATGTTTAATATTTGAGGGAAGAAAATCTGCAAGATACTCCTTAAAGGGATAGTTCACTTTGAAATTAAATTTTGGTATGTCTTACCTCGAGGGCATCCAAGATGTAGGTGTCTTTTTTTCCGCAGTAGTTTCAATTTTGATATTTTAGGTCAAACTGTTCTTGTCTGTCAGTCATTTAATGGAGGTCTGTGGTCACCCCCTCAAAGAGCATGCACAGAGTCAAAATTAAAACAATTCCCCATCGTCCAAATTAAACAATTCCCCATCGTAAGTACACACTGATGGCCGAAGACACGAATCGAGCGGTTTGTGTGAGAAAACGAACAGTATTTATATCGTTTTTACCTCTTATACACAGCCACGTCCAAGTGATCTGGTGCAGACTGGTGCATAGATATATACACTAGATGTCGCCTTGGCTACGGCATTCGTTAAGAACTGCCGTAGCCAAGGCGACATCTAGTGTATATATCTATGCACCAGTCTGCGCACACGTCAAACAGCAGGAAGCGCCCGTGCCCTCAGATCACTTGGACGTGGCTGTGTATAAGAGCTAAAAACGATATAAATACTGTTCGTTTTCTCACACAAACCGCTCGTTTCGTGTCTTAGGCCATCAATGTGCACTTACGATGGGGAATTGTTTAATTTGGACGATGGGGAATTGTTTAATTTGGACTCTGTGCATGCTCTTTGAGACAGTGACCATAGACCTGCATTATAGGACTGACAGACAAGAACGGTTTGACCTAAAAATATCAAAATTGAAACTACTGTGGAAAAAAAGACACCTACATCTTGGATGCCCTTGAGGTAAGCTAAAACATATCAAAATTTAATTTCAAAGTGAACTATCCCTTTAAGTGTGTGCTGCAACCAGATTTCACAATCGGGTAGAATTTTAAAAGTCCTGTAGTGTGAGCCAGGCATTAGGTGTGTAATGAAGTTCAAAAATACGTGACCAGTGATATACTGTTATCGAACATTTAATGCCGCCCACACTTCTGAGACCGGTGTTTAGATGAATATGTAAATATGTGCTGCACAATTTCCTCTACCATTAACAAAATTGAGAAAACAGCATTTTTTAATAAAGCATGAGAAAATCATATGACATCATAACAGTGTGTATATGTTTGCAGGATCTCTGCAATTCAGCACTCTAGTAAAGTCAAGTCACGTTTATTTATACAGCACTCTATATGATTGATTGCTTAATCAAGCAACTTTGTAACAAATTTTATTCTTTAGGATAAGCTCCTTGAGATGCATCATCTCGTTTTCAAGGGGGTCCTAATACACTAAAGTAAAAAAAAAAAACATAACAAAACACAAAACAAAACAATATACACAAGACAAAACAAAAACACCTAACCTCAATGGACTGAACAGGAGAAATGAACCAGAAATGATCTGACCCCCCATGAGATTTCACGACATTTGATTTAATTACATTTTTTACATTTTTTTAAAATCAATTCACAGACCCCCTGCAGTTCCCCCATGAACCCCAATTATGGAAACCCTGAATTAAAGTCACAATAAAATCAAAATGGACCAATTATTATTATTTATTTTATTTTATTTTTTTGCGTGTGTGAAATATTTAAGTATTTATTATAAATTATTATCAGTGCACATACATTTTTTTTGTCACTCACATGAGATCACAGCAGTAGCAAACCACATTGATCCAACAATTCCCACTGAACAAAATCAAGTCCCATCCAAAAAAGTATTCTGTGATGTATATCCGTTTCACTCAGATATACGTCACAATATTGAAGAAAATTCTATTACAACTTCCGTTTCATGCCGACTTTAAATAACTGTAAATGTATTTAAATAGTGAAATGTTAATTTTTTAAATTTAAATATATTTTTAAATATATTTATTAAGAAAAAGGGATACTTTTCTGAAGGATGTGGTGTTGTCTCAGACCCAGAGATGGCAGTCTTTATGAAGCCTGCAGTCAGTTGTTCTGCTGACACACTGATCCCTTCAGAGCAGATTTAATCATCAGGGAAAGAGTCAGATTCAATCAGCAGATAGTTTGATTATGTTGTCATGGCGACAACATCTCTGGAGCACATGGCAGCCACTTACATGACTGATCAACGGAAAGACAGAAAGAGAAAAACAATGAGTGCAAAGCATTAAAAATGTATAGGCTACGCAATAACCTTTCAGTATTTGGAATTAGAGAAACAGAAAAAAACATGAAATAAAGCGGATACCAGCTATACTGGATTCATTGATGCAGTTTCACATCTGCACATTTTCTGTAACCCAACATTAAGGTCATTATTCATTTGCATTAAACCTCACTCACTGAGAGGATTGTGTGTGTGTGTGTGTGTGTGTGTGTGTGCGTGTGTGCGTGTGTGTGCGTGAGTGCGTGAGTGTGTGCGGCTGCACACAACCTTAGCTGAACTCCTAATACTGCAGTTTATATCACTACAGAATATTTTACATATTTATATAATGTGTTGTCAATATGACAATCCAAATACTTAAAATCCCAAAGAGAAAGATATAGCTGGGTTCTTCTCAGGACAATGTGTCATTTGTGTCCTCATGACTTACTGACGAGGATGCTGAACTTAGTCACATCATTATTGTAGTCTTTTTAGATGAAATGAGTGTTTATGTAACAGGTACAGAAAGTATAATGTTAAATGTATTTATTGTGAAGTAGAATGAACACAAAATTATTCATTTTCATATACCTGATGTGGCTGCCTGATTGAAGTGAATGCCTTACACTTTAATTGTTGTGATGTCATCATGAGTCAACATAATTTCCTGTTCTGTCTCCTCCTCTTCCCTTTGCATTGTGACTGCATTGAAGAGGTAGGGTATCACTTGGCTCCTGATAATCTTAATTAATCTTTATTGTAATTATTGCTTTTATATCTATATCTTCACTCCAATTCATGTGTATAATGCTACTTTACTTAAAGGTGCTGTATGTACATTTTTGACTGTACTAAAGCATAAAAATACCATAATATGTATTTAAGAAACATGCTGAGTTTACATACTCGTTTCTCTGAAAAACAATGCTACATACCGTTATTTTACTTTGAAATGTGCATTACATGTTGGAATGTCTGTTTTTGTTTCCCCACATTGCCAATTTACCAATAGGTTTTTTGGCACCACAGGTTGCCAGTTGGCGGAAAACACAACATATTGCAGCCATGAAAGCAACCAAATATACTGGGTCAGAGATCACAGATTCATGTTAATGTATTTGGTCTTGGTGGGATAGATCTGCTACGCTGCTGCTGTTGCTGCAGAGCAAGTATAGAGACTTGCTACTGTCAATACATTCTCAGACATTACTGTGAGCACGTAAGACATGCTGCTGCTGCTGCTGCACATGTAACATACATTAATTAACCCCAGTAGCAGATCTATACAGGTGGAGCTGGGGAAGGAGGGAAGGAAAGTCTGTTAACAGCAAACAAGTATTTGTTTGTAAACAAGCCAAGTATTTGAATGTTTGATCAGCAAGCTCATTGGCCGCTGATGCAACAGCTATGTAGATAATGACCTATCAAAGTTCTTTCGAGTTGAAAAGCAAAGTCGAAGTAACATCACGGAATGTGAGGTAGAAGTGTGCTTTTGGAGCGCTTCTCTGCATTATTCATGAGAATTAACTCTTTTAACCCAATCACTGCGTTGTATTACGCATGAGAATTCAAACAACATGCGGAGTGCGCATGAGAGCGGTTTCTGAGCGGAACGCCACGATGAGTTTAACAACGCCCCCAACGCGGATCATATAGTTCCTATTTCATATACTCTCGAGCTCTAAAAAAAATTAGCTCTTTCTGAATCCTTATTGTAACCCTTCACTCAATTTGGTACAGACACAAAGTCTGAGTATGGACCAGTTGAATCAGAAGACTAAATTCGCCTGCAGAGAATAAGGATGTCACAACAATAATGACCCACTCACACCAGGTATAAGGTTTAACTGAATGTATTGTTTTGTTTGTGTTGAATTCAAAACTTGAATTCACTGGAATGTATAAGAGAAAAATAAATAAAAGAAAATACAGGATACAATGTGTACTTCTCAAACAAATAAAATATATATTTTTTTTCTTATAGGTTTCAAGGACTTCAAATACTCTAAAGGACTCAAACGGTAAGTATAATCACTCGTCTTTTAAACACTGTTTATGTAAATTAATCCATTAACCTCTTGTTTGGTCCCTTCTAGGTTTCACTCTTATTTCATTGAGTTCCTTTGAAAAATTCAAATAATACATAAAAATTCTAATTTGTCACCACCGGTAACACTGAATTCACCTTATGACTTAACTTTAATTTAGATTATAAACAATTAAAGTTAAATTCCTTATCTGATACATTTTTAAAAAAATTGTTGAATAGGTTTCTTCTTCTGGCATGCCCTACTGCAGAAATGGCCTGGAGTTTACCTGCTGCGATTTCACTTGGTTCTGCAAGTCCCGTTGGGCTTGTTTCTCTTCCAACAAACACTGTTTCCTGGCTACTTTGGAAGGGTCTGGGTCAACAATTTGCCCATCTTCGCCAGAGCAAAAACAGTACCCTTGACGAGGTCGGGTCAAGCCTGTCCCACTCTCATTTGACTCAACCTGTCTAGGCCACGCCTTTTCAAAATTTCTGGTTTTGTGTTCGACTTTTCTGTGCTTCCATTGTAACCATTTGAGCTTTTAACGCAGCTACTTGCTTCCTTAGCTCTGCAAGTTCTGAAGTACTTGAGTCAGCGTACAATGTTTTTTTTAGGCACAGCTGACTCCACTTGCGCTCTCAACTCTTTTACTTCTGCTCTTTAACTCTACAGCTTCCTGGCAATCAGCCTGCCCCTTTCTTAGAACCTGAAACTTTCTGAGATGTTAACTGCGTTTGAATTCCTGACATTGTTCTTTTTACCTGATCCATTTGAGCAATCGTTTCACCTCCTAACTCAGTAACATTAGGGGACAACTGATGTACGGTAGCTTTTGACTTAAAAGGGTGTGAGCTGAGTCTGTTCATCCCCAAACGGCTTCGCATGTGTTCCTCTTTGGAAGCTTGCTTGTCCTCCTCAGCCCTAACAGACACTACTAACTCAGCAAATGAAGGGGGCTTTGTCTTTCTTCAAGACGCAAATTTGCAAGCATCCCAACACCCTATACAAAACTGCTTTAATAAGCTGCGGTCACGCTCCGCCCAGGGGCGTAGTTTGTGGGGGGATTGGGGGGGAGATAACCCCCTCAATATTTAGATCTATGCATTACAACCCCCCCAATATTTATACCACGATCACATGAAAAATATGCAGACCCAAACTTCAACCCCCCCAATGTTCAAACCAAATCTACGCCCTTGGCTCCGCCTCTGGAATGCCTTCCCTCCACACTGCCGCACTCAGCATGACTTTCAGCTGATGCAGGTAGCTAGAGGGTTTCTCCCCTTGGTTTTGCAAGAGTGTAAAATTTTGCCAATAACTCGTCGCCATCTTCAACTGATCCATAGACAGACTCTAACAGCTCTAAATATACCACTGGAGATGCTTGAGGACCAATGTGCTTTACAACATCAGCCACTGGCGGAAAGACTGGGGAGGCAAAATACCGTAACAAGTATACATTTATTAACAGCCCAGCAAGCAAATATTATGATATAACGTTCTTTGGCTTAGGCCCCGCCTGTAGCTCGTAATCCGAGGGTACGGAATCTGCATTTCCTACCTGAAGACAAAGGCAGGGGCACAGCCGATCCCCTGGGAGGTATGGGAAGGGACCATTCTGGTGGTGGTGGGGAGGATGGAGGGGAAGGAACCTGCCTGGTGGTAATGGGGAGGATGGAGGTGTATAAAACGTAAGCATCTGTGAACTCAGACATGTGTAAGTACCGATCCTTTATGTACTACAAGTATTAGAACACGATTGGATAGTTAAGAAGGTAATAAGTGATGTAACAATTGAGTCCCTGCAGAACTTGCACTAAAGCTTTCATTTCAGTTTCCTACCATCCAAATCGGCAACGATAATGCTCTGCAAATGCGTCACACATTATAAATCAACTTAACAGTCTCTTTTTTAGTCTCTTTCACATCAACTTCACTTCTCCTCTTATGCTACATCGTCTCTGGACACATATATGTTTAATTCTAATAAATTTTTTCCAATTAGATAATATAAATACTCAAATTTCTTTGGAGAGATCTGAATCACATCTGCTCACGTCTGCTCTGCTGTTTAAAGAGAGTGTGAGCTCCAACCGTGTGCGAAATCCGGAAAACAAAAAATGGCTACACAACATCCTTAACTCTCATTGGTCGGTCCTTCCAAACAAAACAAAAAATTAATTGGCTTTTCTAAAACACACGAAAATAACTAATAAAAAGAAAAGAAAAGAAAAAAAATCTTGCTCATTCATGTGTTAATGCTTTTTTAATCTTTTTTTTTTTTTAACCTGGGTTACATTATATTGCACCCCATCCCTATATAAGTCTAAAACATAAGGTCAAAAGTTCTCCTAACTAATCCCTACAGTGGTAACCAATGTCTTTATCCACCAAAAAATAAACAATCGCTTTTTGTACTTTCCCTGAATACAGGGGGTTCTAGTACTGCCATTTGCACCATAGGGCTGAACCAACCAATCTGTTTATAATGAGTGTTTTTAGAAGACAAACGAGGTAGACATCCATCTCTAATATTCCTTCTCAGTTAGTTTTTCCACTAAAATCATTACCTAAATGTACCAACACTGCTTTCCCAATTTAAACAACTCTAATGTTCAATTCATCTGTCAGTAACCCAAAGCTTTCTCTTTTTCCCCAATTTACTCTCACTGATGGAAATGTTCCATTACCTCAATTACTGTGACCATCTTCATCTTCTTTAACTTTAACCCAAAATGTATGCTGATGTGGTCAGGATGAAGCTCAATTTTAAGCCACATTAAATAGTACAAAGGAAAAAAAAAAGGTTGTTCTAAACCGGCATGACTTTATTTTGTATGTGGACCACATGCATCCTATTCTTGGTGCCAAGACAACCAGAGATGTGCATAAAATATCCATTTGAAGATGTTATCTTCTGCACCATCTTTTTAGCTTTTTAGAAAGGCGTTGGAATCAGCTCAAAGCATAGCAACGGGTCTCCATGATTTTCTTATATCCCCTTTTTGCCAATAATGTAAAAACAGCCGTCCTGCAGTTCATTGGTAGCTGCCCTTCAGCAAGGCTTTCATTGGGTACTGCCAGCAGGTTAGCCCCTATTGCACTTCAAAATGATTTATAAAAGTCCATAGGGATCCCATCAATTCCTGGGGCAAGACCATTAGCCATGCCTTGTACTGTACTGAGTACAATTCATGCACTGATAATGACCTTTCCAGTTCAGAATTTGCTTCCATTTGTACCTGTGGTACTCTTCAAAAGTAATTCTATACTACCTGCAAGTCGCCATTTAACAGTATTTTCGGAATGATTCTTTTGCCCATGCAATATTAATCCTTTTACTTTTTCCTTGAACTTTTCTTGCAACTATTCAGTCAGTTAAGGCAGTAAGCCTACATTTTAGACTTAACTATCTAGATCAGTGGTTCCTAAACTTGGAGGTTATAAAAATGTGGGCACGGTAAGGCTAAGGGGAAGTGTACAACCGGTAGATTGTTTTGCAAAATAATCCCCTTCATGGAAGTAAAAACCCCACTGCAAAATAATCCTGCTTATTGTGTGACTATTTGCCATATCAGTAAATAACTGAACACAAAATATTAATTTTACATACCTTATCAGTTGTAGTGGTTGTTGCCATGGAATAACAGACTACTAGATGGCACAATTGAATAATCAGAATTGAGTATTGCAGAAGAAGTGTAAAAACATTAATGAATGATGCATGGTTCTTTACTATAATAATGGACAAGTTTGTGAAAGGAAACATAAAGCAAAAGATGTATCTACTTCAAAATCTCAACTACCAAAACAATGTGTCTACACCAGAGAAGAGTGGCACGACAAAAGCAAATATAACCCATTCAGTTATGCCGTCTACACTGGATGCAGAATGACAAATTTCAACAGTAAATTGATGCCTCATGCTATTTCTGACACCACTTAGAGACTTCACATCATAAACACAGAGAAGCATGTAAAAGGTGAGAAGTTGTAGTACTGTATTAATTACTATATTTCAAATAAATCCTATAGAGTTTTGCAATAAGGTCATGTCTGAGAGTGTCTTTATGTGGGTGCATCTCTACAAAAGGGGGGCCCGACAGAAAATGTTTGGGAACCACTGATCAAATGTTTTGAAACAACATGTGGTGAGTAAATAAATTTTCATTTTTGGGTGAACTATTGTTAAAGAATTTGAAGAATCAAATTCCTTACGTTTCACATCTTTTGTTAGAAGTGGGATCGGAAACAAACTTCTGCAAACACTTAAGACTACTAATCAGCTGGTAAAAAGATTTTTACATATATGGTCATGTTTTCAATTAACAGCAAATATTTATTTTTGGGCTTTGATTGTGTTCACACTCAGAGTTGACAGGTGAAAACTGACAGGCAAATATTAGCTCTATTTTCTCACAACGGAGAGCAAATATTTCACACTGGAAACTCATCTGACCTTTGGCGTTTACAAAGTGTGTGTATCTGTGTGTTCACATGTGTGTGCTTTTCATTAAAACAGATGGGTCTCAGACTCTGCCAGCATGGACGTGTTAGATAGGACACTGCACCACCAACCATACTCGACCAGCCCTCCTGTTTATATTTGAGATGTTTCTCTGACACAAGCATCATTTTTTTTCTTCCATTAACTCCTGCTGTTTAATAGTGTCCATGCCCACATTCATTCTGATTTATGAAATTAATCATGAAATACTTCGATGTATAAAAGCAACAACAACAACAACAAAACAAATTTAATTTACCACCACCCCAAGCACACATATATTAATTAGTCAGCAGTTCAAGCCGATGACAGCCACTTTTGTCTTCATTACCCTCAGAGAATCCAATTTAGCCAATAAAATAGAGTTGTGCGTGGCATGTACAGCAGGACAGCAATGTAATGCAAGGGTCAGGGGTTTGTATATGAGAGAATCGTGCTTGGCTGCTTTTTTTCCTGGGTCGTGATTAAAGACCCTGTCAGAGATCCACTTTACACCGATAGCATCTTCTACACGTCCCATTCATGGCTTCTGACCTACGCGACTCAGAATCGATCCCACAGAGAGGTGCGAAGTCTGATAGCACAAAAGAATCGTACAGATAGCTGACTGTTCATAATGGTCACACACATCAGACACACACACACACACATGCATCGTAACATTAACAAATAAAAGATCAAAAATAGGACAAAAAAACAAAAGATCATCTATTCAGAATGGAAATAGTAAATCTACTGTAAAATGGGACACGAAAATCCTGCCTCAGATCTTTTAGAAAAGGCCTTTTACAGTGCAGACGTTTTGCTTAAATTATTACAATTCCTTCTAAGTCACGAGTTGACCTGAAACATTGTTACTGATGATATTCAAAAATAAACGAGCTTGCAAATGTACTCTAATGCCTGAACAAAACATCTTATTTTCTCCTTCGCAACACTGCAGTTCTACCACATCTACCACAGTACAATAGGCCACATAAATAAAACGAGAATGAATGGAATACAAATAAAAGAGATCTGTCACCACATATAATAAAACATATAAATTGCATGTGGTCCATTAATAAGTTGCAGGCCCATAGGAGTGCCACATTGTTCTTAATGAAAACAACCCAGGGACATTCACAATAGCACAGAGACCAATAATGACCTCCGGTTTTTTAAACAGTAAATCTGAAATATTCTGTAAAAATGAATTTATTGTGCACTGCTGCAGTCTCTTGCTCAAGACTCTCTGAAACAGAAAAGAACAATACTGTATCTGCAGCAGACCGAGAGGAAATGTAGCACTATAGTGTGAATTACAGTTGATACATACTGATCAGTGTAGCATACTTGCACATATTCATAGCATTGTTCTTATATTCTTTAAGGTGTTCTTTCAAAATAATTTAAATTGGTTTTGAATCTAATCGAAAACCACTGAATCGCAAATTCAATAAATTTGCTGTTATTCACACCCTCAGAATGCAATTCAAAACCCAATGCAAATAAGTGTTGTCTCAGTGTTTCCACGGTTGGCATTAGTTTAAACTAGTTTTGTTGTCACCACCCTAATACTAGTACTAGTATCTAAATATTACAGTATTACAGTACCATATCTAAATATTTAGATTTTCAGACTGGGCTGAAGTCTCTGACCACCCTCCTTCAAGCTCAAGCTATGGATGTGGTCAACTATGTAAATGAGAACCCAGTTTGGAACATGTTTTGCATGCTTTTGTGATTTGCAAGTATGATTTTTAAATGCAAACTGAAATGCAGAAAATTAGCTTGTATTTTTGTTAAGATGGTCAAGAGTTTGGTGCATGAATTTCAGACTTTTAATTAATTATTTTGTAATTGGCCATCTATCCAGGGGTGTGTTTCCCGAAAGCATCGTTAGCCAACTATGTTTGCAAGTTTCGTTGTTATCAGCATAGTTCAACGAGTCGGTGTTTCCTGAAACCGTAGTTCTAACAAACATTTGCAAACAGCATTGCAAAGTTGTGTGGTTGAAACGACAGCTCTCGATATGTTTGCATGTGGACTTAATAAATCCTTATCTTGAGCCAAATAAGCAAGCTGATATTCAGTACAATCTGTATCATTTATTTAGAATACATACAAATGTAATTTACGTCTTTTAGTTTGTCAAGAGATTTAAAGCACCGTTTTTGAAGAGTGCGCATGTGCATACATGCTCTAATAAGTTAGAACGAGCCTATGACTGAATCTGGAAATAAATCAAAATAACTGAGAAAAATAAGAAATAGTCTTCCGATGCCATGTCCTAATTTATAGAAAAACATCTAGCATTAACTCGATCTTAAACAGATGAATTAAAAGACGTTATTACTCCACTACAGTACGTGTGTGACATCATTAACCAACATGGTTGAATGACCAATCTGCGACAGTGCAGTTTCAGGAAACAGTCGTGACTGGCTAGTTGATTTCTCCAACGATGCATCTTACTACAGTAGTTAAGCAGCATTGTACACACTAGAATGTTTCCCTACCCCTTGGCCTGAAATGCTGGGATAGGCTCCAGCAACCTTGCAACCCTAGGACAAGAGGGATGGATGGATGTTTTGTGCCAAACTTTGGTAAAGAAACAATCATGGTAAGCGTCTAGATAATCCAACAAGAACGAGATGCGTGATTTAGAATAAACTAATAACAAGAGGCTTTAATGAGCACAGAGTTCTATAACTATTACACAGTAACCATAAACTTTAACACAAGACACAGAACGAGGATAGTAATCAACAGTAGCGGGAACAGGTGTGAAACTAATTAGAAACCATGGTAACAAACGAGAACTCAGGTCACGTCATTCAGCCACGTCTCTTTTGCTTTGTCTCAACAGCGCCGAATGCGTCTACTTCCGGTCGGTATAGTGATCCACGGAGCCTCCGATGGTCTGGCTAGCTCTGCAGTTATACTGTTAAAGTCACTAGAATTGTTTGTGTACAGGACACTGCAGCTCCTTACAATGCCTAATAATACCAATTCGCTGCATTACTTGCGAGTAAAAGCACAATATACCAAAAATTAATTAAGTGTGTCTATTTGCTGAGCGCTGAGCCCCGTTGTGTCAGAATGCGCCGCCATCTTGGTTGGTTATTTCAAACGAAAATAGTAAACATATAGTATTAAAGTTTGGTTATATAGTTAAAACAACTATATTGATATGCTCAGCCTTTTGATGATAAACTATGTTCTCAACCTTTAAAGGATAGTTCACCCAAAAATGAAAATTCTGTCAGTAATTACTCACCCTCATGTTGTTCCAACCCTACTAAGGCTTTCGTTCATCTTCGGAAGACAAATTAAGATATTTTTGACGAAATCTGAGAGCTGGCTCACTCCTCCATAGGCTTCTAAGGGATTCAAAACTTGCCGGCCCAGAAAAGTTATTAAAGATATCGATAAAATAGTCCAGGTGACAACAGTGGCAACCACAAGTTTATCAAGCGACGAGAATACTTTTTCCCGAAGATAAACAAAAGTCTTACGGGGTTGGAACAACATGAGGATGAGTGATTACTGACAGAGTTTTCATTTTTGGATGAACTATCCCTTTAACCCCCTGATATACATCTACTCTGAAATGGCTTAAAGGGGTCATAGACTGGATTATTTTATTATTGTATAATGTTTCCTGGGGTGCCCTTATAATGTTAGTATGATTTTAACATAAAAGACCATTAGCCTAAATTAATTGTCATAATTTATAAATAAAAGGCATTTTTTCCAAGCCTGATTTTAGCCTCTGATTTGAACGCTCTGTTTTAAGGGGCGTGTCTGCTGTGAGACTTCAGTGTAAATGCCCCCTGCTGTGATTGGCTGACATGTTTGCATATGAAATAGCTAGTATTACATGTGAAACTCTGTCTAAATCTTTTACTACGTTTTTACAATTACAGCTATCGAGATTAAGGAATCGTGAAAAGTATTGATCATAATGATCTATTCCCATCACATGAAAGGTTGCAGTGATGAGCATTGAGTATGGAAGTAAAATAATGTCAAATGTTTTTGAAGCAAAAAGCCTGTTGAATTGCACTACTTGGAAAAAAAATAGTCATTGCATTAACCATGCTTGCATTTTAATGCATTGTATTTTTAGGGCTTGCATTTTTATGGGCTGAAATTCAACATGGTTGAATATTTAAGCTGTGAATATTTCAATTAAAAACATGTCAAACACATTTTCATTATTAAAAATTCAATAATCCATATTCACCTTTCATATTTCACTTCCAAAATATTCAAACTGTTTAAAAATACAACCTATAATATTCAACAGCCAATTTTCGGTCCATTTTATTTCGCTTTGCAAATTCGCTTCCAAAAATTCAGTGGTTCAAATTCGACAGTAAATTCAACGGAACTGCAGGAAAAGCAGTAGATTACCGAGATACTCTCCATCTACTGTTAGTCAACCTCACCAGCAGGTGGTGCAAAAGCTCGTGTTGTTGACGAAGACAGAGCAACAGTTAGAGCAAGCCATTCATTCATAAAACTCATTTACAGCAATGTAAGTGTATTTGTGATTATTATGACAGCGGTTTTATGTTAAATTCAGTGTCTTCACGGTTACTTTCCCTGTGTAGCCTACAAGCATCTTTCTCTACCGTGAACAAGATTATAATGTTATTCCCCGATGCGGATCCAATATTACATTTTTGAGGTTGACATATAATTCTTTTGTTTGTTTAGTTGCCTTAACTTTATATTGTGGCATGTGCTGCATGCAAGCTATTAGGGTTTCCCTCAATACTTAAGGATTCCACAGCTGGACATATAAAACGCTTAACGTAGCTTAATGGACTAATTACAGTGATATAAAAGACCAAACTCGCAGGCAAGCAGATGGACTCAGAATAACGCGCAAAGTTTAATGCTGAGCGTTTCCCAGTGATAGACTGGCATAAAGTTGGCTTGACGTTGGACATTTGCACATTTAGGGACCGTCTCTAAAGTGTATACGACTTTGGTATACACGTTTCTAACTTCAATAGCATTTGAATAGAACGACTTACAGTCATAAAACCAACTGTAAAGTGTTCATGTAGTGTCAGGCACAATGTGCACCCTTTGGATTTTTGATATTTATTCAAATAAATTAAAGTTTGCTATTGAAGTTAGAAACGTGTATGCCAATGTTGTATGCAACTTTGGAGACGGCCCCTAAATGTGCGAATGTCCAATGTCAAGCCAATTTTACATTTATAAGGCTACATTTAGTCATTTATTTAGCAGACGCTTGTATCCAAAGCGATTTACAGTTAAACTAACAATAGGAGGACAACAATATGCAAGTGCTATGACTCTTCCCAGAAAATTGCCTGTTGAATATTATAGGTTGTATTTTTAAACAGTTTGAATATTTTGGAAGTGAAATATGAAAGGTGAATATGGATTATTGAATTTTTAATAATGAAAATGTGTTTGAAATGTTTTTAATTGAAATATTCACAGCTTAAATATTCAACCATGTTGAATTTCAGCCCATAAAAATGCAAGCCCTAAAAATACAATGCATTAAAATGCAAGCATGGTCAATGCAATGCCTATTTTTTTTCAAGTAATGCAATTCAACAGGCTTTTTGTTTCAAAAACATTTGACATTATTTCACTTCCATAATTGAGCAGATGACAGACAGTCTGTTGATCGCGAATGAAAATATCTTATCATTGCAACGCAATTTCGGCACTCTCACAAATTCTTTAACCAGAGGTGTAAAGTCCAGGGGTCAGAAAGTAAAAGTCCTGCCATATATTTATTCCACCCATGAACTCAGCCAGCTGATTTCACTAATTAGTTTTATCTCCCGGCTGAAAAACGGTGCTGATTAGTAAATCCAGGTGATTGGAACAATAGCTACCGAGGAGGACTTTTACTTTCTGAACCTGGGGCCTCATGTATCAATCTTGCGTACGCACAAAAACTTTGCGTATGCCAGCTTTCACGCTCACGGTCGTATGTACTAACAGTGAAATTAACGCGAGAATGTGCGTTCCTCCACGCCAATTTCATGTCTGCCGTACGTACATTTCTCATTGTTTTTGTCCGTTGGCGACTCTTACAGGCAATGAAGTGAAGTTGCAAACATTACACAACGAATTGTTCTACAAGTCTATCGCACCACCACCTGTGGGAAGCATTGCTATTAATTTGCAATTTATAAAATAATTGACATATATTGTCACACGAGCCTTATGGGAATATTCTATCAATTATGCAATTGAGAACATATAAAAGCATATGCAAATTGATACAACCCATATGGCAATGACAACTTTGGTTTAATGTCCACCTTTATATCAGACCATTTCTTTTTAAGGTCATTTAGGGTAGACTGTGTACAGTTGAGACATGTGTACAGTTGAGACACCTTAAATAACTTGCGTTCGCAGCAAGCACAAGTTGTGATTTTTGCTGTGCACGTGCGTATTAGTGTCCTCTTTGATCGTGGGAAATTTGAACAACGGACGCATTCCCGAAAATATCTAGAAAAAGTTTTTTTTCTAAGATATGACGTTCACTTCACCATGCACTCTCCACAATAAATAGCTTATTTTCCTTATGTGACGTAACTGGTATCACCACAAACGTTATTCTGTACGTTCCTAAAAACTGGCATATTTCATGGTATTGTGTCATGCAAGGTAATTGCAAAATCTAGAGAAATGTGCGAGGTGACCAGCGGGGGATAGTTGAGACGCGTCTACTGTACCCCCGATAGAGTTTTATTATAGGAAACACACTGTTTAGTTGTTCAGTGTTATGATAACAGTTTAAACGCCGTAATTAGCCAGCATAGGATGCAAATGAAAATAAAATTTGATATTTGTTATATTTAAACTGTGTATTATTAATAAATATTGTTACATATCTTGTTCCTGCTTTATACATTTTAACCAGTGCTAATTTAAATAAAATGAATTAATATGGATGAATAAACAAAAATGTTGCCCAATTGTTATTTTCTTTATTTGTCTTTATTTTTTATATTTACAATGAATGGTTAGTTACCTTCCCATCATTAAAAATGAGTGTCTCAACTGTACCATGCACTGTCTCAACTGTACCACATATGGGTACAGTTGAGACAAAGTTGAGACAAAGTTGAGACAAAAAGCACCATATTGTTATGAGCTAATTGTGGAAAATATAAACTACCTGTGGGTATTATTGATTGATAATATTTTAGTCTACAAGCTATGAAATGTCATGTGGCATGTCATGTGGAAATTCACTTCTTTTCAGTGTCTATTTTTGTGTGAAAAATCAAAACGCAAAAAGTGTCTCAACTGTACTCAGTCGACTCTACAGTGCGACTTTCAGATCCCACCGCATTGACGGCATCAGCCAAACTCTCCCACTCATATTTTTTCCTTTTGTTATTAATTCCAGAGGACAAAGTTCCAAATAAATATTTTTTTTTTTCGTTTCTATACCTCCAATAGTAGCACCTCCAATTCACTTTCTGAGTTCAAAGTTTCGTTTCTTGCCGCCATTTTCTTACTGCTTTCTTTTGCCAAAGTGGACTCATTACCATATATAAATTAATTTAATTAAGGGAGGAGACTGGGTGGGGCGTTGTGCTCGTGCATGTGCGCTCAATTTTACGTTAACTGGGATGTACAAAGAGAATATGTGTGGGATCCTTCGTACGCAGAGATTCATACATCTGGGTTTTTTTGTGCGTACGCACATTTACAGCTTTGTCCGTACGTAATGTTTTAGTATGAATTCAACGCAAGTCTTTGTACATGAGGCCCCTGGACTTGACACCTCTGGCTTTCACCAAATAACAATGCAAACACGATGTCAATACAGTAAGAGCTTCGTTGTACTGTACATTGTAACAGCTTCATGATTTTGTGATGATTGATTTCAACAAGTTTTGGCAAGTGTCCGAGGCTGTTTGATTGACAGCTTGGGCAATTGGAAAGGGAGCGTTCTTTGATCGCTTTCTTTATATAATTTAATCACAGTTTAAATACGATTATTTTCATCCTACTAAGAGAAACGACATGAAGTTGATTGTTTAGTCACTGGCTTGATTTACTGATGCATAAACAGTATTGAACGATATTTTGAGAGATAATCTGTCTGAACTTGAATAATTACATCAGAAATCACTGATCACAGATCAGGCATTAGAATAAACATGACTACTTACATATTTGTGGTGTCGCTGGCAGATCCATATCGTAAAATTCTGTTTGCAAAGCCTGCACCGAAATTGACCAAATAATCCATAGTAAAATACACCGAATACAAACAAATAGCGCACTGCTGAGACATTCACATTGTTGGGAAAAATAACCCACTATCCTAGCATTAGGATCGTTTGGAATGTAATGGTATTATTGATCCTGTATCAATCTTTTCTCATTCTCATGTCACTGTTCACTAATGCTCCAGTGGCACCAAGCTGCCCTGTGACGTCACAAGTCTCCGCTTTTTAGATCCTGTCATTTGCTGGCCTTGGTTTCAATAAAAGCAGTTTTTGGAATAACAAGAACGTTTTGAGTTTTGAAACTTACAGGGTATTTTTATAGTATAACGAACTCTTAACTGTCAAAGGATCAGGGAACATTTGAATTCTCAGTCTATAGCTGCTTTCCGACCCGAGGAACCTTTTCACAGATCCTAGAACTATTGGCTATAGTACCCGAATTTCGGCGTGTTCGCACCGCAGTAACTAGGAACGATTTTAGTTCTAGGAACTCCATTTGTAGGAACTAATTTAGGTCCTACTTCAGAGTAGGGTCTAAACCAGCACTATAGGAACTATCCGTGACGTTAGTGTACGCTGATTGACCGAACGCACGTGGAACACCAGCACCCGCCATTTTTAAAACAGCTAGAATGTAAACACACAGATTATAGCCTATATATTTACTCCATAAACTAACTATACAAACATGGAAAACAGTGATAGGTGGGTCTCTAAACCTTAAATGCTGAAGAGAAAATCCAACGCAACTTTGAGGGGACCAAGCCAAACATGATTATGTAGGCTAATAACCTTTCTTCATATACTGTCTACTTTCTATAACAGTTCTATCTAATAAGATATTAAACAGTACTGTTAGACAGATCGCTAACTAATAAACACAGAGAATGCGAGCATTGTTTGCTCTGGCGTTCTCAGCGCCGCCAAAATAAAGATCCGTCGCGCCGTCAAAATAAAAGTCACCGTGCTTGCGTCACTCCCTTACCTCTCCTACCAGTTCCTATGGCCACTTGGCCAGTGCGAACGCAAACAGCAAAACGAGTTTGGGGGAGAGTAGTTCTTAGAACTGTTTAGAAGTGGACAGTTCCTAGAACTAAGTTCCTAGAACTACTTGGTCGGAAAGCGGCTAATGACCCCTTTAAAATAGAAATGTCCATATGGCACCACTTTTAAATAAATGCATATGTTTCTCTATGTTTTAATCTTAGAAACATGTAGAAATCCCCTTTCTCTTGAAGCAAAGATTAATCATCATAGCAGCCATATGTTCAGCTGGTAATGACTGCTCATATAGCATGCTGGGTTAGCAATGTAACACACTGTTAATGTAGCTGAAACAAACATAATGACCATCATAAAAATCTGTAATTCACAGCTCATACAAAGAGGGGAGAGTTTAAATACAGTGTCTACCCAGAAATTGAGAGGCTAATGACACATTAAAGATATTTAAAGGGACCAAATCAAGTTCCATTTACTGTATATTATTGGCAAGGTTTTTTTTTTTTTTTTTTTTGCTTCTGTGCCTTTTATGTGCCTCTTCACATCTGAATGAGACACAGTGCTTTGCTGCACTTACAAACAAGCAGCTGCTTTACTGTCAAGTCCAATATAGTATATAATGGCCTCATCCTTTCATAACAGCATCTTTGCAAAGCCTAAATTACAAAAGATAGATTCAAAAACAATTTGTGGTGAAGTGTGCCACTCAAGTTGTTAAGGTTTTCAAAAGCTATACACAGCTAAAAACTATGAAAACCCATTTCCGCCTCAAAAAATGTAAATGTGAGATTAAAGTTTGAAGTTTAAAATGTCACACTGTGAGAAATAAAGTTGCAACTGAGAGGTGCAATTATGAGGAAAAAAGTCAGATTTTGATATTGAGAGATATATAAAGTCAATTTTGGGAGATTTAAAATCCCAATTACCTTTTTCTGAGATAGAAACAGACTTCCATAACAAGCAGCATGGCTGACATTTTACTTTAGAATTTTTACTCTTTGGAATTAAATCCTCCTCTCCTACTTCCTGTGAATGGGCCATTTTCTGAATACCAAATTGTCAGTGTCCATGTGAATGGTCACGTGTTCACGTGTTCTGATGTCAGAATGTTTTTGCAGCATATTTTAATAAATACCCTAATGAGAAAAAGCAGCACACATTAACAACAACAACAAAAAAGTCTTATTATGGAAATAATGTCGGGGAAAACATTTTCTTTTCCAAAAAAGTAATTTATAAAGAGTAATTTATTACTCACCCTCATATTGTTCCAAAACTGTAAGACACATTCATTCATCTTTGTGTGCAAAAAAATTAAATAAAAAATACAAGTAATAATAATTTATTTAAAATACGTAGCTTTATTTACAAAATATTAATCTCCAATGCACGTTCACGCAACAACGTCTGTCCTCAGGTCAACACAACACGCATGCGTCGTGGGGCTCTCGTGTTGGAGATTAATATTTAGCAAATAAAGTAACAAATTGGAGTAAATTTAGCAAAAAAGCAACAAATAATCAATGGAGGGACAGAAAGCTCTCAGATTTCATCAAAAAGATCTTCATTTGTGTTGCGAAGATTAATTTTGATGTCTTACGGGGTTGGAACGACATGAGTGATTAATGATAGAATTTTTATTTTTGGGTGAACTAACCCTTTAAGCAGGATACAAGTACATCTTTATATGTAATTTCATAATTGGCTACTTTCTGTTGTCTTTGAAATATATGGAAGTAAAATAATGTCAAATGTTTTTGAAACAAAAAGCCTGTTGAATTGCATTACTTGAAAAAAAATAGGCATTGCATTAACCATGCTTGCATTTTAATGCATTGTATTTTTAGGGCTTGCATTTTTATGGGCTGAAATTCAACATAGTTGAATATTTAAGCTGTGAATATTTCAATTAAAAACATTTCAAACACATTTTCATTATTAAAAATTCAATAACCCATATTAACCTTTCATATTTCACTTCAAAATATTCAAACTGTTTAAAAATACAACCTATAATATTCAACAGGCAATTTTCGGTCCATTTTATTTCGCTTTGCAAAATTCGCTTCCACAAATTCAGTGGTTCAAATTCGACAGTAAATTTAACGGAACTGCAGGAAAAGCAATAGACTACCGAGATACTCTCCATCTGCTGTTAGTCGACCTCACCAGCAGGGGGTGCAAAAGCGCGTGTTGTTGACGAAGACAGAGCAACAGTTAGAGCAAGCCATTCATTCATAAAATGAAAATGAGCTGTGTCAGTATATATGCGGAAAAGATGATAAAGACACAAAAGCTGTGTTTATGTTTCATTCAATAACTTCATTGTTACTTTCCCTGTGTAGCATGTCATCAGCTTTCTCTACATGAACAGGATTATAATCGGTTTCCCTCAATATACCTCACACTCGAGGATTCCCCTTCCGTCGGGACAAAACGCTTAACGTAGTTTATGGACTAATACAGAGATATAAAAGACCAAACTTGCACCTTATTGGGGATGTAGGCTGTAGGCTACAATATAGGCTAGATGGACTAAGAATATGAACGTAACGTGCAAAGTTTCATGCTGAGCGTTTCGTGATATACTGGCATAAAATCAACACTTGATCAATACTAACACTTTCTCTTCTCTTTTCTCTCTCTCTCTCTCTCTCTCTCTCTCTCTCTCTCTACAGTATATATATATATATATATATATATATATACACATATATATAATAGGCTATGCCTACGTGTATTGCATTAGCTTAAACTGGGAAGAGTCATAGCACTTGCATATTGTTGTCCTCCTTTTGTTAGTTTAACTGTAAATCGCTTTGGATAAAAGCGTCTGCTAAATAAATGACCAAATGTAGCCTAATAAATGTAAAATTGGCTTAACATTGGACATTCGCACATTTAGGGACCGTCTCAAAAGTTTCATAAAACATTGGCATACACGTTTCTAACTTCAATAGCAAACTTTAATTTATTTGAATAAATATCAAAAATCCAAAGGGTGCGCATTATGCCTGACACTACATGAACACTTTACAGTTGGTTTTATGACTGTAAGTCGTTCTATTCAAATGCTATTGAAGTTAGAAACGTACATACCAAAGTAGTATACACTTTAGAGACGGTCCCTAAATGTGCGAATGTCCAACGTCAATGCCTGTCTATCACTGGGGAAACGCTCAGCATTAAACTTTGCGCGTTATTCTGAGTCCATCTGCTTGCCTGCGAGTTTGGTCTTTTATATCACTGTAATTAGTCCATTAAGCTATACGTTAAGCGTTTAATATGTCCAGCAGGGGAATCCTTAAGTATTGAGGGAAACCCTAATAGCCTGCATGCAGCACATCGCCACAATATAAAGTTAAGGCAACTAAACAACCAAGAGAAATATATGTCAATCTCAAAAATGTAATATTGGATCTGTATATCCGCATCGGGGAATAACATTATAATCTTGTTCACGGTAGAGAAAGATGCTTGTAGGCTACACAGGGAGAGTAACCGTGAAGACACTGAATTTAACATAAAACCGCCGTCATAATAATCACAAATACACTTGCATTGCTGTTAAATGAGTTTTATGAATGAATGGCTTGCTCTAACTGTTGCTCTGTCTTCGTCAACAACACAAGCTTTTGCACCACCTGCTGGTGAGGTCGACTAACAGCAGATGGAGAGTATCTCGGTAATCTACTGCTTTTCCTGCAGTTCCGTTGAATTTACTGTCGAATTTGAACCACTGAATTTGTGGAAGCGAATTTGCAAAGCGAAATAAAATGGACCGAAAATTGCCTGTTGAATATTATAGGTTGTATTTTTAAACAGTTTGAATATTTTGGAAGTGAAATATGAAAGGTGAATATGGATTATTGAATTTTTAATAATGAAAATGTGTTTGAAATGTTTTTAATTGAAATATTCACAGCTTAAATATTCAACCATGCTGAATTTCAGCCCATAAAAATGCAAGCCCTAAAAATACAATGCATTAAAATACAAGCATGATTAATGCAATGCCTATTTTTTTTCAAGTAGTGCAATTCAACAGGCTTTTTGTTTCAAAAACATTTGACATTATTTTACTTCCATAGAAATATGGTTAAAGTGTACAGCTGAATGTACTGATAAGCATTTATGATAAACTAATATACTTGTAAATGTAATTTCTATTGAAACTTGTATGCCATGTATTCAAATATTTGTAATTACACATTTGTAATGATGAAGCAATTCAGTGCATTTAAAATATTTTAACTTAAGTATCACATAAAATACTACAGTTAAAACTATAATCAACCTCTTTACATGTGAGTGTATGTTAAAACAAAAGATTATTAAAACAATTATTTAAAAAGTACTTTAAAGTAAAACAATTTGATATTTTTTACAAAGTATACTTTATGTACTTAACACTGTTAACACATTCAAAAAGCATTCAAGTACTGGTAACAGTGTACAGTGTTGCTGTTACACATCTTACTCATTATCTCATTACTCATTATCGTATTGTAACGAGGTATGATGTTGTGGGAAGAAGGAGGCGGGAACCGGCGAACATTCAACATATTTTAATAAATAAATCCACAAATACAAAAATGAAAATAAAAGCCAGCAGCCCCTCACGGACGACTGCTGGCAACACAAACCAAAAACAAAACATCAACTAAAACACAGGCCTGTCCTCTCTCGCTCTTCACTGTCGTCGCTCCTCCTTTATGCCTCCGCTCCTCCGTGAGAGATGCGAGACCGGTGCGTCTCACAGGTGTAGCTCATCATAATTACGCCACCGGCCTCGCGCCGTCCTCCCACGGCCCTCGGCCTCGTCCTGCTCGCCACATACCCCCATCGCCCCTCGCAGGCCGGGGGGTACCACCGAGGCTGCGCCTACTCCCCCCCCCCCCCCTCCCCGGGGGGACCGATCACGGCGGCTGCGGTACCCGGGGGTATGGACAGACGAGGCGAGAGTACAGGAGACGGAAGCATGAGGAGCGACAGAGACGAGAGAGGGGAGAGAGAAAAAAAACAACAACAACAAAAAAGAAAAAAAAAAAAAAAACTTGATCCGGTTCCCACAACGCGCTGCCATCCGGCCCGCCACCCGCTGGGCGATCTTCTCCGCGGTGCCTGGCGGTGACGCTGGATAGACCTCGGTGGACGGCACGACACTCCTCCGCCGCCTGGTGGACGGCGACGGCTCCTCCAGGTTCGGGCAGTCGGCAGGAGTCCCCCGTTCCCTGCTCCTCCCCGTCATGGCGGATGGCAGCAGGCTCCGGCCCACGGCGAACGGCGACGACTCCTCCGCTCCCTACCGGACGGCAGCCGCCCCTCCAGCACCCAGGCGGCCAGCAGCGAGCTCGTCCGTCCCCCCGGCAACTCACTCCAGCGCACCGCCTCGAGCGTCCATGGCGACGGAAACTGCCCGCCATGCTCGATGGCACCGCGGATTCCCAACAGCGGCAAGGGCTCTTTGACAGCGCGTTCCTCCTCCTTCCCGGGTTTCGGCACCAGTGTAACGAGGTATGATGTTGTGGGAAGAAGGAGGCGGGAACCGGCGAACATTCAACATATTTTAATAAATAAATCCACAAATACAAAAATGAAAATAAAAGCCAGCAGCCCCTCACGGACGACTGCTGGCAACACAAACCAAAAACAAAACATCAACTAAAACACAGGCCTGTCCTCTCTCGCTCTTCACTGTCGTCGCTCCTCCTTTATGCCTCCGCTCCTCCGTGAGAGATGCGAGACCGGTGCGTCTCACAGGTGTAGCTCATCATAATTACGCCACCGGCCTCGCGCCGTCCTCCCACGGCCCTCGGCCTCGTCCTGCTCGCCACACGTATTATCAGTAAATTATGCATAATTAAGCAACTAACCCTAAACCAAACTCTAACCTTAATGGTCCCATATTGTACACCTTTCTGAAGTTTTATTTTAGGTTGTGATGTCCTTAAGAATATATATTTGCAGTATAAGTATAAAAACCATCCCATATATTTTTATAGCTCCTTTCTGGAGCTCTGAAAAGAACAGGTCGATTTTGGCCTGTCTAATTAATATTCATGAGCCTCTCTTCTGATTGGCCTGTTGTTTTCTGAGTGGCCAACCACAGGTAATAGGGTCATGTATGCTGTAGCCTGCTGTGGCTTGGTGATGCTCACTAGTAAGGTAAATAAAACACCTGTAATGATGGTCATTGCTGAGGGAAATATTATCCGGCCTTATATGTTCGAGCCGGACTCAGATCCCAAATCGGTGACGACGGGAGACAAACAACCACCTCCTTACTTTCAGCGTTTTTGTAAGAGTATTATAATTACCATTTCATCAATGCTGCACACAGATTTAACGTTAACGCTAATTTAAACTGTCTGTAAAACATAGACTTTTTTTTTTGTCAAATTCGATTTAAATCTCCAAAATATGTACGTTAATACCGTAGCTAGTTACACTGATTTTGAAACACTTAACTGCTTTATAATATGTAACGTTAGCAGACAGACATCAAATGCAGTAAGCTATGTAACTATTGCTTTCCTACTGGTAAGTTGACGTGTTACAATTTTTTTTACAAAGTTACGTTTTTTCCTGTAATAGAGAGAGAGAGAGAGAGAGAGAGAGAGAGAGAGAGAGAGAGAGAGAGAGAGAGAGAGAGAGAGAGAGAGAGAGAGAGAGAGAGAGAGAGAGAGAGAGAGAGAGAGAGAGAGAGAGAGAGAGAAACACTGAAACTCTCTTTTCATTCACAGTCTGATATCTCTCTGTGTGTCTAAAGTTCGTTGTCTTTCATCTCCTCCACTGATGTTGAAGAGCATTAGTTTTGTGTTGTGTGTGAGCACATCACTGGCCAAATAAGTAGAGATGTGTCTCTCTGCTGGGATTCTCTGCTCTGTCAGCTCTGCTCAGTCATTTCAGGGCCCTCCTGCTGCTTTCATCCTCTCAGATAGGTGCTCAGAAAACCTCTGCTTCCGTTTTGACTAAATGCTAAAGAGAAAAAGTAATTTACTCACCCTCATGTCATTCCAAACCTGTATGACTTTTTTTTCTTCTTCTTTGGAAGACAAAGGGAGAGATTCTGAAGACTATAGTGGTTGTTCTTTTCCATGCAATAACAGTAAATGCAGACTAGAGCTTTCAAACTTCAAAAATTGGTAAGTATTTTTACAGTAAGTTTAAATGCGCAGTTATAGTCGACAGGTTTTTAGTGACAGTCTTTATCTGTCTACAAGTATATATTATCTTTTTTTATTGCAAGAAGAAGTGGTATGCATACAAAGATTGTACAATTAACAACAAATAATCAGAAAGTAATTTAGATAATAATCAGAAAAATAATCAGAATAATAATCAGAAAGTGGTATATATGTGTATATATATATATATATATATATATATATATATATATATATATATATATATATATATATATATACACAGTATATTCATGGTAACACTTTAGTTTAGGGTCCAATTCTCACTATTGACTAGTTCCTTATTATTACGCATAGGATATTGACTTTTTATTAGTTATTAAGCACATATTAATGCCTTATTCTGCATTAGCATATTCTACATCCTTTAATCCTACCCAATACTTAAATTTAACAACTACCTTACTAGCTATTAATAAGCAGTAATTAGGAGTTTTAAAGCAGTTTAATGAGGCAAAAGTCATAGTTAGTTAGTTAAATGTGAGAATGGGACCCTAAACTAAAGTGTGACCATCTTTTAGTATGACTTTACAAAAACCAGTGTTTACATGACATTCTAAAAAGATCTAAAAATTATCCTTAATTTTCATATTTGTAAAACGCATTGCAGCAGTGCACAGCCATGGCGAGACGGCTCGCTCACTCATTGGCTGTTCTGCGGCAACTGCATGAGCCTATCGAGCGAGGGCTGATGCAACATCAGACCAATGAGAGCGCTTCGCGCGCTCCTCGTCACATCCCGCCGAAACGGGTGTGGCCATCCCCTATAAAAGGAGCTCGAGTAGGCTGATTCAACTGGTTTTCATCGCCGAAGCGAACCAGAGCGAACCGCGCGCACGGCAGGGAACGCAGTACTCGTTCCCTCTTCTAGAGAGAACCGAGGTTACGTTAGTAACCGAGTACGTTCTCTTACGAGAGTTCTCTCGTACTGCGTTTGAACAAACGCTGCGGGAACCACTTGTAAGACGCCGTGCGTGCTGGGATGAGAAAACACCGACCACTGGAAGCTAGTCCAGGTATACAGTGCATAATCACCCGGTAGACTCGGAGAGTCTGGAGGGGGGGGGGGGGGGGACAACCACCCCCAGATAGCTGCGTCCTAAGACGCGGTATGACATCACATAGGCAGGGGAAGGCCTGGCTAATGTGGGAAATGTGGGTCTTACGCAAATTTGCCCAGATATATGCGCCCTTAGGCGCGAAACAGCGCCACATAGGCAGGGGAAAAACCTGGCTGATGTGGGAGATGTGGGTCTTACGTAATTTCGCCCAATGGATGCGCCCTTAAGCGCGATACAACGTCACATAGGCAGGGAGAGCCTGGCTAATGTGGGAAATGTGGGACTTACACACTTTCGCCCAAATAGGTGCGTTCTAGACGCGATATAACATCACATAGGCAGGAGGGAGCCTGGCTAATGTGGGAAAACATGGGTCTTACACAATTCTGCCCAGAGAACTTCGGCGGCGCTGTGCGTCTGCGATATCAGTGCCGTGTTTAGACAGCTGACTCGAATACGCCGAAAATACTTGGCTTGCAAGTGCGGTGAAGTATTCGGTGGCGTTGTGCGCCTGCGAAATCAGTGTCGTGGTAGACAGCTGATAAGGCTAAACCGAAAACAACCTGGCCTGCAAGGCGGGAACTTCTAGGTTGTAGAACCTTATGAATGTAGACGGCGAGGCCCAGCCCGCCGCCGTACATATTTCCTGTAAGGAAATCCCGCTAGACCAGGCCCACGATGAGGCAACGCCTCTCGTGGAATGCGCTCTAATGCCCAACGGGCACTGAAGGCCCTTGGTAGTATAAGCCATTGTTATGGCGTCAACCACCCATCTGGACAGGCTCTGTTTCGAAACAGCCGTTCCTTTGGAACGTCCACTGAACGAGACAAAGAGCTGCTCCGTCTGTCTGAAGGCAGCGGAGCGGGACACATAAGCTCTTAACGCCCTAACGGGGCAAAGACAGCTCGAGTCCCCTTCCTCGTTTGACCCCGGCAGGGCAGACAGGGAAATAACCTGAGCCCTAAACGGAGTGTTGAGGGATTTCGGCACGTAGCCGTGCTTAGGTTTGAGTATGATTTGGAGTCATTGGGCCCAAACTCCAAGCACGTTGGACTCACAGAGAGCGCGTGCAGATCGCCTATGCGCTTCACCGAAGCGAGGGCCATCAAAAACACCGTTTTGAAAGACAGATGTTTGAGGCTAACAGATTGGATAGGCTCAAAGGGGGGGCCTTTCATGGCTGCCAAGACCGTAGAAAGGTCCCACACCGGGACTGAGGGAGGTCTGGGGGGATTCAGCCTCCTAGCTCCCCTGAGGAAGCGGATGACTAAATCGTTCCTTCCCAGTGACTGGCCTGGCGTTGCTGTCGAGCACGCTGCGATAGCCGCCACATAGACTTTGAGCGTGGAAGGGGATCTGCCCTTATCCAACAGCTCTTGTAGGAAGGAGAGAACCTCCGTCACCTCACAATCGAGGGGTGACAGGCCCCGAGCTGTACACCAGCTGGAGAAAACCGACCACTTCGAGGCATAAAGCCGCCTGGTGGAAGGCGCTCTAGCCTGAGTGATGGTGTTCAGCACTCCATCCGTGAGGCTAACGGGTAACCGTTGAACGTCCACGCATGAAGGGACCACAGCTCTGGGTGTGGGTGCCAAATCGAGCCCCTGGCCTGCGAGAGGAGATCTCTCCTCAATGGCACTGGCCATGGAGCGGAGTCTGCTAACTGCATCAGGACTGGAAACCAGGCTTGGTTGTCCCAGAACGGTGCTATAAGCAGTACTGGGCATTTCACTTCCCTGACTCGCTCCAGCACCTGAGGTAGGAGGGAGACTGGAGGAAACGCGTATAGCGGGCAGTGCGGCCACTTGTGGGACAGCGCGCTGTCGTTCTTTGAAAAGAACACGGGGCAATGAGCGTTTCCTGGGGACGCGAATAGGTCCACCTCCGCTCTGCCGAATCTCTGCCACAACAGCCGGACTGTTTGTGGGTGTAGAGACCATTCGCCCGTGGGAACATTGTTCCTGGACAGCCTGTCTGGACCCAGGTTGAGTGTCCCGGGCACATGCACCGCTCTCAGCGAGCTCAGGTTGCGCTGAGCCCATATTAGGAGGCGCTCGGCCAGCCTGTAAAGGGAACTGGAACCGAGACCGCCTTGGCGATTTATGTAGGACACCACGGACGTGTTGTCCGAGCGGACTACGACGTGTTGGTCCTTGATGTGGGGACAAAAGCGCGTCAGCGCGTTGTGAACTGCTAGCATTTCCAGGCAGTTGATATGATGGAGCTTTTCTCGTTCTGACCAGAGGCCAAAGAACGGCCTGCCCTCGAGCAGCGCTCCCCATCCCGAGGTGGATGCGTCCGTAGACACCACTTTCACTCTCGAGGAAGTCCCCAGGCTTACACCTGAACGGTACCAATCGCCCGCCGCCCATGGTCTCAGGGCTGCTGCGCAGTCTTGATCGACTTTGAGGAGCAATCGGCTGAGTGCCCACGCTCCGCGTGGCACTCGCGCTTTCAACCAGAACTGCAGAGGGCGCATGCGAAGCAGGCCCAGCTGGAGAACTGATGATGCTGAGGCCATGAGGCCCAGCATCCTCTGAAAACGTTTGAGCGGGATAATCGCACCGCAGCGGAAGGACCTCGCTGCGTGCTGTATGCGCAGCGCGCGCTGTTGCGACAGCCGCGCCGTCATAGAACGAGAGTCCAGAACGATGCCCAGAAACGAAATAGTTTGGCTGGGGTTCAAGGAGCTCTTCGTCCAATTGATCGTGATACCAAGATTCTCGAGGTGATCGAGTAACATGGTTCTGTGCTCCACGAGCTGAGATCGTGATTGAGCTATGATCAGCCAGTCGTCCAAATAGTTCAGCACTCGCATGCCCCTGAGTCTGAGGGGGGCGAGCGCTGCGTCCATGCACTTCGTAAATGTACGGGGTACCAGGGACAAGCCGAATGGCAGGACTGTATACTGGTATGCCCGACCCTCGAAGGCGAATCTCAAGAATCGCCTGTGGCGTGACGCTATCTGTATTTGGAAATACGCGTCCTTTAGATCTATCGACATAAACCAGTCTTCTCGGCGAATGTGCGCGAGGATTTTGCTGGTTGTGAGCATTTTGAAACTGCGTTTCACTAAAGCTCTGTTTAGTCGTCTTAGATCTAGTATGGGCCTGATACCACCGTCCTTTTTGGGGACTAGGAAGTATCTGCTGTATAGCCCCCCTTCGCTTTGAGCTTGGGATACATGTTGTATCGCCCCTTTGCTCAACAGTTTTGATATTTCGGCGCGAAGTAGGTGTGCTACTTCTGAATTCACCGTAGTTTCGACGCGCGCTGTGAAGCGTGGAGGGCGCCGACAAAACTGTAGCGAGAAGCCTCTCTTTATAATGTCTAGCACCCAGTCCGAAACCCCTGGAAGCGCGGCCCATGCGTCTGCATGGCCGGCTAGGGGTTGGATGCGAAGCGCGCTCTGTTCGCTGTGCGCCGGCGGCGCTTCGGGGCGCGCTAGCATAGGCGTTACGCCTGTGACATTTGAGGCGGGGAGCGCGCGTAATACAGCGGGCAACACGCTCATCCTCGACCCCGCTACAGTGTTTATCTGAACGAGGGAGGTCTGAGAAGGTCTCATGGGACTCATGCAGCCTACAAGTGAACGTGGGCGGGGACCGGGCACGTTTACTGCTTTGGCCGCGCTGTCTGCTTGAACAGAGCGGGTGCTCACAGGTCCCGTTTTTACAGGGAGCCTGTGGCTTGCCAGACATAGCGTTTGTGGGCACTGGGAAGTGGGCACTTTGACTATGTTTGTGGCGCGATCGAACTGCGTCGATCTTATGAGTACGGGCCCTGTGTGCAGGGCTGTGCTTGTGTGTAGGGATGGGCACAGGGAAGTGGGCATCAACACTACATTTATAGCACCATCGGCCTTGGCCGGGACACCAGAAAATACACTCTTTTCGGGATTTATCTGGGTAGCCGTAAAAACGGCTTTTGTGTGCAGGCAAGCGGGCAGCTGTGCGGGCTTGTGCTCTGCTGAGAACGCTGAAGCAGTCGCAATTCCTGGGACTGAGACAGCGGTGCGCTTTGGTGAGGGCCCGGTCGCAACGGGGCTTACACACCTGCGCTTTCCTAGGCGTGCTAGGACTTCTTTGGGGCTTCCGGCTTCAACACAACCCTTGGTCGCGGCCCGCGGTGAGTGGGGCGGCGGCTGGTAGAGCGAGAGCGAGGGCGTGAGCTGCGCTGCTGTCGCTGAGAGGGGGCGGCCGGAGGCTGAGGCTGTGAGCTCCGAGGGGCCTGTTTCTCACGGCCCGCTGCGGAACTGGAACGCTTCGGCAGGAAGTGCTTGAATGCCTGTGACGCTTTCTGGGCTTCGGAAAATCTCTCCACGAACTCGGAGAGAGAAGATCCAAAGAGGCCAGCGGAGGATAGCGGGGCGTCGAGGAACGCGTTGCGCTCTGCATCAGCCATCTCCGTGAGCGTCAGCCACAAATGCCTCTCGGCTACGGTAGCGGAAGCCATACAGCGTCCCATGGCTTGTGCTGCAGCCTTGGTAGCGCGGAGGGAAAGATCCGACGCGCTTCTCAGGTCCGTGATGCAGATAGCTTCAGGTCCTATCTCGTCCAGTTTGCGGAGGAGATCGCCTTGGAACACCTGAAGCGTGGCCATGGTGTGCAGGGCCGATGCCGCCTGCCCAGCGGCGGAGAAGATCCGCGCGAGCAGCGACGACGTCATGCGGCAGGCTTTCGACGGCAGCACTGGCTTAGTCCGCCGTCCAGCAGAGGGCGGGCAAAGGTGGGCTGCTATCGCCTGTTCCACCGGCGGCAGAGTGAGGTAGCCTCGATCCTGAGCATTATCCAGGGAGGAAAATGCTGGGGATACAGACGAACGTGTTCGTGCAGAAAAGGGAGCGTTCCAGGCCTTCGCCACTTCTTCATGAAGCTCAGGAAGAAACGGAGCGGGCTTAGACACAGGAGAAGAACGCTCACCAGGGAGGAAGCTACCATCAAGCCGGGTGCGCGAGGGGAGTTCCGGTGCAGACCACTCGAGGCCGAGGCTCGCCGCGGCCAACGCGAGTACTCGCATGAGCTCCCTCTCGATGCTAGCTCTAGCCGACGGCTTTCGGGCAGGAGGCGTGAGATCCGCAGAGCTCGCCCAGTCCTCACTGCCTGAAGCTAGCAGAGAGCAGGAATCCTTATCGACCGACTCGGCTTCAGAAACAACTTCCTCAGATGAAGCGGCGGCAGACTGCGGGCGCTGAGCATCGGGAAGTGCTTCGGGGGAAGCCGGCGAAGCTGGCGGGCGAGCCGGCGAGCTTTGTCGGGAAGAGGTGGGTTCCGGGGCCCGCTGCGAGCGGCGCTTCTTGCGGCGCGGCAACGCGGCGGGGGGCGCAGGCTCGGAGAAATGTGCCAGGCGAGTCCGCAGAGTCACCATCGGCAAAAGCTCGCAGTGAGGGCAGCCGCCGTCAGCGAGCGCGAGCGCTGCGTGATCTTCGCCCAGGCAGGAGACGCAAATAACGTGGCGGTCTCCCTCGGTGAGCGGGGCTCGGCACGAGCCACAGGATGGCATCTTGATAAAGACGCGGCTCTTTTAGGGGTGAGTGTTCGGGGAACACTGCACACACACACACAGACAGAGCAGGTAAAGGATATGGAGCGCCGGAAAGCGCAGCAGGTACGGCAGTAGAGGCGGCGAAGGCCAGCGGCTTCAAGGGCTCGTCCCGCTGAAAAGCTTGCCTCGACGACGCTTGCTTCTCCGTGATCCAGCGATGCGTGAGCTTCGCTGAAGAGATGAAAATCAGTTGAATCAGCCTACTCGAGCTCCTTTTATAGGGGATGGCCACACCCGTTTCGGCGGGATGTGACGAGGAGCGCGCGAAGCGCTCTCATTGGTCTGATGTTGCATCAGCCCTCGCTCGATAGGCTCATGCAGTTGCCGCAGAACAGCCAATGAGTGAGCGAGCCGTCTCGCCATGGCTGTGCACTGCTGCAATGCGTTTTACAAATATGAAAATTAAGGATAATTTTGCTTCAGTATTTCGTGAAAAGAGACTTTTCCCGCAGCGTTTGTTCAAACGCAGTACGAGAGAACTCTCGTAAGAGAACGATAGTGTTATTAAAAGCAAATGTGACATAAAAACCTAATTGTAACCACAACATTTTAGCTTGTTTTTGAGCTCTTGTCTTTGAGCTCTTTTATCGTGACTCGTCTTTCACAGGATTCATACCCAAGCTCTCTGCATCACAAGTACAATTCTGTACCAGTTGAGCTACCAAGTAAGCTTAGCACGTCAGTAAAACCAAACATATGGAGCTGGTTAAGTGATGCAAACTTCAAAATGTATTTGTTTACAAATCATGCACTATGGTAAAAAGTGTTTTGAGGTGATAACATAATCATGCAAGGAGCCGTGTGGAAACTGGTCTTTATTAGGCTAATTCATAATCTGCCACTGTAATCACAATTTTGTGTGAAAACAATTAAAAGTGCTTGCTGTTTTACTGCCTCTAGTGTTCATTTCTGTTGGAAACTGCAGTGATATGTACGTATTGGTACGTATTTTGCATTTTGCAAAAATGTTGCCATAGGTAAATTTTTTCAATGAGCCTATGTTGTAAATGTCCCAGGCCTGTTTCTCTCTCCTCCTTCACTGTAGTCACTCCTTCTTTTATCCTTCCTGAGCTTCTCCGTGGGACTCAAGACCGGTGTGGCGTGCAGGTGATGCTCATTTGCACTCGTACCACCGGCCTCACTCCGTTCCCACGGCTCTTGGCCCTGCACTGCTTGCCACAACTACAATGCTAGAAATTAAAAGAAATTTGAAAAAAGTGACTTCTAAACTCATTTTTTCTTTCCACCAACTTCCACAGATTTGTGGGATATCAAAGGGAACAAAGGATACATCTATGTTCCCATTAGAAACTGATCAGTTAATGGCAAATATTGTATTTGGGCATGCCTTGATGTCAAACAGATCATCATCTGACATATGTATCCAGTTCACAAAAACAAACATAAAACAGATAACATATGCAGAAGGATTCTGCAGCTTCACCTACATTCTTTCTTAGACTTGAGACTTGCTAGAGTAAAAATGGTACAGGGATCAAACTAAAACTAACTCTCTGGGGTTTTTGCATTAATTCACACATCTGCAGGGTGGACAGCTGATGTCTGATATTTCTCTTATGTTGGTTTATCTTCCTTAGTTGAATGTCAAAAATGTTCCAACACCTCAGGGACATCAAATTCACCCTATTTTAATGACCTATCTCTGCTATTATTTTCTGCTATTGTCTCTCTATAAAACATCATATGACAGAGTTGCAGAGATGGTTTTTGTAAAGTAATTTAGGGGACACTATAATCGTATCGTTCATATCGTTTGTTCATCCCGTGACAGGCCCATAGGCTAGGCTATGCAGTTTGTACCGGTAAAAGAAATTATTAGTTCACCTCCCGATTCTTCGGGTCTGGGTCGTAGCCATTTTGTATACAGAAATTAGTTAATAATTCCCAAACTTCCTTACAAATAAGCACATAGTCAGATCTTGCAATTTATATATATTTTTTTATTTCTGTCATGATGGTTCTTTTCCATAACATTGAATGTGGAACGGGTACAGACTGCATATAGCCTATGGGGCTGTCACGGGATGAACAAAAGACTCAAACCTGAAGACTCGAGAGTTGAACTAATCAATGTTTCAGTACAGACTGCATTGCTCATCTTATGGGGGTGTGATGTGACAAATGAACAAACAACTCAGATCTGGAGGTGGGACAAAGTAACAAACTGAATAGCCTGAAGACCCACCTAAGCAATGAATTAATCATATCTGTTTCTCATAATTTGGCCTTGCATTGTAGTTTTTTTCTTGTTCGAAACGTGATCAATGTCTGTAAATGACCACCTAAATATACTGTATGTGGGTCACTTTAAATTTATTCACACAGCATTGTGTACTTACTTTAAAAGGAAGTCGCGTATGGCAGGCATAGTCATGTTGCAGCGGAGGGACGAGCAACTTGTGTTTTTCCTCATTCCCCAATTTAGCTTTTTACCCCTTTGGCAAGCGGAGCGGAATATTTTTGTGTGTTTATTTCTGATTGAGATGTGTTTGTTTGTTGCATGGTGTTGTTGGTTGTTAGAAAAATGACTGCAATAAAAATATTTTAATTAAATTCACATGTACAGGAGTTCTGGCCTAAACCCAGGACCAGGATAAAACACAGAGATGATCCACATAAGAAAACAGAAGACACTGCCTTAAGCCCTCTAGCTATACATATTTCCCACCTCAGTTGATGCAGCAAGTTTGCTCACTCTCTACAAAGGCCTGAGCTTTGGCTAACCTGCACAAAGGCTCAAGAGCAGAGCTATAGTCTCCTTTCAAACTGAGTGAATGAAATCTGAAGAGACATTTGACATGAAAGTTCTTTACTTAGAACACTTTCACACAAGAACATTTGGTACGGAGGCCATTTGGCATCAAATTTGGTAAAAATTCATCCATCCATTTTCCAAACCACTTGTCCGCAAGGCAGGGAAATACTCTGGATGGGTGACCAGTCCATCGCATGGCTAACACACGCAGAGATTCTCCAGGTATGAGAACATAGTTCAATGCCACATTTAACATGATCAATATTCACAAATGATTTTAAGATAAGCAAATCAAAATGTATAGTCAAGATGTCAACAAAGTCAGCATGAACTCAAAACCGACTATACATTTCTGGTTTTATTGTGGACACTTCATTGTTGCACATTATTCAAAAAAAAAAAAAAAATTCTTCATCAACACTGTAAATATATTTCCCCTAATTCAATTTGAAACCAAGTTCAGTTGCTGCCTTACATTTTTAAGTATAACCAAATTGGCTGTACAAGTCATTTCAACTGATTTTGTTTTTAAATCCTGCCTAGCTGAATCTTATATAATTTAAAAATGAAGTTGAAATTGGTTCCATTATATTGATGAGTTAAAGTAATGGAAAAACATGTTGTCATGACTTATTGATCATGTAATTTACATATCATATATCATATCATTACAGTGGAAATGTATTGCTCCTCTTTTACAATGACTTTCTTTTTGGCAAACTTGACGAAAGTATTTATTGATGTCTCACTCTAGAGGTGGCAAATGTATTTACTTGTGTAACGTTACAAATTCCACTATATACAAATGAGCCATTTTTGTAGCATGGTTAAAGAAATCCTCTGAATAGGACGTTTAAGCTATGGCACTTGCAGGATGTTTTCATAGTACAATGAGTCAAATATGTCAAAATATCAAGGAAAATTAGTTTTCTCATTTCATGACCCCTGTACAGAAAGGTAAACATGTCTCTAGTGCTGTGCTAATGCTAATGCTAAACACAATGATTGTCCTGTGATTGTCCACCGTCAACCACGTCCTATCGATCTGCTTGAGGGACAAATCCGCCCCATCAGAGACCTCTCTGCTAACCTAAGCTCTACCTGCCCATTGAGCTGACCTGAGCCCAGATCAATATTGCTGTGACCTTGAAACCTAATCCACAAGATCACAGAGGGGAAATTGAAAGAGAAATCCTTAAGGGTGGCAGTGCTAACAGACCTGGATTAGTGTTTGTGGCACTGTCACTCTTACCACTAGCACATGCAAACAAGGCATTATGTCGTCTGCCTGAATATGCAAATGTGTCACACGCAGGATCGATAGCACTGAGCTTTCTGTATTGTATTTTAACCACTTAAGGTATTTGTGGATTCAGCCTCTTAACTGCAAATACCCAATGAAACAGCTTGATTGCATTCCCAACAGGATCTTATGGTATGTTTGTCTGTTCCTATTCATCTCATTGTCATTTGCTCAGCTACAATCTTTACTCATGGGCACTCAGTTCTCTCTTCTTTTTTTTTTTTTGGAGTCATTCACCTTAGCTGTATCTACTTCACATATTTGCAATTTATACTGTATGTTGCTGGGGGGGACAAATCCCCTAAATAATCAGCAACTTTTAAATGGATGTCAATGGAGAACAATGGTGGTACAGCATCTACCTGCTGGGGCTAACTGAACCATGCTCCTTCAGTTTCATTGAATTTCATTGAATTTGAATTTAATTAATCCATCACAACCCCTGCATTGTAAAAACCTGGGCTGCAGTTATAATTAAAGGACCAGTTAAATATACCCATAAAAAAATAAAAGTGAAATAAAATTAGAAATATGAATAATCAGAATGTTCTAACAATATTACACCCACATAAACCTGTCTGCTTTCTAGCTAATTAAACGTGCCCTCGTTTCTAGAAAACAGCTGAATCAGACAAAGGTTGAGAGAACTAATATGTTGTAAGGTACTGTTTTTTGTTTGTTTTGTTTTTCAAAACAGGTGCGAATATATGTGGAGAACTAAGTTTTTATTCTTCATCAATAAAAACGCCCACACTTCACAGGAAGACTGTGGAACATTTTGTAACATATGTTCACTGTATAAAACTTCAACAGAAATTTTCTTCCTTGCAAAAGTATGAACAAATTCATACTAACTTCTGAGAAGTGAATACTGTTTGTTACATGTGCATTTATGGATGCTGCATTAAAGTCCCCCTGTATTCAATCATTTTATCCCAAACATCTTTAAACATTTTACCAAAAACATCTTTAAACATTTTTCCTTAAAAAAAATTTCTTCATGTCTTAAGATAGCTTACATATAACTTGCTTATATTTATATAAAAACACGCCGTTTGAAATCGCTGGTGTTTCTAACATCACATCGGGACATTTCGGGAGGGGAGAGGTAATGTTACATGTATATTCTGTTTTTCATTCAGTTTTCATTGTGATTTGCTGTCAGTTTGTTAATTAGTTTAGTCTGTCCCCTGCCTGTTTGTCTCCTTGGTTACAGATTTGATTAGAGTCCTTAGATCAGGCTTGTCTAGTTGGTTTCTCCCGTAGTTTTCAGAGTATTTAAGTCAAATCAAGTCACCTTTATTTATATAGCACTTTTTAATATACAGATTGTATCAAAGCAGCTTCACAGTGATAACGTGAAAATAATACAACAAAGTTTGTTTCTAGAAGAAAATTGCGTCATCGTCCACCTTAAGTAAGGTAGATCAATAATATTGTTAAATATTAAATGTCCCCAACTAAGCAAGCCAAAAGCCAAGGCAAAAGTGGCAAGGAACCAAAACTCCATCAGGTGACAGAATGGAGAACAAAACCTTGGGAGAACCCAGGCTCAGTCGGGGGCCAGTTTTCCTCTGGCCAATGAATGAACAGTGTATGATTATGATTCAGGCAGCATTACAGGTCAGAAGTCAGATTGGATCAGAACATTCAGAATATTACATTTTTAAGCCCTGTGTTTAATCCTGTTCAGTTGTCTGTTGTCACTATTTACTGGTTGTTCTGTTCTTGTTTTTGAATTCCTGAGAAAGAGTATTTCTGTTAGAGTTTGTTATCAATAAAGACTGCTGCATTTAGATCCAGTTTCATCTCTGCTGCAACCAGCCCATGACAAGTACACTGTGACTCACTTTAATACAACCAAAAAAAAAAAAAAAAAAAAAAACTTGTGGCTTGTTGACCATTTATCAAGGTCTATGACTGATTTTGTTGAACAGCAACCACATAATTTAAGAAATAAGAATAGGCTGAGAGTAATTAATATTAATTCATACTTAAACAATTTTTTTAATTATATTTATTTTCAAGGTCTAATTTTTAAAGGTGAAGTGTGTATTTTTTTTCACACCAAGCAAAATAAAAAGTTAAACTAACCCTTCCATTTGACACACAAACAGACGAATCCTTTTCACACTATTTACGTTACTATATTAATTGTCTTTAATATGTAGCTATAAAATAACTTTTAAAATCAGTCTTTTTCTTATCCATTTATCCGTTTATCAGTTTATCAGATCTCATATAGAATAAATAAACTCGAATCGAAGCTTCGATGACACGTCCGAAAGTAATAATGATTTCAAGATTTATGTAATTTACTTGTTAAAGAAGTTGATGCCTTAATGATGAATCAGGTTTTGGGATGTAGTTTCAACAACAACTCTTACTATCTAATTTCTACAATTTAATGGCCCCCATAATATTTTGTTGCATGAATATCTGAACATGCAATATAGGCTATCAAAAGAAAGAACAGAGCCTTTGCTTTAAAAAAAAAAAAAAAAAAAAAAAGAAGAATTTTATCAACACTTGAACCCCCCAAAAATCCACATGCATAAGCAATGCTTATATATCACTTGTGTATGCTCCTTTTTTTCTGTGTTTTGATGCAGAGATTCTCCACTCTTTCAGAAGATGTGTAAAAGCACCCCCTACCACATAACAGTAAAAACGCGGAAAGCCGGAAAATTCCGTCAATGGCTGTTTCCATCCATACCATCCATTCCAGCATTTTGGGATATTGCATAAAAAAATAATGCTGGATGAAAACGGCAAGATGCGCATAAATTCCAAAAATGTGCATAAAAACATATACGCTCAACTGAGTCAGATACATTTAAGTCTGATAAAAACTGAGACCGCCAAGAAAACATGCACATAAACTAAGATGGAAACACATTTACTATTAAATAAATTCCTCAATGTGCATCAAAAAAGAAATCTAAATGCATCTAAAATGCTTTTTTGATCATTCTAAAATGCCTGAAAGTCTGTCGTTAAAGTGGTTTGCTATAATTACCTCCCAGAACTGTCTTACATGTGTTCCCAAACAGCAGCATCTGCCTCAGAAAGCAAGTTAAAGGTGCCATAGGTGATTCTCTGCAGAAACATTTTTTGTTATGCCGGTTGAATGTCTCCTCATATCCTGATAGCAATCACTCTGTTAAGCGATCTAAATGTATTTTTATTAATATATGTTGTTTGTGGAAGGCGTAGGACCATAAAATGTTCGTTCAATCGTTACATTCGGTCCGAACAGTCCTATTGCATGTGTTCTGTCAGTCAATGTGTTTGCATACCACTGCGCAGGCTGTTCATGCAAACAAGTCATCAGCGGGCTCACGTACGATTTGCAGACAGAGCGAGAGTGGCAGGCAAGCAGCAACAAACTAACTTTCCTTCTGAACCGACAACAAGTGGCACTGGCAAAGATATGAGATACAAGTGGCACTGGCAATATATCTCCATCAGAGCCAAACAGACTCTCATCGTGGAAATCCTGTCATGCAAGAAATATTATTATACACTGACAAATTTTGCTAACTAAACAAAACGAAAACTTGTTGCATCTAATTCTAATTTTAAGAATTTGTTTACATTTGGTTCTGTTTCTCACTGTACTGTAAAGTTTTCTCATCGGTGAATGAATGACATGATGCAGTGACGTTGTCTCCGGTCCAGTGTTGCCAACTATTTTCATAGGAAAGTAGCTAACGCCTTCCCTAAAAGTAGCTAAATGTCACTAGATGATGTCATACGCCAATTAGCATATTCATGACGTAATCGCTTCGTACTTGTGTTCTGCCTGCTTAATGTGTTTTCTCTCTAAATGAATGCTCACATACTGTATTTAATATAATCAGAGGTGGAAAGTAACGAATTACATTTACTCGCGTTACTGTAATTGAGTAGTTTTTTTGTGTATTTCTACTTTTTTAAGTAGTTTTTAAAATCTGTAATTTTACTTTTACTTAAGTATGTTTTGTTTAAAGTATTGTAATTCGCTACATTTTAAAACATATCCGTTACTGAGTAAAAAAAAAAAAACATTAAAAAAATGAACTAGCCTACAACAGCGTAAAACAGCGCGGCGCGCTCGTGCTCAGCATTGATTGATTGAAGGGCGGGAGAACAGACACGCAAAAACCACAACAAATATGGAGACGGACAACACAGATTCTTTACACACACACACGTGAGGCGAACCCCTGGTAAGTATGGGGATACTTTGGATTTAGAAAAACGAACGCGTGGTTGTCCTCGAGGCTCGAGCATAGCCTATTCATTTTGCAAAAATTGTGAACGGTCAATTGGCTGCAAAAGAAGGAAACACATAGAACGTGTTCGGGAACACCATCCCTCCGTGCAGATTAAGATATGTCCCGTTTATAATTTAAGGTCGAAGGATTTCTGTGATGCAGAGGGAATCCCGGAGTTTCATTGTCATGAAAATGGAATTTAGCCTACAGTAACGCAGACGTCACGTAAAACACATGAAAGTAAAGCTGTACAATAAATCAAATTGCGACATGGTCTGTAGTCTATATATTAAAGCACAAGAGACTGCTATATAAATGTATAATCTGCGTGTATGTGTGAATCAGTGCGAATGAGACGAGCCGTTTCGTCTACTACATACTCAAGTACGCGACGCGCTAAGTGTTTTCAGCATCTCACAAACAATACGAGGACATGAAAACATGAACATCTCCAGAGCTGCTCTGAGAGAATGACATTTGAGGAAAAACCTTGTCAAATAGCCTACACTCTGAAACAGGACTTCATTACAACCCATCAAAATAAAAGTTTGGTTTAACTACGAAGAAATGATGACATAACTGTTGTGGGCCTACAATAGAATGTACTTCTCATAATAATATTAACAACAACAATAATAATACAGATTATTTAAACATTATTTAAGGATTTTTTTTTGTCCATGGTTTAATTGAGTAAATCTGTTTTGCAGCACTTTGCCAAAAAATAAAAGGATAAAAAAATAAGTTAAACTTTTATTTGATTACCACCGTTTTGGATAATATATTTGTTTTAAATCATAAAAACAAAAAGGATTTTTCTGAATTAAATACATTTCATAGAAGTCTATTGTTCTTGAACATTTTAATAAATTATTAATGATAAAAAATAAGTTGTTAAATGAGTAGTTAAAATGAAAATGAAAATTACCCCATGATTTATCAGCCCTGAAACCATCCTAGGTGTAGGGTATATAACTTTCTTCTTTGTTCTTTCAGACGAATACAATCGGAGTTATATTAATAAACACTCTGATGCTTCTGAGCTTAATAATGGCAGTGGATTGCAACCATCAGTTTAAAGCTCAAAAAAGTACGCCAAACGCAGTCTACTTACACCTTAAACGCAACTTATGCAACTCATGACGTCAGAAGTAGTGTAGTGCGTCCTGGCGTAGCATAAATATCAGCAGTACGTCGCATTACTCGCATAAGTACTATTTTCACAAGTTAGGTGTACATTTTCCAAACTCTTAGTGCTAATATCACAACAGATCATCAAAAGTGCACTTTTTTCAAACATTTCATTATGTTTTCAATTGTGTTAGTACAATACACAAAATCACAAATTATCCTTTCCACAACACAAAATAAGTGTTTCGTCTACATAAATGTTTCATTCACAGTCACTGCCTTTCATAAAGCTCTTACTACCAAACTTTTGATTTGCATCTCTTCTTGTTCAGTTTAATACATTTGTCTATTATTTAATCCAACTGATCTTAATGGTTAATCAATGAATCATTTGGTACACCTATAGATATTG
The DNA here is from genome assembly GCF_964197995.2 of Scardinius erythrophthalmus. Classification (NCBI taxonomy): domain Eukaryota; kingdom Metazoa; phylum Chordata; class Actinopteri; order Cypriniformes; family Leuciscidae; genus Scardinius; species Scardinius erythrophthalmus. Next base: position 39,140,407 of record NC_138228.1, read on the forward strand.
ATTCTATATACAGTTATAATATAATAGATATTGATTCTATATACAGTTTCTATAGAACTTGTTTGTAATTTCTGATATGGAAAACCAAATGTAATGAATTATTTTTACATAAGTGATTTATAGATAATAACCTCCATCATGTTCAAAGAGTGTGAACACGCGTGTGTGTGTGTGTGTGTGTGTGTGTGTGTGTGTGTGTGTGTGTGTGTGAGAGAGAGAGAGAAAGATACAGAGAAATTTGCCATTTGTGCAAATACTGTAAAGCAGAATAGAGTATAAGGGAGAGGAGACAGTCAATGACTGTAAAACATTAGATTGATCAGAGATGAATCAGTAGAAGGGAGACAGACGGCATCAAATACAGCATTTTACATTACAGTATGTATGCTATGTGATACTGTAAACATGGTAGAGACATGGTAGTTAGATTACTGTAACTCAACCTTCATCTGTAAAGGTCCACTACAGTATATTCAGTCAAATAGTCAAAATCATTTACTGTATTCATTGCCAGCAAACTCTGTCCTAGCACAGAACTCATGGCTGTGCTTCATCACACCTTTTGATAACACACTGGATAGATACTATTACAAACATTATGGATAAAATTACATAAGTTAGGTTATGCACGTGTATTTTTCTAATGTGGCATAGCCTGTATTACTGTAATTAATTCAGCAACAACGGTGATTTGAAACATGTATCTTGCATTGTTTGCTGTTGAATGAGCTGATTGTTAAAAGTACTAAATGGAAAGAAGATCACACTGTTGTGTTTCTGTGATTAAACCAAATGTTCTCATTACATATTACAATAATCTTGTGTTTGAAACAATGATTATCTGGACTGAAAACATGTGCAACTGACTGAAAGCATTACATCAGGTTTTGAAAGAATGACTCGCTGTGTTACTAGTGTGATCAGTTTGGATTTTTGTACTAAGAGTTTTGAAAATGTACACCTTACTTGTGAAAATAGTACCAAAGCGAATACAAAAAACTGTAACCCCCCGTTGCCGTGTGGATCACTTTTATGATGGATGGATAGATGCTCTTTTATGAGCTTCAAACTGATGGTTGCAATCCACAGCCATTATCAAGCTAGGAAGCGTCAGGGTGTTTATTAATATCAGAGGCTTCCTTCACCTCTGTACAGATAAAACATTATCTAAATGATTCCAGTTCGCATGGATACGCGGAAGCGACAAATTTTTTTTTGTTTTAAGCAGGCCAGACAAGTAATTTGGTGAGGTCAATTTGTAAAGAAAGACTACTCGCATGCACACATTCAAATGCACATACCTATAGATTAAACACGTAATACGCATGTGCACGCCGTCAGCGTTTTCGCAGATTCACGTTTTTGAAGTTTACACAGAGATGATAGCGTTTTTCAAAAATGTTTAAAGCTTGCACCTTGTAACCTATTTCAAGGTTTACATTCTCGAGCTCCAAACACTGTTGTCGTGCAAATGAACGGCCAGAACACATTAAAGTTTTCTGTTTTCTGTTAAAGCGGTGTCGTGTTAGCGGCCCCTAAGTTAATAACTAATGTGCTTTTCGCAACTAATGAATCAATCAAAAATGAACGAATCAAAAACTAACTTTAGCTGGACAATAACTTTATTCTAGAGCGGCTGTAAAGCCAAAACACTCTCTGTTACTGTAATCTCCTATTATCTCTGTAAAGCTGCTTTGAAACAATCTATATTGTTAAAGCGCTGTATAAATGAAGGAGACTTGACTTAATATAATTCTGATTGTATTCGTCTGAAAGAAGAATGTCATATACATGGCTTGAGGGTGAGTAAATCATGGGCTGGTTTCATTTTAAAGTGAACTACTCCTTTAATCAAATTCATAATCATTTATTGAAATTAGTTGATTAGACATGTTTTATTGAAATTTTAATAAACAAAACAAATGTTTCCAAAAATACTGTTTTCATCCCATTTACTGTAACTGTCATTTTAACTGATGATAATAATAACCCTAATTTAATAATACAGTTTTTATATTTAATAATTGTTTAATACCATTATTTTAGTCGGTTATCATACTGTGAAAATCTCATACCTTTACAACCCTACTCGGGGGACTCCCCAACCCACCCCCGCTGTTAAAAAAGTAACTCAGTTACTTTTACTCTGAGTACATTTTAAATGAGCTACTTTTTACTTTTACTTGAGTAGATTTTTCGACCAGTACTTTTACTTGTACTTAAGTAAAAAAAAATTGTAGTAATAGTACTTTTACTTGAGTAGAATATTTTATTACTCTTTCCACCTCTGAATATAATATAATTTTTTTTGTATAGGCCTATGAGGAAAATTATCTGAATTGAGAGAGTTCGGGAACCGGATGAACTAAAGCTCTGTGATAGTGAGTATTACAATTATTAAGCACAAGAAAAGAAAGGAAATTAAAATGGTTAAACTACATTCTTTAAATATAAAACAAAAGAAAAGCAGATAAGTGATAAGTCCGTGGAAAAACACAACTCATTCACGTCTGTCAGCAGCCGTGCGCTCATCAGAGGAACGTGGTGCTGCTCCTCTCAGTCATTCACTGAACAAGGTAGACGCAGCTAGAGAGAGTGACGGTGGAGAGAAAGCAAGACAGGACAGTATTGGCAACATTTGAAGGTTACTAAGGTTTGTCCAAAAAGTCGCTAGATTAGTCGCTTTTTTGAAAAAAATGTCGCTAAAAGGGTCTGAAAAGTCGATAAAAATAGCGACAAAGTCACTAAGATGGCAACACTGCTCCGGTCTTCTTGGCTGTGCGACTGTGGTGTGCGCGTTCATGCTTTCAGGAGGCATGGCTTTGGACGGTGATTTGCAGGGAGGGTTGGACGTATGCTTTTACTGCTATCAGGCTAAATTTAGCATTTTCCCAGATGTCCTACAGCACCTTTAACATGACCATGTTTATTGTGTTTAATCTGCACGCTCATATACGATTTTATTTACATTGGCTTCTCCTACTACATCAACTTCCATATTTCCTAGTGATATTTATCACCAGTTTATCAGGAAATTACAATTTTGTTCTCTTTGACTCAATTTAACTAATGCGCAAGATTGGAATATTGCACAAAACGTTTGTTTATAAAGCATTTTTTCTTTATTCTTTATCTTTATTTATCGATATTCCAATTTTGCGCATTAGTTAAATTCGCAACGTTGGATGGAAACATAGCTAATGTCGGAGAAGCATTGTAAAATCTGTCAGTGGCAGGGAAAGAGTTAAAACGACACAAGAGGAAATGTTTAGGGAAAGGCAGACTTGACGTGTGTGGTTGAAAGCTCCTGAGGGCAGGCCCGGAGTGGGTAATCGGGAGAATCGGGAGTATTCCCGGTGGGCCGCTTCACTTTTGGGCCGGTCGAGGAATTTTTTTTTATTATTTTTTTTACATTTCAATGTCACATTAGTTACATTAGGATACACACGTTCCGCATTCTGCCACCACAGCGCGCAACTCAGCATGGGTTGTACCATGTGAGGGAGTTCTCCCCTCCCCTCCTATAGAAATGGTTGGGTCCATAGCCCGTCTTTTCAAAACGTTTTCTCAGAGAGGCTACCGCGGCTCCGCCGGCGCCTACTGATAGCTGGGCCGGCCGTAACGGTACGCGTCAGGGAGGATGGATGGGAGGAAGAGGCCAGGAGGTAAGCTATGGAAGCTTTGTTTCCGCCACAGAATAAAACATTTTAAAAGATAATTGCGACTTTTTATCTCGAGTTTACATCTGGCAATTCTGACTTTTTTTCTCAGAATTGCGAGATATAAAGTCAGAATTGCCTGAAATAAAGTCGCAATTGCGTGTTAAAAAGTCAGAATTGTGAGATATTAAGTCAGAATTGCCTGAAATAAAGTTGCAATTGCGTGTTATAAAGAATTGTGAGATATAGAGTCAGAATTGCGTGATATAAAGTCGCAATTGCTTCTTATAAAGTCAGAATTGCAAGATGTAAAATCAGAACTGCCTGAAATAAAGTCGCAATTGCTTATAAAGTCAGAACTGCAAGATATAGAGTCAGAATTGTGTGATATAAAGTCATAAAACGTGTTATAAAGTCACAATTGCGAAATATAAAGTCAGAATTGTGTGATATAAAGTCGCAATTGCTTATAAAGTCAGAACTGCCAGATATAGAGTCAGAATTGTGTGATATAAAATCATAAAACGTGTTATAAAGTCAGAATTGCAAATTATAAAGTCAGAATTGTGTGAAATAAAGTCGCAATTGCTTATAAAGTCAGAACTGCAAGATATAAAGTCAGAATTGTGTGATATAAAGTAGCAATTGCGTGTTATAAAGTCAGAATTGCGAAATATAAAGTCAGAATTGCGAAATATAACGTCAGAATTGTGTGAAAAAGTTGCAATTGCTTCTTATGCTTCTTATAAAGTCTAAGTGAATTATTATTTAACCTTTACATTATTTGTTAACCCATGGTATTAATACTAACTACACAATAGTACGAGCTGAACTGTTGCTTCATTTATCCAATTTTAAAAAAGTGCTAATTTGGAATTCCACCATGGAAAAAGTGGGCCGGTCTTGGGCCTGAAACTCCCGGGCTGAAAAGTGGCCCCACTCCGGCCCTGCCTGAGGGTGACTGAGCGACTACATCTGGATTAGGCCACTCATTCTACAATAGAGCATTGGACAGGCTCTGCAATTTTCATGTCACTTTAAGACCAGGTAAGTAATAGGTAATTGGGTGCCCATTCATACTGCCTGCCCCCTCTTGCCCACAGAATGTACTGTGGGCTTGTAAAGACCAGTGGAAAAGACAGGTTAAATATAGTACGCTAAAATGCTCAAAGTGACTCATGGATAATCAGCCGACGCAAACCTGCAGTAATTGCTTTCTGGTAGAGTCATTTGGCAGGGTAAAATCTATTTAGGAACCAGATATGTCTTTTTTACAGGAAACGGGAAAAACATGCCTCTACACAGCACAGATATTAGCTGACTGCCTCTGTAGCAGAGGCTGGAGGACGAAGCCTTTATCTAATTGTGCTGCTTTAACACACATTAATCTAGTGTGTCAGAGAGGGTACGCTTGTACTGCACTAATAGAAAAGGGAATAACCACATTTATTTCAGTAATAAGCCATTAGCGTCCTGTGTCCTGGCCATGGAAGTGAGTGGGCTAATGGGTTTGTCTGCTTGCTGACTGCCGGGTTGTTTATCAGAGTGAGGTTAGAGTTCACTCACTACTACAGTTTTATGTAATGCATAATGAACTGCTGTTTGGGGGATAATCTGTGGAATTCTGCTGAATTGAAATAAACATGGTAAAATGTGTTAAGTGGAGCTGAAATTATGCTGTAATTGGTTAAAATTGACTAAAATATCTTTAGTCAACATGAAATCAACATTGACCCAATTTGGTATCCCTTTTTATTGATTGTGAAACACACAAGATCAATAATTTACTTCATTCCAGTCCTTTTTTTTTTTTTTTTTTGCTAAACTAACTCCTAACCTGTTGGTAGCAGTTCAAGAAATATATATATTCAAGTATTAGTGTTTCTTTAACTGCAAAAGTAGTGCTCCCCTCTGCTGAATCTATGCCACCAATGATGAATCCTCAGTGCAACAGATGAAGCAATTAAATTTGTAAATGTGTAAATAATGGCAAGATACAGTGTTATATTGAATTGTTTTCACAGGCTGTATACAAAGCTAAATATATAATTATGCAATAAATATAAATATATGCCTGCTCAGTCAAGCTTTATGCATGAACAAATTACTCTTATGAGCTGGTTCTTTTTTTAGTGAATCAAAAACATAATGTAAAGCCAGTGTAGTCCGAATCATTAACAAAATACTCTCATGAGCTGTTTTTTTTTTTTTATATGTGTGTGAATTAAAAGCCTAGAAATTCTCAAAATCAGCATATAAAACTCTTCCTCTGAAATTATTTTCTATATTCTCTGGCATCACCCACACGGGCTATGTTAAACAATAGCCAAATAGTTTAGACATTATTTTAGCAAACTTGCTTACTTTCTGGTTCCAACCTGGTGTATAATGCCCACTTTTCAAAATAAAATAGTTTTTCTCGGTGAATATCTTGTTTCACTTGTAAAATACAGTATGTCAGATAAAGAAATACAATTTACTGACTTTACCAAGCATACGCATAAGGAGTGGGAGATGTGCAGAACTTTCCAATTCTGAGGAATCTACACACTTTTCTGCAGTCAAAGATTCCATGTAGAACGGCAAGTGACTGAAGTGATGGACAATGCATAATTAATGGACAACTGTGCTCATCAAGCAATTTTGTGGGGTCTTTAAGTCATTAAATAGGAAAACATCACATCATACAAGAATTAACAAGATACCTGATGTATGACACTAGCAAATGGTTAGCTCTGGTGCAATGTGCCATTTCTTTTGGATATATGCGGCACAGAATCTTTGCCTCAACCCCCTTGGCATACTTTTGTTGATACTCTCTTAGTTTCTATCTTAGAGTCTCTTGTTTTTCCAGTAGCACCTCACTGCAGTACACGAGATCCAGGGGGCGGAATTGGATCCAGATTTAAGGGGTGGAGATTGGTAGGTTTAAGGGTGGGTTTAGGGATCAGGGGGTGGAGATGGGTAGGTCCTCCCCCTGGATTTCGTGTTCTGCAGTGAGGACCATCTCTGTTTTTCCGTTAAATTCAAGACTGGTGCCAACAATTTGTAAGAAATGTAAGACTTGCATCCTTCGTTTTTGAAAAATGTAACACATTTTAATACTTTTTAAGGATGCACAAATCTCTGCTATAAGATAAGCACACTCTCTATCTCTGCTTCTCAGCTCGCTGGGCTGATGCTGCCTCGCTGTAGGCAGCACAGGTGTATGAGGTGGGGGGTCGGAATAGTAGCACTAACACTAACCCTGCTAGCTTGATTAACTGCCACTCAGAGATGTGGAGGGTCTTAACACCATTCAACACTCAGATTAATAAAACAGCCTGCAACCTCAGTTGAAAAACCTGCATCAAGCTGTTGCAGGTGACTGTTAGATGCTTGCTTAGATATGATTAAAAAAGTTTTACAGTGGTACACTACTGTTCAAGTTTGGAATAATTAGGATTTTTTAATGGTTTTGAAAGAAGTATCTTGTGCTCACCAAGGCTTGATTTATTTGACCAAAAATATAGTAAAACTGTAATATTAGAATTTAAAATAACTTTCATAATTACTCCAGGCTTCGGTGTCACACAATCCTTCACAAAAGGAGTGATGGCTGCTGGCGAATAAAATATATTTTAAAATATAGTCAAATAGAAAACAGTTGTTTTTAATTGTAATAATATTTCACAATAATACTGGGGGGTTTTTTTAATACATTTTTGATCAAATAAATGCAGCCCTGGTGAGTATAGGAGACTGCTTTCAAAACCTTTATTTTACTGCCCCCAAAGCTATATTGAATGGTAGTATATCCTATGTACAAACTAAAAAAGGTTTCTTGTTTAAAAAGGCATTTGGCTAACTGTGCTAGAGGTGCTAAAAGACAATAAGGTTGCATAAGACAAACCTCAACAGATTGTGCCCTGAAAATTACTGACAAAAACTGGTTTAAAAGTCGACCTCCCTGAAAGTCATTGAATAATTCACACACTGTTTGGAACAACATAAAAGTGACTAAATCATGACAGAACTTTCATTTTTGGGTGAACTATTCCTTTTAAGCATTTGTAAAGAGCCCGTTGCAAGGAGGGATCAGAGTGATGTAACGCTAACCTCACTGTTACCACAGGGTGGAAAGAAACTTCATCAAGACACACACACGACCACACACAAGGCTGAAAGAAATCAGAAGAAAAGGGGAAGAAAACTTCCTCCCCTCCCTGTGCAGAGGGATAGTGGACTCCATGAACAGAGAAAGTGCCTGTAGGGCCCGTTCGGCTCTTTGCCAGGTCTCACTATACTAATGGAGATCTGTCAGAGCCCAGAGGAGCAGCCAGAGAAGATGCTGATGAATGAAGGGGCATGGATCACGGCAAGGGCTGGAGTCTTTGAGAATGGGGGATGTGTGAAGTACTGTAAAAAATGAAAGGAAGATGAAAATATATGATAGATGATGCCCCCAGCCAGCCTGCCAGTGTTCCCAGAGACAGCAGGAGCTGCAGGCACCGGTAGTGGCAGGAGAAGACCCCACTGCAGGCCCATGTTATCATGAATCACTCTTCCTCGTCGTCACCATCTGCTCCCCTCCTCCTCTTCCTCGTCACCGTATCCATTTTCAACACAAATCATACCCTGCAATCTGTCTGCTCCTCTGCCAAAGCCAAGGAAACATCTGAGAGGGTGAGAAATATGGAAACCTCGGCTGACAGAACCGTGTCTGTTTGATGAAACATTGAGACAAAGAGAAAGCTGGTAGAGCGGCACCGTCTCCAAGCAAAGCGAAGCTGGTGTGTCTCTGAGGCATCTGACATGCGATGGAAAGAAAAGTGGCGTTAGCATATGCTGTGAGAGCGCTTCCTCATCCATAACTCCCAGTGTGGGGAACAACAAAATGAGCAACCGCCACATTGAGCCATTCCCACCAGTGCTTCTAAAAAAATGAATAAAAACAATACCGTACTGCTCCGGCTCCCCTGGTGAAGAATTAGATTTATGGGGGTGTGTGGTTCGACGGAAAATTCTGAATAGTTGTGAAAACAAACCTCAATGGGTGTTTCACCTTATTCTTCTGAAAACGCCACACGTCTCTGTGCTGCTAAAAATAATGGTAGGCTACCCAAAATATATATATATATATATATATATATATATATATATATATATATAAAAAAATAAACTTTCTATCAGGTGTGTTGGAAAAGTGGTGGATGTTGGGGGAGCTTATGAATATTAATTAGATGATGTAATGTCCAGTAATTCCCAGTAGTTCTAATTTATGTTTGCTGAATGTCAGGTATAGGTGCTAGCCATAGTAAGGTTCAGGGTTAATCTTTAATTTGCTTATGAACTATTTAGACTGGTTTGTGAACCAGTTCAAACAATTCATTGAGAATAACCAATTAGGATAAATTAATAAAAGTTGGGGTGTACAGTACATGTTACAAAGAAACACTGATTATTCTGGTTACATTTAATTTATTTACTTATTTATGTCTACTTACACTCATTAGAGTATTAGTAGACTGTAGTAGATTTTTAGGTGTTAGGTTTTCGGGTTAGTAGAATAAGTTACTTACAGAGTACCTTATAGTCAGCTGAATGTCTGTTAAAATAAAGTGGTAGCAAATATTAAGCAGAAAATCTACTACTATTCTAAATGAGAGTTAGTTGACATGTAGTTGCAAAGTTACTTATAGTTAATAGAATGTCTAAAGTGGACAAACAAAATAGTGTTACCATTGTTCTTTGTTTCACAGGATAATTTACCCAATTGGGTTTCCATTTATGTTTGGCGGGTGTCATATTTTGGCATAGATTGTCTACAGTAGATGAAGTGGATCTAATATGTTGGCACTTGCTAGCACACCTATTATTTAGAAAGGTTCTGAAGTCTCTAAATTGTAAGTTAATCTATCTTCCAAAACCTAGTTAGCTGCCTAACTAGACAGCATTTGAAGGCAACACAGGCACACAACAAATGTGAAGACTGTTCCAAAAGGTAGGTAATTAGCATAATTATTGTCCATCTAATTTTCTAAGGTGCCTAATTTGTGGCCTAAGTCCAAGTCAGAATATCAAGCATGCTTCACAGAGTAGGAAAAGCCTAAGGCATTGTTATGTGCCAAAAAAATCTATCCAAGATTATGGAAAAAGTCAAGAGAAATGTAGAATATAAATACACTCATATACACAACATATTTCTAGATAGAATTGTTGATTAGATTTTACTAAACATTTCTGTCGACTATGCACATTTTATGCTTATATTGTATTTTTAGCGTAGCAATATGCTAATATCAACATATTGTATTGTTTTGTGAGTAGCGCTATATTTTGTATGAAAGGCTGCACATGTAGAGCATTTCAAATTAGGCACTTGAGGTTTCATTTGAGTTATGATACCATACAGGTATGCTGACTATGTGGGCAGTAAAACAGAGATTTTGTGGGGCAGTATTAGTCAGATGGACAATGAGAGACATCAGGATAGCAGTGTGTTTTAGTGGGAATTCCTTTCCCTTTTGGTGTGGTTGTCCATCATTCTAGAACCCCTGAGGCCATGAAGATAGAATTATTTCAGCAATCAGACAGACCTCTGCAAAAATGATTCTCTGTGAGGTCAGCAAGCGTTCATGCACTACTTTTAGAAGAGGTGTCAAAAGTACCAGTTCTTCAGTTCTGACTCAAATCAGTACCCGAGTTTTGTCTGGCTAATAGGCTAATAGTTATAAATGCAGCCTAACAGACATACCGCTATGTCCTTAATACTAATGAAGCAACAATATTAACAAAGTAAAATGAAAACCAGAGACTATGTTCTTTTTTTACTGACTGTTTACTTGAATGTTGAAAGCAAATAATTGAAAGCAACATCCCAGCCATTTAATTATTTTTTTCTTTATTTATATTAATATTAAACTATTAATTTTCCTGTGGTATCTATATTGGGAATCGTGAAATGAAAACTATTTGCAAGCCTCAATATGGTTAAGCCACTTTACAATCTATCATTTCCTGTCACTTCCTTTTAACCTTAATTAAAGCTTATTTGCAGGTCTTCGCTAATATGGTATATGGAGAAAATTAATTACTTGACAACTTCAGGGTGTGAGAGAGATAGAAATGGAGGAGCGTAGGGGGAAATGTGACAGGAGGATCGAGGGAGGGTGCAGAATGAGGAAGTGTTTCAAAAATCTGTTCTCGCAGGGACAGCAGTTGTCACAAAAACTCTCAACCCACCCTCCGTTAGAGCGCACACTTTAATGAGAGAATACAGCAGGTTAATTAGCAGAAAAAATATGCCTGTGTATGTGTGTGAAGACCTCTCCTCAGAACCTGTCTGTGGCATGATCAGCCAATGCCAGTGCTGTGCTCTGTATGGCTCTGCCAGTGTGTGCCACAACCGTGTGCCCAGAGGCCATATGGCCCGCCTCCCCCCAGGTATCAGTCATGAGGTTGAGTACTCCCCATTGGTCACAATTAATAGTTCAGTATTGAGCTACCCGTGTTTAAACAGCTGAAAGAAACTGAACGATGTTGTGGATAATAAGCAATATTTATTTATGTCAATGTACTTAAAAATGTATGTGTTCTAAACCCTGACGTAAAAAGTAACCAAAAATAACATTCACCTAGTGCCAAAATGTAAGAAAAACATTGCCTTTTGTGAGGATTTTTTTTTTTTTTTTTTTTTTTTTTTTCTGTCATTTGGATTGTGAAAACTGTAAGGTACCTTGCTGGCATGGACATT